>NW_024080798.1:2552209-2832866 GCF_003009895.1 Hyaena hyaena | reverse complement strand
GCAATGAGAAACAATGAAATCTGGCCATGTGTAGCAACATGGATGGACCTTGAGGGTGTTATGCTGAGCGAAATAAGTCAGGCAGAGAAGGACAAATATCATATGTTTGCACGTATAGGAGGATTAGGAGGAACTTGACGGAGGACCAAGGGGGAGAAGAAGGGCGGAAATGGTGGGGGAGAAGGAGAGAGGCAAACCATGAGAGACTCTTGAATGCTGACAAAAACTGAGAACTGATGGATGTGGGGGGGAGGAGGGATGGGCATGGAGGAGGACACTTGTGGGGATGAGCATTGTGTGTTATGTGGAAACTAATTTGACAATAAACTATTTGTAAAAAAAAAAAACAATAAAATTATATCTAAGTTTAAAAAAAAAGAAATAAACATTTTAAAAAATTAAAAAATTTTTATATTTTTGTACTCTGAGTAACATAAGGTACACACATGCCATAATAGATTTAAAACGTGAAGAGATAAATTCACCCTGTTATTTTCACTGCTTATACCTCCTACTGCCTTTTTCTTTATAGCCAAGCTTCCTGAAAGAATATTCCACATTCACGTTCTGTATCAGCAAGGGTTTTAGGAAGAAGCAGGTGGCACATTGGAATGGGAATACTTGAAGGAATGTCTAATAAAGGAATTATTTATGAATGTGTGGGCAGGGGAGAAGGAAACCATAAGGAATAGTGCAGTCCCCTGAGGGTTTCTCCATCTTCGGAATCATCAGACACTTGAACTGGTATATTTTAAAGTTGTAAAAAAATTTTACTTAGAATTCCTACAAGTTGCTCTTTCTATGATGTGAGACATAAAGGATGAACTTCAGATTTGTATTAAAAACTTTTTGCAAATTGACCTATCCCTTTTTGATATATTGAAAGACCATGGCATTTGGTAGTAGTTTTACTGCAATGGGCATTTTTCCTTGTGAGGATATACTTTGCATTTTATGCCTGTGTTACTTCTTCCCTCTGTATGTAGTTGAAACAAACATGTGATAAACAATAATTCAAAATGATTATTTCAAATAATGTTTTAATAATTAGTGCATATGTTAATAGTGTAATTTAAATTAATGGTTAATGCAATTCAAATATCACTGCTTAGTCTGGGATTGAAGAAGATTTAGTGGTAAATAACTTGACACATAAATAAAATATTTAAAGTTGAGGAGGAGAACAAGCCAAAACTTTTGGTTTTTCCTTTCCCCTGATGCTACCAAGTTTTCCTTATTCTAGAATTTAGCTGTGAATTTTATATACCTCTGTAAGCCCCCAATTTATCTGTTGAGTCTTCTGTGCCCTTGTGGCCTTTCTCTCAATTCTTATAAGGTAATTTGCCCTTTTGAACCACTTTTACCTTGTTTAGTTTTGCTTTATTTTTTTATCCCCTTCCCTGTGTGGCTTCATCTTTAAGGTCCTGTTTTCAGTTTTATCTTTATTGATCTTCTTCTTCCTTATTGATCTTGTCTTTCATTACATGTGATGTATTTGGGGATGATAAAGATAATTAAGTGCTGAAAACAAAGTCATTGATTTAATGCTAGAAGACAGATAGAACAGGAGCAAAATGTTTAATGTGATTTTAATTTCAGGGTCCCACTTGTGTCCATGAGAAAACTGTACATCAGGGAATTTAAAGGGCTCATGAATGTAAGCAACATAATACCAGGTAGAACTGCAGGAGATACTAAAACAGCTAGTAACAGGGTCACCTCTTGTAGATTGAGATTTTGCTGTTTGGTGGTGTTTATTCTTGGGTGGAGCCCTGTTAGGACTCCATGGTGCTAGTACTGACTTTGTCAATGAATTATTTTGACTTTCCCATCAAGCTTCCTTCATCTGTTCTAAAGACGAACTTAGGTAGAATCCAGTGTTTGGACAAAATGGTTTTAGCCTCTCTTTTTTTTTTTTTAACCCTTGAACCTTATGTTCTGTGGAACAAAACCAATTCATAGTTAAGATATGATACAAGAATCTTTAGCCTGCATTTCACATTCTTGTTTATTTGAAATACTTGATTTTAGGACTAAACTTTTAAATACTGAAAATGTGAATAGGGACACCTGGGTGGCTCAGTTGGTTAAGCCTCCGACTCCAGCTCAGGTCATAATCCCATGGTTCGTGGATTTGAGCCCCGCGTCAGGCTCTGTGCTAACAGCTCAGAGCCTGGAGCCTGCTTCGGTTTCTCTGTCTACCTTTCTCTCTGTCCTTCCGCTGCTCTTACTGTCTCTCTCAAAAAAAAAAAAAAGAATAAATGTTTAAAAAATGTGAATGGACACATTATATTCACCCAAAGATATCCTACATGGAGCACATTGCAGCATTGTACACGAGAAGAACAGAAATAGCCTAAATGTTCATCAGTAAATGACTGAATACCCATTCTTAATTCAAACAAAAATGTGAAGTGGGCAATAAAAGTAAATGTGTTGCCATATAAATACCTCCAAGATGTATTCAATGGGAAAGAAAAAAAGGTAATGCAGTTAATATAGTATAATGTCATCTGTGTGTAAAAAAGAGAAAGTTTGTGTGTATATGTTTGTATATGGATACAAGTAGAACTGGTAGCGGGACACTGAGGCCCTTGGAATTGCCCCAAGTTTCATTAGTTGGATATGATACTTTGTTTTTACAAGTATGTGATGAAGGCTTTCTTTCTGTTTCCTTGATAATAACTGAAATGTGGGTGGAATTCTTGGATTTGAAATGAATGGCACAAAGTGTAAAGCCTAAGTGGAGAGAGAAGGGATCCTTACAAAGAATCAACCTGTTGCCAGCTCAAAAGAGAAGAGGCAATGGCTCACAATGGGGACCAAGAGCCTATGAGGGGTGAGGAAGGTAATCACATGTGGGTGGTCTGCCATAAGGTGTCAGAGCCCAAGCTGGAGAAGGGGCTTCCTTGCAAGAGGGTGGCCCAACAGAGTCAGAACTCAAGTGGGTTGAGGAGGACATAAGCAGAGGATTGGGAAGTGATGGTGATAAGAAATACACTATACACAGGAAAATTCACCAAATGAGTAATATGAGAGAGCCTGGTTTCTCACTTGGTCACAAGGAAAATAAACATAGAGAAAGGGAGAAGACTAGAATGAGTTGTATGACGTTAGAATGAAATTAAATATATTGGTTGAATTCATAGATCTCAAAGTATAGATATAAAATTGATACATAGAATATACATAGATGTAAATATTCATGTATTTAAATACAATGATGGATGGAACTATGTATATATTTACTATATGTATATGCACATTTATATTGACACACATATGAATTTGTGTATAAGGGTGTGTGTGTGTGTGTGTGTGTGTGTTCCCCAGCTCTGTCCACTGGGAATTCTTGAAAGTGAAACAGTACAGGAGCAGCGAACACAGCTGGCCCTCAAATCTTGGCTTATCAATATTATTCTCCACTAAGAAGAATCAGGGCATCTTACAGAGATGCTGATTACAAGGTTAGGGCAGGCAAAATAGAAGGTGAATCTGGGATATCTTGTTGGCCAAAAAGCAAGAAAGTGCTGAAAGAAGGATGCGGGCAAGTCAGCTTAAAGGTACTTTTATTGGCCAAAGTGGGGACAAAGTGAATGTCAAATAGATTACAACCCATTGAATGAAACAGAAAACCTTGTATCATATTGGAAAAAAAATAAATTGAAACTCTAAAGAATCAGGTATTTATATGGTTTAAAGTACCTCTGCCAAATAGTTAAAAATTACCAAGAGAAAAAGAGCAACTTTACTGTAGCCAAATCTGGTAGAGACCACCTTCTCCAAGAGGTCAGAGTGAAATATCCTCCAAAATGGGACAAATAGAAATCATGTGATGTCTGATGGGATGCAGTAGAGCAACATAGCCTCACTCCTGCCAAGATGTAGAACCGCAGTCTAAATTTGAGGGAACATGGGACAAACACAAACTGAGAGGAGGTGACACAAGACCTGCTCTGTCATCTTTGAAACTGTCAAAGTCAAGAAAGTTGTAAAAAGTGCAGAGGAACTATTCCAGACTAAAAGAAAACAAACAGACACTATGACTAGATCCAATGTTTTTTGTCCATTTAATATAATTTTTGTCAAATTGGCTTCCATAAAACACCCAATGCTCATCCAGACAAGTGCCCTCCTAAATACCCATCATGCCCTTGCCACTCTCCTCTAACCCCCATCAACCCTCAGTTTGTTCTCAGTATTTAAGAGCCTTATATTTTGCCTGCCTCTCTGTTAGTAACTTTTTTCCCTTCCTTTCACCCATAGTCTTCTGTTAAGTTTCTCAAGATCTACATATGAGTGAAAACATAGGGTATCTGTCTTTTTCTGACTAATTTCACTTAGCATAATCCCCTCCAAATTCTATCCATGTTGCTGCAAATGGGCAGGATTTCATTCCTTCTCATTGTCGAGTAGTATTCCATTGTATATATAAACCACATCGTCTTTATCCATTCATCAGTTGATGGACATTTAGGCTCTTTGCACATTTTGGTTATAGATGTAATGTTTTATTCTTTGATGAATCGTTTTTACTATGATGGACAAATTGGGATAATTTGGAGGAATTTGAATTGGGTTTGAAAATTAGATGGTAGTAGTAAATCAGTATCAATTCCCTAGTTCTGTGTGGGTATTATTATATAGGGAAATGTCCTCACTTGTGGGAAATACACTCTGGGGCCAAGGTTATCAGGCCAGCAATTTATTTCCAAATGGCTCAAGACAAAAAAAAAAGCTCCTTTTGGGGCGCCTGGGTGGCTTAGTCGGTTAAGCGTCCGACTTTCGCTTAGGTCATGATCTCGCGGTTCTTGGGTTCGGGCCCCGCGTCTGGCTCTGTGCTGACTGCCAGCTCAGAGCCTGGAGCCTGTTTCATTCTGTGACTCCCTCTCTCTCTGACCCTCCCCTGCTCATGCTGTCTCTCTCTCTCCTAGAAATAAATAAAAACATTTAAAAAAAAAAAAAAAAGCTCCTTTTATTATACTTGAGACTCATACATTTGAGATAGTTTCAAGATAAAAATTAAAAACAAAAACGTATTTATTTGTTAGATAAATACTGTATGGTAACACTGACGTGTGATCTAAAAAAAGCCAAATTCGGGGCGCCTGGGTGGCTTAGTCGGTTAAGCGTCCGACTTTCGCTTAGGTCATGATCTCGCGGTTCGTGGGTTCGAGCCCCGCGTCGGGCTCTGTACTGACTGCCAGCTCAGAGCCTGGAGCCTGTTTCAGAGTCTGTGACTCCCTCTCTCTCTGACCCTCCACTGCTCATGCTGTCTCTCTCTCTGTCTCCTAGAAATAAATAAAAACATTTTTAAAAATTTAAAAAAAAATTTAAAAAAAAGCCAAATTCATAGAAACAGACTAAAATGGTGGTTACTAGGGGAAAAGGGGGAGCTATGGGTCAAACAGTACCAACTTCCATTGTAAGATGAATGTGTTCTGGGGATCTAAAGTACAGCATGGTGATTATAATTTAATATTATAGAATTGTTAAGAGAGTACATCGTAAATCTTCTCACTCCGAAAAAGAAAATGGTAGTTACGTGACATGATGGAGCTGTTAGTTGAGGCTGTGTTGGTAATCATTTTGCAATATAGAAGTTTATCAAATCAGCACATGGTACATCTTAAACTTCTACAGTGTTATAGGTCAGCTACATCTCAAAGTTGGAAAGAATGTGTTTTTATTTTTGTAAGCTCTGCACGGTTTCATTAAACTGGACTTTGTATAGGTTTTGAGTGAAAACACAGGCAAAACGAAATGTTTGTACTCATTGTGTCTTGTTATTTTAATTGTAGTAATGATTGATGTATGGAAAAAAAAACATGCTAAATTTTTACTTGACCTACAGAAATGGCCCATATAAGATGGTATTCTACTTAGTCATATTGGAAAAATGCTCTTTATATATGGTATACCTTTAGGCACAGTACTGTGTTGTTTTATAAAGTTCCTGTATAACTAAACCATCTTGGGCTCAAATAGATCTCCGGATAGGAGGTTTGAATTTTGATAGAATTTCAAAACCACTTCTTTCCTGACTGCATCTGCCAATGCTTCCGCTTAGTTTTTCCTCATCTGTGCCTAATTCTCTCCACCTTGTATCCCAGACCCAGCCAGATTAAGTAGAGTCCAGATGAAGGATAACAGAGCCCTTTCTGCCACATGTGAGAACAAACAGAATATTTTCCTTGTATTGAACTTAACTACATTATTGAGTAGTTTGAGAATAAAAATAAGTAGGACACAATCTCTGCTTTGAAAGTATGACCATTCTTGGCCCACAAAGTCACCTAGAGGTTTGCCTTGATTAGGGAGTGAAGAAAAATAACTTTCCATTATCCAGAGTCAAATGAAGGCCATCCCAAATCCTCAGGTGCTATACCCTGTACCCTTCTAGGAGTCTTCTTAAATTAACAACTCATTATCCCAGAGAGGAAATTGAAATCAAAGAACAATGGTTTGTACTGCAGAATGTTTTTCCTGGCTTGCCCCTGAACAGTTTTGGATTCATAGTCTCATTTTATTGGGCCTTTTATTTCTGCAGCTTTTGAGGAAACAGAAGGCAGAGTTTGTAGAAACCCTTTTTATAACTCCATGAGATAGTTACTAAACATTTAGCAAACCACAGCCAGCATTATTATTTTATCTAGTAATTTCACGGGTATCTGAGTGAAATTGAGGGGTAAATGGGAAGAAAAATTAAGTATTATACTGATCTCCCTGGATTCTTAAAATCTTATCAGATAATACCCTTCAGTTTTTGCATTATAGAAATAGGTTTAGGTCCTCATCACAAAACATTGTCCAGAATCAGAGAAGCCTGTAGAATTACCTCCACTCTTAAGACCAGTGCAAAGCCAAACTTACCTGATATGCTACATTGCAGCCCTTTAACCAATGGGTCTGAATCCCAAGTATGGAACAGGTTGGGGAGAGCAGTACATTTGGCAAGGTGCTGGTGGGACAGCCTTAGTCGTAGTTGGAGCTGAAGGTCAATACCAAGCCCAGATTTGCGTGTGGCTGTCTGTGCTCATTAAAATTATCTACAGCATCACTAAGGAGGATGCTCATTTTAAATACATGGAAGAATGCAAATCACACTGAAAATACACTGCTTGAATATTTAAATGTACATTGCCTACCTTTTGTTTCAATTTAAATGGAAAGCAAAATTGCACTTCAAGTGTATGCATCTGTCTGTGTCTTTTTACAAAATACACAATTAGAGAATGGTTTTATACATATACATCCATCAAAATGATGCATGGAATCGCATCATTATTCTCCATTGTTCTGAACGTTTGTAACAGCTTAGCACCCCAAGTAGGTTGTTTAGAACTTGAAATAGTCATTTTAGGTCTGTCTTTTAGGCATCATGACATCTTATCCTCATGCTTTTCTATACCTTAACATTTTAGTTTTTCATAAGGTAGCTTTATTTTTTTATTAACTTTATTAATCTCAGCTTCTATTAGGGGAAGGAATGTGATGGCACAGGAATGTCACTTTTTTTTGTGTGGCCGTCTTTAAAATGATTATTTTCCTGTCAGCAATTGAAATTGGAGCTTCTCTCTGGCAAATACATGTCTGCAGGCTCTCCCTTCAGCAATGTTTATCAGCGGCATGATAATGAGTCCATTTCTATGTAAATATAATCAGTATTTGATGGTGGTGAGGAAACCTTCTAGATTAAATGATTTTTGTGGTTCCTTGATTAACCTGCTTTATGAAACCATTACCATATACACCACCGTTGCACATTTGAAAATAGCTCAGATTTCAGTCTTCGGTCTTTCTGAAGAAACGTAACCCTCTTTCTAGGTAAAAAGTATGTGTGTGCTCCTAGGCCAAGACACTACATTTTGATGCACGTGTGTTTGTCCATTGAACAGTGAAAAGTTCTTATCTACTACATTCCAAACATTGACGTAGTCATGTGTATACCACCCCAGCAGTCATCCTGAAAGACCGTGTCCCCTGCTCCCATTGGAATATCTATCTTAATGGGGAAAGAAAGACAGCCATGAAAACAAATGCTTTTGTTTTCTATAGTGATAGGGGAGGCTGAAGGTGTAGAGTGCCCTTCACTTGGGTGTTGCAGAAAGTCTTTCTCAACGAACTGACATGAGTTCAGGTAAGCGATACAAGAGCAGGGTCTGGAGGAGGGAATGAGTGTGGATGTTCAAGGCACTCAAGCACCAGAGCCTCTGGGACAAAGAGGAGGAGACGCAATGATGACAGGGCAGTACAAAGGGTCATGGCCCATAAGGCATTACTGGGGGCTAATGAATGTGAGTTTTAGCAAAGAGAAATAGAGGAAACTGTTAAACTTGAATTTCAAATAAACAGTGGAAAAAAAACTTTAGTGTAAGTAGGTCTCATGCAATATTTGGTATTTTACATTTAATCTGGCAACCTTAACCTTACCCTTCTTGTCCAAACTAGAACACTTGAGTGAAAGGGTTGTTGTTGACAGCTGCTCTGGGACAACAGGGGATATGTGGTTGTTATACTTCCAGGGTTTGAATTTTTTTCTTTTTTTGAATTTTTGTAGAAAGCCATTGGGAGTTTTAATGGGTGATCTATCTGATTTAATCTGCTGTGGCTATTGTGTGGAGAGTAGATTCCACATGTGGTACAGTGAAACTGGCACCATTTAGTGGGACATGGGGTAAAGTGGACAGCAGTGAGATGACGGTAATGCAGGACTCCTCTCTAGTCACTGATAAACTGGTGGCTGGTTGGGATTGGTGCAGAAATATTACGGACAATGAAGCCAGTTTCCTCACCTCTAGAGGCCCCTCTCTGCTCCATAGCAGATACATTTAAATGCGTACACATCTTTAAATAAATCTATGTTTCATTAGAAGTTGACTTTCAATTGACTGATTAGCCCAGTGTTTTGCTTTTTAGACACTTAAATAGTAATTTCTGTCCTGCAGTTTGCAGGATAGGATCCTGAGCCTAAGCCTAGAGTTGGACATTGAAGCGACTGAGCCGCCAAGATGCCCCTCATCTTGTGCTCTTAATTACGATTTCACTAAAATGTCTTTGTGCATTCCTGAGTAGATACATCTTAGTGCACGATCTCAAGGTTTTTTCTTCTCACTTAACATTAAAGGAGAAATATCAGCTTAAACTTGGCAATCCTTAGGGGTTGTCAGAGTGTGGACCTTGGCCAGCATCACCTGAGCACTTGTTAGAAATGCAAATTCTCAGCTTCCATCCTATACCTACGAAATCCAAAGCTCTGGGGAGGAGGCCCAGTAATGCGTGCTTCATATGTATCTCAAGTATGAGAATCTGCTTTTTAATAGCTGTATTACATCATGGCATGTTAACACACCACAGTTATCTAAATAGGTCAGTTTTTGTTATTGTATAGTGTTGGCAATAAGTGTATTCATATATATGTCTTTGCTCCATTTTTCAATAATTCATCAGAATGGAATTATTAGGGCAAAGATTAGGACCACGTTTAAATCACATTTTTTAACTAAAGTATTTTCCAAAAACATGTTGGTACTGCCACTCCAGAACTTTGGGTGAGCAAGTTTTCCTAGAACTGAACAAACCTGGGGTATTATCTTTGAAAGTGGATTGTTTAACTGATAGTCTCCTAACTTTAAAGTGATACCTGATTTCAGTTTGCATATTGATTACTAGTAAAGGAGAATACGTTGTTTGGAATTAATATTTTAAAGTATAAATTAGATTTTTATGTACCCCACTGATTTATCAGTTACTTTGTAGTTCTTAAAAAGTAAATGAGAGCTTTACATATATCGGGGATGGAGCCCCATGTCAGGCTCTCCAATGGCAGTGTGGAGCCTGCTTGGGATTCTCTCTCTCCTTTCTCTATTCGTCTCCTGCTCTCTCTCAAAATAAACATTTTTTTTAAAAAGGTATTTTTCTTTTTTTCAGGTATAAAAGATTTGAGATAGAAATTAGGGGTTAAAATTTAAAAGCCCTGGTGAGTGAAGATCAAGTATGCCACTGCCAAAATTCAGGGAAGCCAATACAGGGATCTTGCCCAAAAGCTTCAAAGCATGTAGGAGCCTGTTGTTATGAAATAAAAGAGCTATTTATCAAGTAAACCAGTTGACAATTACAGAAAACTAGCTACTAATGAATACAATACTAACACTAGGTTCTTATGAAAAATTTGGAGTAGGAGGAACCAAGGTATACTATCAATGCTGAAATAATGATCTGGATCCCCCTACCACCACTAGCAGCATTTTGTTAGATTATTTTAATATGGGAATTTTTAATAGAGAATATCTCTAAGGCAGCCTGTTGGATTGGCCTGTAACAGTCCCTGCCTTTGTACATAATATATCTAAGAGAACAGGAATGGCTAAACTTTTCCTCTGGCATGGCAACTCACGATCAGCCATGGCTTTCTACCAGACTGTGTTGAGAAGGATTCTGAGCTATATCTGAGCTCAGCATAAAAGTCCTTGGCTTGAGTGCAATGGTTATTGTGTAGAAGGGGGTACTCTGACTGCCTTCCATGTATTTGCCCTCTGTGACTTCCTACTTTCATCTTCCTACCTTCCAAGTAGAAATGATTCTTTTTTTGCTAGGCTCCATGTGACATATTAATTTCACATCTTTGTTCCTCTGCCTTTGATACACTGTACATTAATATGCCTACTGTGCCTGTAAAACACAGAATATAATATGATTTTCAAGACAAATAATAGATTGCTTTGTTTCTTAGATCTTTGAAATCTTTTCTTCTCTTACTACATGCCAAATCCTAGAGATACCAACAGAGACCCCCAAGGATCTTATCAAGATGGCTGAGTAAAGGTCTTGCCCCCTTTGAGACTCAGTATGATGAAAGTGAAGCCAATTTCAAACACTATTATTAAATTCAAGGCTCAGTTCTCTTACCCTCCCCATACTGACATTTATTATCTGTAGAATCACAGCAAGCTGCAATAGCAAAGCAGTTGATTGGAGTTACTCAGTAAATAACATTTGATGAAAAGAAAATTAGGTGGTAAAGAGACCCTTGAGAAATTAGAAAATAGCCTTCTAGGCTTTGAACCTATTCATCATTTACGAAGGCGTTGAATAATATAGCAGGCCTAAGAACCAGCAGCAACTTGATTCCAAGTTCTGAAAATACTAAATCAAATAGTTGAATAGTCCAGCTTGAGGAATTGTTCAAAGTTGAATCAAAATAATCTTTGATTAAGGAAAGAAAAAAAAGGAAAAGTTAATCTTCAAGTTCAACAGAAATCTTAAAAGAGCTGTTACAAATAACATGAATTATTCAGGGTAGGGATATTGTGACTTGCCTTTTATACACGTAAAGCTAAAATGTCTGATCTCAAACCCAGTGCAAATAAATTGATTTATATCAGGTGAACAATGTTGGGATGAGGAGAAAAGATGAGCCTATCTTCTTTAGTGCTCTCGCTTTGTTTTCTGTAACAATAGGGACTGAACTTTGAGCCCCAAGCATTTTTCTTACTGCATTAAAATAGAGAAAATCCCTCAGGTGACAGACTTTTCTCGGGGCAAATAGGGTCTTCTAGAAGTATCACCCCTAACTTCTACACACAACCTTGGCTACCCAAATGAGGCAAAACCAATAAAAGTGCACCTGTGTGCTCCTTTGGGTATATGACGGGCTTGGTGAAATACACTGTCACTAGATCTTGATATTAAAATGTTTTCATTAAAGAAGATAACAGGTAACAGCTGTCCTGTTGATCTTCTACCCCATCTCTTCCAGGAAGACCGCCCCACGTGTCCCCTATCTGCCCCTACTTCTAAGTTCTCACAACATTGCAGACATCCTTCACCTGACTGTTTTTGAGGGACAGTGTGCAGTAAAGCAGAGCACGAGCTTTGGAATCAACCCCAGCCCCAACTGGGAAAGTTCTCTGTCTTCTCTGAATCTTCACTTCTTTCTGTAACGGCTTTATGGGAGCATTTGCGGGATAATGGCAGTTGCTCAATAAATGAGAGTACTTACTATTCATTAGGCTAAAAGTTGTTAGGAACAGCCGTCCTGACTTAGTGTGCATCCCACACAGGATACCTCCAGCTATGTGGCAGGCACCTAGGAGATGATGTTTTCAGTGTACTTGGTCTCTGTGGCTCATGTGTCATTCCAGGTAGGTAGCTGTTCTTTGCTGTGTGTTTCTGTATAATTTGAGGCATTCTTCTCTTAAAACCCTCCTTGCAGCATATTTCAGAGTTAGTTTACATGTCATTCTGATTACCACAAGTGGTTTTGTGAGGCCTTTACTCTTTTCCATGTGTCATATCTGACACACTACACATAAATAGGACAGGTTAGCTGAGGGAGGAAAGGGGGGATAGGTAAGTGAGGGGAAGCCTAAAAGCTTAAGAAGTTCAACCACTAAATGCAATGTTTATTGTAGTAGTAGTTTGTCTTTAGTCACGGTGCCTTCATCCTTATACTGTCTTATTGATGCATTTATCAAGCATATACTGAGTTACAGTGTTTTGGGTAACATGCTGGGGGATATAGGAGAGAATGAGAGGGAGGGAGGGAGAGGGAGAGAGAGAGGTGCCCTCTCTGAGTGATTGAAGCCCAAATAATCTTTGTTTCCTTCAGGTGTTTGAAGTACTCTCTACTTACTGTTCACAGTGGAAATGACCATAGGAAAGCTATTTAACTTTTGTAAACTAAGTGCAGTAGGATGCTTAAGTCACTGAGCAAAAAGTGACTGAGCAAAAAGTATGGTGGGTGGGGGCAGGACTGGGTTTAGGGTGATGTGGTTTGATAAGATGCCTGGCAAGTGCCAGGGATTCCTGTCTGCAGCTCAGGAAAGGCTTTGCCAGTGGTGTGGATTTGAGTCTCATGCACGGAGACTCAAGCAGGAGACCAAGCAAAGAGACTTGAGGAGTACTTGTATGTAAAGGCTTAAAAAAGGAGAGGAACTTGTGAAAGAGACTGAGAAGGAGCTTTCTGAGAGTTGGAATAGAAAACTGCAGCACAGGGAGAAACCAAAAGAGGAATTCAAGGAGAAGTTAGGGGAAAAAAGACTGTAAAGAAAGGAAAGATGACTAGACTATCTACTTTCTGGGCAATCAACTATCTGGTGTCCTTGAGGTGTGCAAATTCATGCTGCATGTGACCATATAATCCCTCTTGGGTCACTGCTGCAATACATGCCATAGTGAAGAAGGAGCAAATGTTGACTGGAATGATTTCCCAAAGGCAGATCAGTCTAGAATTGTAGTTGCACAAATTAATACTTCTTGGAGGAAACATCTTGGAGTTTGTTAGAAGAAAGTCATCAGTGCTAAATGGAAAAAAAAAAAAAACATGATATGAGACTCCTTTATTCTTTATTTGTGCTCCATGTCTACTAAGTGCACATAAACATGCACATGTTCCAGATTTTAGCGAAGACTTTACTAATTAATATGGATGATATGTACAAGATATACTTAAACTAAGTCAGTGACTGAAAATAAGTCTTTAAGATGAGATGTTGCAAGGTGAAAAAGAGAACAAATGGAAACGGGAAAGAAACCCTGTGCTCAGGTTAAGCATCTGACAAATGTTCTGTTGAGATTGTAGGAATGAGTCAGCTGAATGAGTCATCCATTCAGAAAGCTTCCAAAAGTCTTACCAATGACCCTCCTAGTTTGACCATTTAATTGTTTACTCTTGTAACTTTGCTGTGAGATAATTGCCTGTAGAAGCATAAAGATTGATGTCAGCAAGAGAAAGACAAAAAAGGACTTGACTCCACAGATTTCTAGTGTGTTCTCAAGTGAGAAAAGGTAGGCTGCTTCCTTGCTCACTAGCTAACCATAGTGAATTAAGATGGAGACAGAGATGGGAAGCCCAAGGGTAGGGCAGGTAGCAGGTGAGAGAGATGGAGATTTAGGGGACCCTGGGTGTGCCAGGGAAAGGGGCCTAACTGTTAAAAACAGTGGTGATACATTTGAAAAGATGTTCATCATTACTAATAAATAGGGAAAAGGCAATTCAACTTAGAGCAAGATATCAGCTTCTACCCAGGAAGATGACTGCTGTCAAAACATAAAAACAAAATACAAGAATGACAAGTGTTGGTGAGGGTGTGGAAAATTGACACTCTTGGTGAGGATGTAAAACAGCGCAGCCACCGTGGACAGCAGTGTGGTGCTTCCTTAAAAGATTAAAAATGGATTTCCTATTGTCCACTAGTAAATGAATGGATTTTTTAAAATGTGGTATATACATTGGAATATTACTTAGCCTTACAAGGAAGGTAATTTTGGCACATAGATGAAACTTGAGGAAGTTACGTTACGTGAATGAGCCAGTTACAAAAAGAAAAAAGATGACTTGATTCTGCTTGGAGTGGTCAAACTTCGTAAAGAAAATAGAATGGTTTCCAGGAGCTGAGAAAAGGGGGCATTGCAGAGTTGTTGAGTTGTTGTTGCATGGGTACAGGGTTTCACTTTTGCAAAATCATGAGTTCTGGACACGGGTTGCACAACATTGTGAATGTACTTAGTACTACTGAACTGTACACTTAAAAATGATTAAGACCATACATTTTATGTTGTCTATTTTACCACAATTTTAAAATTGTAAAAATGATGATAATAAGCATATTGAGGTATCTGACACATATTTGAGTGGTCACTATGAGCCAGGAGCTCTTCTGCTCTTTAGCAACACAATCAGTAACTCGGTATACAAAAAAAATCTTACCCTTATGGAGTTGATGGTGTAGTAAAAAAGGAGAAGCAAAATGAATAAAATAAGCTGTATTCGATGGAGAAAAGTGCTTTGGAGGAAAATAAAGCAGAGTTTATGGGCATAGGATGTCAGGGTTGCCAGATTTGGGGGGTAGATTGGGAAGACTTCACCACCCAGGGAACATATGAGCCGAGTCCTGATAGTGAAGGCATGAAGCAAAGGTATCACAGGAGGAAGTGTTCCCACAAAAGGTACAGCCACTGCCAAGGGTGGAGCCTTCCTGCTGTGTGGAAGGAGCAGTCAGAAGGCCACTGTGGCTGCAACAGGGTGAGAGTGGAAGTGGGGGCTAGGGGCTGAGGAGAACAGCAGAAAACTGAGGTGGAAATGCCGAAGTGAGATGCAAGGGCATGGATTAAGGTAGGAACCATGGAGAGAGCAAGAAAGGTTCAATTTCAAAGTAAAGCTAACCGGGTTTATTGATGGATTAGGTGGAAGAGTGTGGGGGAAAAAGAGAGGAGTTAAAAATGATTCTCATGCTGTGGTTCTCAACCAGTGATGATTTTGTCCCCCAGGGGACATTTGTCAATGTCTGGAAACAGTTTGGGTTGTCATAGTGTGGGAGGGCGGTGTGGTTTGCTACTGGCAGCTAGTGGGTAGAAGCCAGGGATGTTGCTAACATGACAGCCCTCAATACAACCATGAATTATCTGGCCTAAAATGTTAATAGCACCAAGATTGAGAAATCCTGCTCTAAGATGTTAAGCCTAAATAATTAGGGTAAATGACAAAGGAAAGCCAGATTAAGGTGATTAATTTGGGGTCAGGCCCAAGACTCTCAATCTGGGGAGCAAGAGAATAGTCATAATAATAGCTTACTTTGATTAGTATGCACACTGCCTCAGGGACTCTGAGCAACATATTGAATGACCCATCTAATCATCACAGCAATGCAATGAGGGATGTTTTGACATCCCCCAATATATAGATGGAAACAGATGATTTAACCACTTGTAGTACACAGAGGAACTTGGATTAAATCAAGATGTTTGGGGATCTGGAGTTTGGAGTCTGGTTTTTTTGTTTTTTTTTTAATGTTTATTTCTGAGAGAGGGAGTATGAGCAGGGGAGGGTCAGAGAGAGAGGGAGACACAGAATCTGAAACAGGCTCTAGGCTCTGAGCTAGCTGTCAGCACAGAGCCTGACACGGGGCTCGAACCCACGAACTGTGAGATCATGACCTGAGCCTAAGTTGGACGCTTAACCAACTGAGCCACCCAGGCGCCTTTGAAATTGATAGAGTCTTAATAGCGTGCCACACCGGCTTCCTGAATTCATCATATTCCCAAGTTAAGCTAAACAATGAAGGCAGTATATGCAAAAGATACATAGGCATACAGACATATGTGTATTTGTTTTTTTTTTTTTTAATTTTAATAGTTTTTTTAAAACCTGAGTCCAGCAACATGGAAAAACATTCCATGCTGAATTGCTGCCACTAAGACACCAAATGACCCTGTCACCTGCTTAGAACAGTAAGACTGGTGAGAGACTGACTTCATGGACTTTAGGGTGGGGGCTAGGAAGGGGTTGGCCAAGAGGAGAGAACAGTTAGACCTGGCATTAGACAGACAGCAAAGACCAGATGACTGTGCCCAGTGTGCAGCCTGCCTCCAGCCTGGACAAGTAATACAAAGGGATACCTTCCACATGCAGTGACACCGACAACAACATTTCTGTCCCTCCGAATTTCCAGTTCTCCTTCCCAGAACTTCTGAATCATGTTTAGAAAGGAAATGGCAGGCAAAAAAGAACTTTGTCCCTTATCTTTCTCTGCCACTATAACATCTTTTTTCAAACTACTGACTGTTGCTTAATTATTTTACTCGAATTCTGCTTCTCCATACATGTTTTGTATTACAGGAAATAATTTGGCAGAAAGGGCTGGCTTTTAGTCTAATGAGTTAAATTCTCAGGATCATCCTAGATCAGAGAGGGATTTGCTTTTTGCATGGCCTCCTCCCAGTACCTGACATGTAGGAGACAATGAATAAAATAAATAAGGCACTAAATTTGATAAGCCCACCTAAACTTGAATGTCTCTTCCTCCATGGTACCATTAGGGACCTCTCTGTCTGACCAGGTCTCTTCACCTGAGTCCCATCATACTCTATTTTTTTTTTCCTTCTTAGTTTATTGTCAAGTTGGTTCCCATGTAACACCCAGTGCTCATCCCAACAAGTGCCCTCCCTCATGCCCATCACCCCCCTTCCCCTCTCCCCCACCTCCATCAGCTCTCAGTTTGTTCTCAGTATTCAAGAGTCACTCATGGTTTGCCTCCCTCCCTCTCCCCTACTATTTTTCCCCTTCTCCTCCCCCATGGTCCTCTGTTAAGTTTCTCCTGATCCACTTAAAAGTGAAAACATTTGGTCTCGGTTTTTCTCTGCCTGGCTTATTTCCCTCAGCATGACACCCTCAAGTTCCATCCATGTTGCTACACATGGCCAGATTTCATTGTTTCTCATTGCCATGTAGTATTCCATGGTATAGATAAACCACATCTTCTTGATCCATTCATCTGTTGATGGACACTTAGGCTCTTTCCATGTTTTAGCTATTGTGGAGAGTGCTGCTATGAACATTGGGATCCATGTGCTCCTATGCCTCAGCATTTCTGTATCCCTCGGGTAAATTCCTAGCCGTGCTATTGCTGGGTCCTAGGGGAGTTCTATTGTTAGTTTCCTGAGGAACCTCCACACTGTTTTCCAGAGGGGCTGTACCAGTTTACATTCCCACCAACGGTGTAGGAGGGTGCCCGTTTCTCCACATCCTGGCCAGCATCTAGAATTCTCTGATTTGCTCATTTTAGCCACTCTGACTGGCGTGAGGTGGTATCTCAGTGTGGTTTTGATTTGTATTTCCCTGATGAGGAGCGATGCTGAGCATCGTTTCATGTGTCTGTTGGCCATCTGGATGTCCTCTTTGGAGAAGTGTCTGCTCATGTCTATTTTGTTAACGTTAGTTTATTTTTGAGAGGGAGAGAAGGAGAAAGAGAGCAAGTGTGTATAAGCAGGGGAGGGTCAGAGAGCAAGAGAGGGAGACAGAGGATATGAAGAGGGCTCTGTGCTGACAACAGAGAGCCTGACTTAGGGTGTGGACTCAAGAACTGTGAGATCATGATTTGAGCCAAAGTGGGAGGCTTAGGGATCATGACCTGAGCTGAAGTTGGACGCTTAACTGACTGAGCCACCAAGGTGCCCTCCATCATACCCTATGTGCCTGCTACTATTCTAGAAGGTGAGGATACAGTGGTGAAAAACTCTGTGCCCTCCTAGAGCTGATGGCCCAGTCTATGGTACTTACTGAATATACCCCCAAGTACTAGTTAAGTTTTTGTGTATGTCTTTGCATACACAAAGTAGATTATAACAACTTTTAAATAGATTTATATGTATCTATATGTAAGCAAATTTTATACCCTGTGCTTTGAATACTATCTCTTCAGAGTAGTAAATGCTCATTAAATGTTTGTTGCAGAATTCAAGTACAAAAGATGAGGTGCCTGGGTGGCTCACTTGGTTGAGTGTCCAACTTCAGCTCAGGTCATGGTCTCAAGCCTTGTGAGTTCGACTCAGAGCCTGAGGCTACTTCAGATTCTGTGTTTCCCTCTCACCCTGCCCCTCCCCAACTCAAGTTGTCTCTCTCTGTCTCTCAAAAAATAAACATTAAAATAAAGAAAATAAATGAATGCAAGAACAAAAGAATTCTCAAATCCTACCAGTAATATACTCACATGAGACCATTGTTGGTGGTGCTTACTCTGGATGGGTGACAACTTACACTATGGTTAACAACATAAAGTACCTACAAATGGTGGTTCAAAAAATAAACATTATCTTCCCAACTTTATCAAACACTATGCACAGTGGGGGGGAAAATTGTACAGTGAGACTTATGTCACTAGTTACTGGAGGCACTGAGTTTGTGCGTCTGAAGAGTGGAGATGTACAAGTTGGCCATGATGTTACTCAAGTTCTGTGACATAATGTCTGATAACAGTACAAGAGGTCCAGATCATCACGGGCAGTTATATGTGGCTTTGAGCAAAATGCAGGTGGTATTGACATGGCATAGAGAGTTCTTGGTCTAAGAGTTGCTTTTCTGAAAGAACAAAGAACCATTTGTAAAGCCCAAATCCCCTCAGTTAGTCCTAATTGGCATTTATCAATGAGATGTCATTTGAAAGAAGGGCTGCAAGGGAGAATCACCCAAATAAGTTCCCCATCAGCTTGCTGATGTTTCAGACACGGCATTTTTTACCCTAATTAAACAAAGCTGAAAAATGCCATTATGAAAATTCACACATTCAGTCCAAGGGAAAAAACAATTGATTACTAAAGTCTTTAAAGTCTTCATTTATACTCAAGACCAGACCATCCTAGATACATCCATGCTTTATAATCTAGTGAACATTTATATAAAGAAGAAAATATATTGGACAAGTGCCAAATTCATCCCTTATTTCAGTTTTCTACTCCTTAGTTATTTGATAGGTATTTTATACCAAAAATATGATAAATCTGTTGGAAATGATGGAAGTTATAAGGTTATCTTTTTAGTCCTAAATAGTGTATTTAATGTGAAGTTTTCACAGATGACCAATCAAGGGGGGCATATACAATTTTCCTTTTTCTTAGTTCCTTATCCAGTTTTGCTTCAAATATCACCAATAAGGAACTCTTTTCCCACTTCATCTGCCCTATAAGACCATGTGCAAATTTAATTTGGCTCCAGAAGTTTTGTTGAATGCTGATCCAGTGTTTGGTGCTATGGAGGAACTCAAAGATGAGTAAAATGAGAGCCAGATTTTCTGAGAGAGAGTCCTACACTGACTTAATAAAACTAGAATCCCAAGTAGCCACAAAAGCTAAATTACCGGGACTGTCATTATAAAAAATAATGATACTCAAAACTAATATGAACTTACAAAGCAAGTTGCTTAACCTATGCATTTTTATATTGATACACAGGTTTAATTTTAGACCAAAATGTTTTTGGATGTATATGTAAGATTTTTTTCAGAAGTTGTCTCCTCTCTGTTCTTGTTCCAGAAGCAGTTTGCCCATGCTATGGCTGTTGCACCTGTTGTACCATGTTGTACCATGATTATTTGTTAAACAAGTGCATTACATTATTCAGTCTCCTCGATAAGACACTAAGCTTCGTCAGGACAGAGACTTTTTCTTCTTTGTGCTCATTTTTGCATCCACAGTATCTAGTGCCCCACCTGGTACAGAGGAGGGTTCATTGCCATTCTTTATATTCCCAGTGTCCTCAGTTGGTGTCTGTCAGTAAGAGTTCTCGTCATAATTCACTTCTTTCCCACCTCCAGGACAGATTCAGAATGCAGAAATCTTTTTCCTACTTCTTAAACCAGGATTAAGTTTTTGAGTAAGATTTGGTTGGTTTATGTGTGCTGCATGGAATTATTATAAGTAAAAATAGAATTTTCTCCCGACGGCATCTTCTTATATTTAAAATGGAATGTCTGTTCCACATCCATTTTATGTTTTCCTTGTATTTTTTTTCCTCATCTCTTTCTCAGTACCTCACATGTATAATAATAGAAATCTTTTCTTATTCTCCTCATATGGCTGCCTTAAGCTTCACTGCCTTTAGGAGTACATTTATATTCAGAGGCTCCAGTGGTAAATAATTTCAACAGGATGAAGCTCTTTAATCCTATTTTATATCTAAAAGGCATGCCCAACACTATCTTCTGCCATCTCTTGAGAATCCAATTTCCTAAGGTTATATTCCTGAGACTGAGTGGAAATTTTCAAAACCTAGAGTTGAAAGTTAAGTATCAAATTCAAACAAAGCCCCAACAATCTACCCCGAGACTGATTTGTGTGGCCATAAACAGCAGCAAAATCTTGCAGTGGCTATTGGTATAATAACTATGATTATAGCTTAGCAAAGGCAAGTCTCTCTCCTCTAGCCCTAAGCATCTGGGGGCTGTTTTTCCTAAACAGAATTTTTAAAGAATATAACATTCACAAGAAAAGCAACCAGAACATGCTAGCAAGTATCTGTGTGAGTACTAGGTATCAAAACAATGGGACACAATTTGAGAATAAATTCAGATATACATCAAAATTCTGTTACTAAGACACAGCAAACTAGCATCTAGGTGGAATCTTACTGAATAGAGCTAATGGAAGAAACTTCTTTTCACTAGCTGCTAACTTTCTTGACCATCATGCCAAGGTCAAGTGGTCCTCTCTACACCTTGTTGTTGCTACTGAAATTCAAGTTTCTAACTAAGAGTTCTAAAGTCACTCTTTGACCAAGATACTTGGCAATTCATTACAAGCACTGCCACTACTGACTGGATTTTAAAAAATCCTTTTTGAGAAATTAGATCTTTATATGTCCTTAGGAAACATATCTTTGTCACTGACAAACTGAAAGATTTGCAAGCATTTTACCTGCCTTATTTCTGAGGGTTATTTATCACTTATTCTCTATACCTGCTTCTTACTGAAAATTCTCAGCACTGTAACGGTAATGGGTTAGTGAAAATGCTCATTTCTGGGTCATGTGGAAAGTTAGAGTTAAGACAGTCTGCCCTTCAGTGTTACCATTACAGGTAAATGCAGAATTACATGCCCCAAGAAGCCAGCTTTCATTCTGGAAAGTCCAGGATGAGATGCAAGCCAAATAAATATGCATCCACCAATATCAACTTATTCTAGTCCCAAAGCGCCCCTAGTCAACTCTTGAGCTATCAGTAATTAGTAAAGAAGGAACTAAAAACCCAGATAAATAAATATTTAATGGAGAGTCCGGGGACCATAAAATAAGATTCCAGTCTCTTTTCAGGCCAGGTTGCTATAAGACCTAACTTCTAAATATGCAAATTCCATATCTTCAGAAGTTTGAATCATTTGTATAATTAGAGATGGAAGAAAATATGCCATTGGTTTAAGTCCCATCTTAGACATAATAGGACTCATTAGCTATTTTTCTCTAAAAGGGGCTTAACTTTAACTGTGCACAGTCCAAAGTCTTGTTTGCTCATAATGCTCCCGTGGAAAGGACTCTGCTGCCCTCTACTGTCTCTGAAAGCAGAGGACACAAATGGAGAGAAACCACTTTAGCACCTCTGAATCAGGAAAGATGGGAATTCCTCATCCCTTATCCTTTCTTCCACTGGAAGGCTGAACAAGTCCACATTCCTCCCAAGGGAAAAGACCTTGTCAGGTTCTTTAAGCTCCAATTCAGTCCGTCAACTTACCTGCAGTTTGTGGTACAAATATGGATGGAACTGACGCAGATTTGAAATATAAAGGCCGAAATGTAACAGCCCATTTAGGTGGACAAATATTTTTGTTTTGTTTTATTGCCATTATCCAAAACTTTGGTTATAAGAAAACAAAAAATTCATTCCACCCACCCATTCAGCCATCCATTTATTTCCAGTACAAGCAGAACAATGACAGAGGACAGAATCCCAGTTTAACTATTATAAAGAAAAACAAAGCAGTGTAAAGGCCTATAGAGGTACTATATACATAGAGTGGTTAGGGAATATTCCTCTGAAGAAGTCAAGAATGAAAGGAAGAAGAAAGCTGTGGGAAAAGAACATTGCAGACCGAAGAAGCAGTAACTGCAAAGGCCCTGTGGTATGAGCATGTTGGGTGTTTTAAGAAGAACAACTATACTGACAGAGAAAGTGAGCATGATTCTGGGAAAGAGACCAAATGGGCAGAGGACAGATTATCTAGAGTGGTGCTGTCCAGTAGACATAAAATGCGAGCCACATGTGCTATTTTAACTTTTCTAGAAGCCACACTTTATTTTTTTAAAGGATTTTCTTTCTTTTTAACTTTTTTTTTTAATTTCTGAGAGAGAGAGAGAGGGAGGGAGAGAAAGCGTGAGAAGGGGAGGGTCAGAGAGAGGGAGATACAGAATCTGAAACAGTCTCCAGGCTCAGAGCTAGCTGTGAGCACAGAGTCTGATGCAGGGTTCAAACCCACAAACCACGAGATCATGACTTGAGCCGAAGTTGGATGCTTAACCGACTGAGCCACTCAGACACCCCTAGAAGCCACACTTTTAAAAAAGGAAAAAAAATAGATTGAATTAGTTTTAATTATGTTTAACAGTATTTAAAATAGTATTTGCACATGCAAACAATATAAGAAGTACTAATGAGATACTTCAATATTTTCACTACTTCCTTCAAATTTTATGTGTGTCTTAAATTTACAGCATATCTCAGTTTGAACTAGCCACATGTCAAGGGCTCAGTAGGCAAATGTAGCTATGGCTAACCTTAAAATTTTTTTTTGTTTTAGGTGTATTTGAATGTTTAAATCCTTTTTGAAGTTAATTTTTTACATACACTTTGGAAGTGACTCTTGGTGGCAATGTCCAAACATCACTGACAACAGAACTCAGTGAAGATTAAGTGAGCAAGAAAACTTCCAGGATTAACTTGAGTCAGCAAGCTAGGTCTCTCATGAGTTACATTTTGCTTTGGGGAACAGTGGGAGAGAATTTAGCACAATCCTGGAATGTCGAGATAGGAATAATTAAACCAGCTTCACCCAGTCTGGTTCCATCAGAGGACATGAAGCACTGTGGTTCAAAGTTTACATGCTGAATCCTGACCCCTGGTTTTGCTACTTAATAACCATGTGACCTTGAGTGAGATACTCAAATTTTTGTGCCTTAATTTCCACATTTGTAGTGCAAGGTAGTTTTGAGTATTAGAAGTCAATAACAAATGCTTAGAACAGTGCCTGGTGTATATTAAGTGTTCAGTAATGATAGCTCTGCATGTGGGATATCTCTTGCCTACCACTGTAATATCTTCTCAGCCCTTGCCTCTCCACCCACCACTGCTTGGTGACAGCGCTGTGCAGTCTTTTATAGGTTTTCCCCAGGTACAGTGGCACAGCCCTGCACTTGAGCCAGAGCACTATACCTTTGCTTTTATCCCTGAAGCTCCTTGGAAACCACAGTGTGGGATACCCTTGGGAACCTGCTTGGCATTCACCATTTCTCATCCCAGAAATGCAGAGGATTTAATCCAGTGGACCATTTTTGACCTAGAAGAAAAGGAGATGAAAGATAAATGTTTTCCCTTTTTCCCGTAGGTAGATACTTCTTTTTTTATTATTATTAAAAGATTTTTATATTTGAGAGGGAGTGCGTATGAGCAGGAGAGGGGCAGAAGAAAATGCTCTCGATGGATCATGGTAATTTTTCCACAACTCTGTGAAAATACTGAAAAAAAAGCTTTGAAGTCTATACTTTAAATAGTTGAATTGACCGATAACATGGACTGTGTCTCCAGTCAACCAGTGAGGGAAGAAAAAGGATCCCCTTGGAAGGCCTGACCACCTAACACGCCGCAAATAGGAGACGGGAGATAAATGCCACTGTTGTGTATCGAATTCACAACCTGTAATCATAAAGTGGTGCTTGGTTCCCACTTGTGTGCACCTGTGGGATACAGGACTTGGAGTTCCAAGAGATGTTCCCTTTCAGGTTATTGGTGAGCAGGCATAGGGGCACCAAGACCCATTAGCTAGGAAGCCTGTTAGCAGCTCTGGGTGTAGCCAGACTCTTCTTTTTGCACAGAAAAAAAGCGGGGGGAGGGGGAGGGGGAGATAATTGCCTCCCTGAAAGTGAGCAGCATGGTTCATCTGAATACCTGCCAGTAATGGCAATGGCCTTGATTAGAGGACCACTTCCAGATGTCTCACACAGTTCCCGTGATCATATGGCCTCCTAGTACATGTTCATTGTCCTAATTCCCAAAAAGAAAAAGGAAAAGAAATGAAGGGTAATTTAGTCCCAGCACCCGAGTGCTGTTCATTGCTTTCCGGTAGGTGTTGACTAGTGAAGCCACATGATAGAGAGGACAGCTTTCAACTTTGAAGGATTTGGACTCAAAAGGAGCCTTACTTCACCCGAGGGAGGGGCAGCAAGCAAAAGGAAGGCAACTAGGTTGGCAAGACCATTAAGTCTCAGCTTCTGCTGACCCTATTCCTTCACTATCTTGATTCATTTCTCCCTAAGCATCTGAGCAGAGGCAAGTTTCCGACTTCTCTCCACTTGTGACCTTACTAGCTCATGATGGCTCAGGAGTGCCTCCCTGTCCTAAGCAACCCCGTAGCCCCAGCAGGTTTCCTTCTTGTTCATAAAACTAGATTTGATGCCTATGGCAGCACAAAAGGGCTGTATCAATCTTGTGTGAAGAGAATCCTAGAATTATAGGTAGTTTTCTCCCCAGTCTCTAGATAGGAAAGAATGACAAAGGACCAGAGAAATGGCTGATGGAAAGATGGAGGCAGGGAGAAGCTGGATACTCTAGGGGATGGGGCATGGGGTCTGCAGGGGGTAGTAGGGTGAAGCAAAGTGGAGAAGAAAGGAAGAGAAGTTGTGGTGTACTACACAGGTCCCATATATTCTTATCTTTAAAGATAAAAATAAGGGGCGCCTGGGTGGCTTAGTCGGTTAAGCGTCCGACTTTCACTTAGGTCATGATCTCGCGGTTCGTGGGTTCGAGCCCCGCGTCGGGCTCTGGAGCCTGTTTCAGAGTCTGTGTCTCCCTCTCCCTCTGACCCTCCCCTGTTCACGCTGTCTCTCTCTCTCTCCTAGAAATAAATAAAAATATTAAAAAAAATTTTTTTAATAAATAAGTAAATAAATAAATAAATAAATAAAAACATATAATTAGTTGGACAGATCCATTATGGAGTTCTCCTAAATGAACTGTATGCAAAAAATTATTGAGATTACTTGGTAGCCATATTTTTAGGTTTTAGTTAGAAAAACGAGTGAGGAATTTGTAAATATAACTTTCAAANTCTCTGACCCTCCCCTGCTCACGCTCTCTCTCTCTCTCCTAGAAATAAATAAAACATTAATAAAAAAAAATAAAGATAAAAATAAGGGATTTGAGCTCTCAGTGGTTGCTGGGATGTGGGTCTGTTAGGTCTTTGCCTGACACACTGCCCTGAGCGTGATCGCTTGGGTCAAGAATTCTCCGGGATGTGCCCACTAAGAGCACCAGTATCTTTTAGATCTGTTTTTAAAGGCAAAATTTGGTGGTGCATTTAGACAGTAAGAGAGTTTTAGAATCCTGGGGACAAATTAAAAGGATGTTGTCCTTTCCCTAAAGGGAAGCAAACTTCCTCCTTGGTGTGCTGATTTTCAAAATCAGTAAGATTGAACAGGACTAATAACAGCTTGCTTTATCAAGTGCCACCTAAATTGATAAACCTTTTAGGATAGATGTTGAGTAAGCAAACAATGGTATTTTGTTGCAGAAGCATTTCAGATTTCACATTGTATAGGAATTCTTAAAGTCATTCTGTTCCTTGTTCTATTAGTAGAGGAATTCTTAACTTGGGAGACAGAAGGTCTGACCATGAAACCTTGACCCATTTTTAGCTATAGGATGCTAAGTAGGTCAGTTAACCTTTCTAATATTCCATTTTTAAAATGGATAATAAAGACAAATATTTCACCTAGGTTTCCCACATTAGTACTATATTTATTTTATATGTATCTGTTATACACAAATATATTTATTATATATAAAAGAAAAAGGAATAAAATATATTGAGTTTTCTTGAATAAGGAATTTTATCCTCATCTTATAGGTGAGCCAGTTGGCCCTCAGAAAATTCAATTATAAATACCTAGGAAGTGACAATACTGAGGTTCACATGCATCTGTCTCTTTTCAAAATATTTTTTTCCAAGGGTCATCATCCTCTTTAGTAAATAGTGAAGTATTCTACAAGGCACACTGTTATTTAATTCATCAAATTTTCACTGACAGTTTCTATTGTCTGAAGTTTTGTGTTGTAATCAGGAGTATTTTCTCTTTAACCATAATTTAACTGTGTTTCTTCTGCAATGTAATGTTTTAATAGCTACACTTGAACATCTTAAGTTTTCAAGGCTCTACACCATCTGTAACCAGCCGAAACAGTCTGGTGAAAAAAATTCAGGTGGAATTTCACCCCTGTGGTGGGATTGCATTGTTAACCTTCCCTTCGTAACTCACATACCCTAAATGATTGAATATCTTTTTAAACTCACCTTGGGTTTGCAGTGTGAGTGAATTGACTACAGAATAATAGCATATTATTTATACAAATTAAGAATTTCTTTATTTTTCTCTTCCCTTTCCCTTTGCAAAAGAAAGACAAAGGAGTATTTGGAGAGATAAAAGTCCTTATTTGGATCTAAGTAACAACTCACATTCTTTAGGCATATCCATACACGAGTTCTACAAGTTGACCATGACCTAAAATGGCTGATAAAAAAGGTGGATGATTATTGTTACCTGTTGCTGGGTATTATCTACTAACAACTCAACCTCTGACAACAAGCAAAATTAAGATTCCTCCCACAGCTAATTTCATTAAAAAGTGAAACCGTATTCAAATTAAAACACACATTAGATTTAAAAGGAGAAAATGAGTGGAGGTGGGAAAGCTAATGCAGGAAGGAATGCATTAGTAATTTCTCTGGCAGGTAACATGTTCTCAAACTGGCCTGACAGCCAAAGATGAAACAGAAATTTCTTTATCTAACAGGAATACGAAGGAGGCCTGACCTTTGATCACATGTCCGTTTGTAGTTTTGACAAGAAAATTTGCATGAAAAAAAACTATGCTGGACACTTAACTACATGAAAAGTTAAGTTCCAGCAATGTAAAGGAAGCCAGAGGTCAAACTTCTTAAACAGCCTGTCAGATAAAAGCTGGATTCCTTCCCCTGTGTGCGTGAGAAGTTTTTCAAGCTGCAGAGGAGTTTTAAGGAGAACAAGTGAATTATTTCTGTTCTCTGCAACACAAAGTACTTCTCATCTTTTCAGGCTCAAGTTTGGGCTGGAATGTTTTCATCTTACACATCCTAAGAATTGAGATAGAGAAAAACAAAAATGGTAAACATAAATATTGCCAGCCATCGAGTTGGCTTCCCTTGTCATTCTACAGGAGAATTGGTTACAACTTTCAACTTGTTTTTAGTGTCTCCCTTTAACACGCTATCAGAAGACCAAACCCTGTCCTTTAAGAGTTAACTAAAAAATACTTGTATGTTGGGTAATCGCCCAAGTGAACATTAAGGACATTTATATGTAAACATCATTATGACACAGAAATGCCCATTTTTCTTGTGAAAATATTTGTTTGATAGTTGGTAATGAACCCATTTGTAGATATTCTAAGTTTGAAGGGCAGCTGAAGTGCTGACTCAAAATAGTTAAAATGATACAGTCCAGTGCTGCCTGACTTCTCACTCCACTCATTTTTACACTCAGTTAAAATACAGTGTTGAATCCTGTGTTTCAAGTACACGGCAGGCACATAATACATAATTGTGGAATGAAAGTTTGTTATACACAAGTATCTGTAGTTATTTGGATAAGGCAAAGCAATGAAGAATGTTCTGCCTTTGTCTTTATGATAGGGGTTTTCACTGGATGTTTTCCATTGTTATTTGGATGATAGCCATTTTTAATTTGATTAAGGTCAAGTGCATGGGCTTTAGAATCTCACCTCCTGCTGCAAATCCCAGAAAAACCTTACCAATGAATGTAGTCACCCTGGGTTAGTTAATAAATGAGTTAGGAGTAATTCCACCTAAATTCTAAACAAAACTCTACTCCTTAGCTCCAGAGTCTTCTGGGTCATGCCTTGAAATATTTGCATTTGTTTGTAAGTATTTCATTCATGTTAACCCTAAGGATCCTTCTTTCAGTTGGTATTGCTAATTGGTCTTCATCCTTGGTAGTATGTACCCTGCCACCAAACTTAGCTGATACAGATTATATTCCTGATAGTTTTATGTCATATGAGATGACGATTCCCTGTGGAGAGACTCAGCTGCTGGTACCAGTTGTCCATGAGACGGAGTTTGGGTGGATTATCTCAAAGTTAATGCCATCTTTTCCAAAGATCGAGAGCTAATGGGGCACATGGGTGGCTCAGTAGGTTAAGTTTCCGACTTTGGCTCAGGTCATGATCTCCCGGTTTGTGGGTTCGAGCCCCACGTCGGGCTCTGTGCTGACAGCTAGCTCTGAGCCTGGAGCCTGTTTCGGATTCTGTGCCTCCCTCTCTATCTGACCCTCCCCTACTCATGCTGTCTTTCTCTTCTCTCTCTCTCTCTCTCTCTCTCTCTCTCTCTCAGAAATAAATAAAACATTAAAAAAATTTTTTTAAAGAGCTAAAATAAATGCCTAACTCCTGATTATTGTTTTATTTCCTTTATAAATTTTGGTGTGCAAAATATTTTCCTTTAATAATTTCTCCAAACAACATCAGGCACCTTTAAAGAATCTTTCAGTATGTGATAACAGGTTTCTTTGAATAGCCTTAGGCTTTCCCCCCCACCCCTTATTCTTCTTTTTGTCTACTTAATCTAAGAAGTTAAAAAGAAAGCAAGCAGGGAAATGGAATCTGAAATTAGTGTTAGTGATCTAGGCCTATAGCTCTCCATTCGTGAAATATTTATTTCATTACTTATCCTTGGAAGCTTGTTAGCCTAATGTTTTGAAAGTCAGCAATCCATAATTTAGGAGTCCAGATGAGCTGATCTTAGAAAGACCAACATCTGGCATAACAGAATAAAGATGCTTAAATGTGCTTTCTTGATTTAAACAAAGAGGGTGAAAAACCTTGACAGCTGGTCTGCTTCTAACAATTCTGACCTTTATTGATAAGATCATATTATACACTGGACATTTTGCAATTATAGGGCATCTTAAAATTTTTGTAAAGACTCTGAAAATCACTGTTTCACCGAACATTTACAGAGCCAGAAAATTATCACACCTAGTAAATGTCACGCATAATGGCCAAACTAAAACAATTCTCAGAAACACCTATATCTGTACTAATTACCCTGAATTCAGACCCTGAATATTATTTTCTAGAAAACAGTTCTTGATCAGTGATTCTAAGTAAAGCATAAATATTTGAACATCCCTTCGTGTGAAGGGAATAGGGGTAAAGCAAACTAAATTCCATACTATTACTATATTTGGTCTGACCTGCCTGCCACAGGTTTTCTTAAAAACAGCTTTATTCATATGCCAAGAAATTCACACTGCCCAAGTGTACAATTCAGAGGTTTTTCTTTTTTATATATTGTATTTATTTTTGAGATAGAGAATGCAAGTAGTAGAGGGAAAGACAGAGGATCTGAAGCGGGCTCTGCATTGTCAGCACACAGCCTGATGTGCGGCTCAAAGCCGAAGTCTGATGCTCAACTGAGCCACCAACATGCCCCTACGGTGCAGGGATTTTGAAAGTACGTTCACCAAGTTGTGCAGCTATAACCGCTAATTTCAGAACATTTCAAAACCTCAAAAAATTGTTGCTTTCAAGATTGCTTTGGCCACTCTGGGTCCCTTGCATTTGAACTTTAGGATCTCCCTGTCTATTTCTGCAGAGGTGACAGCTGCGATTTTGAAAAGGATTAGACTGAATTTGTGGATCAGTTTTGAGTCTTGACATCTTAACAGTAAGTTTTCTCCATAAACATGGGATGTGTTTCCATTTATTTAAGTCTTTAATTCTTTAAAAAATATTTTATAATTTGTAGTTCTAAGTTGTACATTTCTTTTGTTAAACTTACTCCTAAGTGTTTTATTGTTTTTGATACCATTATAAATGTAGTTTATTTTATAATTGTTCATTACCTGCATCTATAAATACAATTGATTTTTTAATCTTCTCATCTACATCCTTTCCAAGCTCACTTATTACATCTAATAAACATTTAGTGACTTCCTTAGGATTTTCTTTACACAAAATCATATAATCTGCAAGTAGAGATAATTTTACTTTTTCCTTCTTTAACTTTTTCCTTTTTAAATTTGATTCTCTCGTATTTCCTTTTCTTGCCTAATTGCTCCGACTAAAACTTCCAGTATAATAGTGAATAAAGATATCAAGACTGAACATCCTTTTCTCATTCCTGATGTTAGGGTAAAAGCATTATTTTACCATAAGGTATGATGTTAGCTGTTGATTTTTCATTGATAGCATCTATCAGATTGGGGAAATTCCTTCCTGTTTCTAGTTTGTTCAGTGTTTTATCATAAAAGTGTGTTGGAATTTAGTCAGATTGTGTGTTTCTTGAGATGATGATGTGAGTGTTGTCCTTGATTCTGTTAATATGGTGTATTATATTGATGTCTCACATTGTTAATCTCTCATCCTTGGGGGATAAACTGCACTTTGTTGTGGTATATAATACTTTTTATATAATGCTGAATTTAGTTTACTAGTACTTCATTGAGAATTTCATATTTATAAATCCTAAGGGATATTGATCTTTAGTTTTCTTGTCCTATCATTGTCTGGTTTTGGTATTAGGGTAATACTGGCCACATAAAACAAGGTGGAATATCTTCCCCCCTCTTCTATTTTTGGAACAGTGTGTGAAATATTAGTGATAATTCTTCTTTAGACATCTGGTAGATTTCACCATTAGAGACTGGGTTTTGCTCATGAAATTGTTGATTGTTAATTCTCTCTTTGGTCTATTGCTATTCCTAGGAATTTTCCCATTTTTTGTCTAAGTTACCTATTTGTTGGTGTAAACTTGTTCATAGTATTGTTTTATAATTCTATTATTTCTTTCAGAGTGGTAGTGATGTCCCTCTTTGATACAGGACTTCAATCTTTTGTCTTTTTCTTCCTGGTGAGTCTAGCTAAAGGCTTGTTATTTTTTCTTCTTAAAGAACCAACTTTTGGTTTTGTTGACTTATTTATTTTTCCATTCTGTATTTCATAAATTACCACTGAGAGAGAGAGAGAGAGACAGAGAGAGACAGAGAGACCGAGACCCAAGCAGACTCCACATTGTCAGCACAGAGTCCGATGCAGGGCTTAAACTCATGAACCATGAGATCATGACCTTAACCAAAATCAAGAGTTGGACGCTTAACTGATGGAGCCACCCAGGAGCCCCTTTTTCAGTTTTTTTTTTTTTTTAAGATAAAAGCTGAGGTTACTGATTGGAGACTTGTCTTCTTTATTAATAAGGCATTTACAGTTATAAATTCCCTTCTAAGCCCTTCTGTAACTGCATTTCATAAATTCTGTTGGGTTTTCACTTTTGTTCTTTTGCAAGTAATTTCTAATTTTCCTGTGGTTTCTTCTTTTACCCACTGGCTATTGAAGAGCAGGTTGTTTTGGGGCACCTGAGCGGCTCAGTCGATTAAGTGTCAGGCTCTTGATTTTGGCTCCGGTCACAATCTCATGGTTCCTGAGTTTGAGCCCCACATCTGGCTCTGTGCTGACAGTGCAGGGCCTGTTTGGGATTCTCTCCCTCTCATTCTCTCTCTGCCTGTCCCCTGCTCACTCTCTCTTTCTCTCTCAAAATAAATAAATAAGCCTAAAATAATTTAAGAGTATGTTGTTTAGTTTCCACATATTTATAAATTTCCAAAATGTTCTTAGGTTATTGATTTCTAATTACATTGAATTCTGGCTAGAGAACATACTTTTTGATTTATTAAGTTTTGTTTTATGGCCTGACGTATAATTAATCCTGGAAACTGAAGGATGCATGTTCTCTTCTTGGACAAAGTGCTGTAAGGTGTCTGATGGTGCTAGTTGGATTACAGTGTTGTTCAAGTCTTCCTTTCCTTGTCTGTCTTCTGGCTAGTTAGTTGCTTTATGCATTGTTGAAAGAGAAGAGCTGAAGTTGGCCCTTTTACTAGAATTGTTCATTACTCCCTTCAGTTCTTTCGGGTTTTTTTTTTTTCATGTGTTTTGAGACTCTTCTGTTAGGTGCACATACATTTACAGTTGTTTATTCCTGATTAATTGATTACTTCATCATTATAAAATATCCTTTGTCAATAGTAATATTTTTTGTCACTAAGTATTATTTTAATTTTTGATGGAATGAGAGTGCAAGTGGGGGAGAGTCACAGAGGCAGAAAGAGAGAGAGTCTCAAGTAGGCTCCACACTCAGCCCAGAGTCCAACATAGGGTTCGATGTCACAACCCTGAGATCATGACTTGAACTGAAATCAAGAGCTAGATGCTCAACTGACTGAGTCACCCAGGTGCCTCTGTCATAAAGTATTTTTGGGATATTAAGCACTGATTTTTAATACCACAACTACAAAAGTGTTTCTTGATTGTTTGCTTGGTATATGTTCCTATTCACATTTTTGAATATAAAGGCTTTCTCCTGTTAGCAGCATATAATTGGATAATATTTTTTGTCCATTCTTCTTCTTCGTGTGTCTGCCTTTTGATAAGAGTGTTAACTCCATTTTATTTAATATCATTACTGATATGGTGGGATTTGCATCAGGAATTTTGTAACTTACTCTGTTTTATGTCTTTTTACACACCAGTTTCTCAAAAAAAATGACTTATTTTGTGTTAAATAGATGACTTCTAGTGTATCATTTTAATTTTTTTGTTTCTTTTATTATATGTTTGGTTTAATTTTCTTAGTGGTTGCCCTGAGCATTATAATTCACATCTTAACTTATAAAAATCTAGTTTGTAATAATACAATTTTAATTTCAATAACACAACAATTTGCTTCTTTGTAGCTCTATTTCTTCCCTGCTCCTTTGTGCCATCGTTGTAATAGAAATTAAATCTTTATATGTGATAAACCAGTCACAACACTTAAAATTCATTTATGGCTGTTCTCTATGTTGACTATGTAGTTAGGTGTTCTATTTCTTTGTGTAGTTTCAAGTTGCTCTCTGGTATCATTTCATTCTAGCCTGAACTACTCCCTTTAGTAATTTTTATAGATGAGGTCTATTAGCAAGGAATTACAACATTAAAAAAAGTCTAATACCATTGTGATTTCTTTGTTTTTAAAGGATAATTTTGTTACATATAGAATTCTTGGTTGACAAATCTTTTTCTTGCAGCACTTTGAGAATTCATTGATTTCTAGAATGTATAAAATAACACATCAAACTTGGGAGGTTTTCAGCCGTTATTTCCTCATTCTTTCTATCCATTTCTTTCTCTTTTCCCTTTAAAGGATTCCCATTATGAATATATTGGTACACATGGCCAATAGGATACAGGTCTCTGAGACTCTGTTAATTTTTCATAACTATTTTTTTACTTCTCTTCCTTGATTAGATAATGCCAAGTGACTCTTTTCATGTTTGCCATTCTTTGTTCTGCCAAATCATATCTACTCTTGAATTCCTCTTGTGATTTTTAAATGTGTTTTTGTACTTTCCAACTCTAAAATTTCCCTTTATTTCTTTTTTATAATTTCTATATGATTTATAATTTATATTTGATATGCATCTTATATATTCTTTTAGTTTTTTGGATACTGTGTTCTTTACTTATTTTGTCCAGCTGATTTAAAGCTTTTGTCTTACAAATCCATATACTTCATAGAGATAATTTTTTGTGACTGCTTTTTCCCCCCATATATGTGCCAACTTTTCTATTACTTTATATGTCTTACAATTTTTGTTGAAAACTGGATGCTTTAAATACTGTAATATAGCAACTCTTCTAATGAGATTTTCTCTTTTCAGAGTTTTTGATTGTTGCTGTTTGTTCTTCCATTGTTGCTGTTTGTTGAGTCCTTTTTTGGAAATAATTCTGGGATGCTTGTGTTCTTTGTTGTGTGGCCACTGAAATCTCTGTTAACTTAGTAGTCAGTTAATGCTTAGACAGAAATTCTCTTAAGTTCTTTAAACAAACAAGTCTCTCAGGCTTTGCCTAGGGGTTCTGTATGCTTCCTGCTGCATGCCTTCAATGCTCTGGTGAGCCTTTACTTCCTGTTTGTGAAGAGCCTAAAGGTCACCTAGAGAGAATAAGGTCTTCTGAGTTATTTTCTGTGCACAAGTACAACCTTAAATATACATGTGGTCTTCTAGATCTCTTGGAATTATATTGGAACTTTTATAAGCCCCAGATGGACATCCCATTCTTCTGCTTTTCCTTTTATATATTTTGGTCGTTCTTTTGTTTGCCCTAACTGATATCCTTACCTCAGATAGCTGTGATATTGAACAATTACCACTGATTGTTACAACAAATGCTTTCAGAGAATGGCTGTTGGCATGGAGCAAGCCCTGTGCCAGGTCAAATAAATAAGAATTCCACAAATAGGGATTCTCAGGAAGCTACCTGACAGGTCCAATATAGAAAACTTTATTTGTAGGAATGAGGCTTTGGAGGAGCTCTAAACTCTCTCTATCCCCCACAGTTGGCTGCTATGCAACATACTTTCACAGTGACCTTAATTGTCAGGCTGTTAGTTTTCAAGGCTACCATAGAAATGGGCTGGGGGTGGGGAGGAACGAACAAGATAAATTGTTCTTACTGAGCATCCACTGTTCCTCTTGAATTGTCCCTCCTCGGATTGTTGCAATCCTTTGGTTAGTTTTTCAGAGGTCTGAAAAGTTGCTTTTGAACATTTTTTTGCCAGTGTTCTCGTTGTTTTTATTGATAAGCAGATTTTCAGAGGCTTTTACTATCCACCATGCTAGTAGGTCTTCATACAAGTTATTTTCTAATGGAGAATTGAAGGAACTACATTTTGCTTTAGCACAGTTATGCAGGTGCCTCTGTTTTTACAGCCTCAACCCAGTTGGCCCAACAGATGCATTCATAGGCCCAATAAAGGAAGTGATTCATGAGTACCCAGGCCCTTTTCTGACAGAATAGGACCACGTTTTGTTAGATTAAGAAAGGACTCAGTTGTAAGTAGAAAGCTTGGTGACTTTTAATGATTTTACAGCAGGGCAAGTTGGTAAAGGCTCCTGAATATCTGACTTGCCTGCCACATGGGCAAAAGTATTCTTTAGCAAATCTAACTCTGGAGAGCAAGATATTCAATGTTAAAGGTCTCAATCTTTGATACATGATTAGCCTCTGTGGCGTTTTTTTAAATTAGAAAATCACCAACTATCTGGGGGAAAAAAACGTATGGATTGTAACTCTTAGGGAATTTACCATTTTTTCCGGAGAAAGAACATACTTTGTTTTCATCTAAAGTATATGGAAACCAACTGTGAGGAGCTGTTAATTTGAACTCTTCTGGGGACATTTTTAAGAACAATGGAGTGAGAATGTAAACACTCACAGGCAACCTCAAGGTTCTTAAAGAATAGCTGGTGTTTTGTTATTTTTTCAGTGGAGCAGAAAGCAAATATTTTGAATGACTTTGAAAGCAAAGAGGATGTAAGAAACAAAGTGGTAGCATTCAGAGTACAAAAGGAAAGTAAAAAAAAAAATTTCTGATTTACAGTGACAAAGACCTGAATAGCTAGAAGGGGTTATAAATCACTGTACACAGATCACTGTCATTGAAGAATTCCATTGATTGTAGAAATATGAAAATATCTGAGATACAAATCCGAATATGTTTCTAACTTGGGAGACTTGGTACCAGCTTCTAAGAGAGGAAAGTATTAGAAAATAGAGCACTGTCTATGCCTTATTTATTTTCTAAAATAAAAAGTAACAAGAATATATTCAATTCATCCAGTGGTGTTCAGAACTGAGGTAAAGTGGGCCATTAGAAGGGGTGAGCGGGTAGTATCAATGGTATGTGAAGCCCAAAGCATGAGAAATTAAGTGGCTATGACATCTGGTTATCCTTTTCTAACTTCTGATTGAGGATCTCTTATGATGGTCTAATTACAGAACTCATTGCCCATAGTTGAAGAAATATAGCTGTTTGAGTTATTTGGAGTAAGAGCATCAGTATTTAAGTATGCCATTTACAAAAAAGTGCATTGTGTTTCTTAATACCTTGAAACTTAAACATGACTGCTGAGAAGGAGATACATTTTCATAAGCCCAGATGGCTTTTCCCTCTTCTTGCACCCACTGATCTCTGCTCTCTCCATATTGTTAGGAACCTCCTCTTCTGTATTTAACTGGGTTATATTTCACATATTCTTGGTGTTTCTTGGTGTATTAACTGTTTTTCTTTTGAATTTTATTCCTTGTTTTATCCCTGAATTCATCTTCAGTGTGTTTGATATTCGATTGAATATATGTGATTTGCTTTCTGTATCCTAGAATAGCCTAATCAGGAGTCCTTCTGGTTCTAATCCCTCAATTTTGATTTTGTGTCATGGTTTTTGCTTGCTGGTTCCTGTTCAGGATGGATCAGTATTTCTTCTGTTTTGTTAGGTGTGGTTGTATATTTGTATTATCTAGGGCTTGTTTTGTGTATGTGTATATAAATTCCATGTGGTGGCCTGAGTAACTAAAGTGTCATTTCAAGGTGGGTTTTATGGTCCCGTCTCAGGCAGAACCGAGCGTCACTAGACCATACAAGTTTCTCTTCACTACTTTCTTAGTTGGGAGGGTTCCTGTTATATTTGCATTGTATACAATTTGACTCTAAAGCCTAAAGAGGTATAAATTGAGAGTTCTGACTTATCTCAGGAAACTTTAATTTTACTTTTCCCCAGTTAAAGCCAAGATACAGAATGAAGCTCCCTTGTCACTTACCTGGACTGGTGGGCAAGGATTATTTGTCTTCTTTGTTACACCCTTTGAGGCCCTGGTTTTATTGAAGATTTTGCTTCTCTCTCCCTGACATATCACATTCTAGGTCTCATTTTCTGTTCATATATCATTAATAGCCAAATTGAGAGCTGCTAGCAGTCCAGGAATCTTTCAGGGCTGCTGCAGGGTCATCCCCCTTGCCTGGCACTTTGATTTTCTGTACTCTATGTTGTTTATTCTTTCAACTGGGGGATTTCCTTTCTTCCTTGGAGTTTCAACCATACACTAACATTTGTTAGTTCTGGCTATGACAAAATAATAAGAAACTAGCTGGCTATACAACAATTTATTTCTCCCATTTCTGGAGGCTGGGAAGTCTAAGATTCAGTGTCTAGGGTACCAGTCTCCATTTGGAGATGGCCATTTTCTCATTCTGTCTTCACATGGCAGAGAGAGAAGTTTGGTCTCTTCTCTTCTTTTTTTTTTTTTTTTTTTTTAATTTTTTAAATGTTTTTTTTTTTTGAGAGAGAGGGCACGTGAGCAGGGGAGGGTAAGAGAGAAAGGGACATAGAATCAGAAGCAGGCTGTCAGCACAGCCTGATGCGGGGCTCGAACCCACAAACTGTGAGATCATGACCTGAGCCGAAGTCGGACGCTTAAACGACTGAGCCACCCAGGTGCCCCAAGGCTTTTTCTCTTCTTATAAGGACATTAAGCCCATCATGTGGACTCTGCTATTATGACTTCATCCAACCCTAATTACCCTCCAAAGGCACCACTTGCAAATACCATCATACTGTGGATTAGGTCTTTAACATATGGATTTTAATGGCGACACAAATATTCAGTACATAGCACAAATTATATTATTTTTATCCACTATATCTGGGTACATGAGCTGAGTATACCGTTATGTCAGCAAAAGAAGCTTCCTGAGCCTCCAGTTACTTCTCATGCCAGCAGGCAGCATATTTGTAGATGACGATTCCCAGAGTATCCACATCCTATGCGAGATTTAAGGGTACTATAATCTCCCTTCTTCTTAGTAGGTTCATTTCTATTTTAAAATCACACACTCCGGAATTTCAGTGAGGCTCTAGAACACAAGATCAAAATACAAGAATTAGTTGAATTTCTACCCAATAACAATTAACAATCCAAAAATGAAACTAAGAAAATATTTTTAATAGAATCAAAAAGAATAAAAATGCCTGGCAGTACACTTACCCAAAGGATACAAAACTTGTACACTGAAAGCTACAAGAAATCATTGAAAGAAATTCAGAAAGATCAAAAAAATGGAAAAAAGTTCTAGGTTCATGGATTCACTTATATTGTTCAGGTGGTAGTACTCCACCAAACTGACTGGCATCCCTATCAAAAATTTAGCTACCATTTCTGCAAAAATGTCTAACTTTATTCTAAAATTTGCTTAAAATGCAAGGACCCAGAGTAGCTAAACCAGTGTTTAAAATGATCAGGGTAAGAGAATTCATGTTTCACCATTTGAAAACTTACCGTAAAGCTACACATATTCAAGACAGTGTGCTGTGTCATAAAGATATACATAGTGATCAGTGGAATACAATTGAAAATACAGAAATAAACTCTTTCATTTATAATCAATTGATTTTTGACAAACATGCCAAGAAAATACAACACGAAAAGGATAGTCTGTTTAACAGACTGTGCTGGGACAATTGAATTTCCACATAGAAAAGAATAAGTTGGACCCCTTCTGCATGTAATACATAAAAATTAAATCAAAATACATAATATACCTAAATTTAAGAGCTAAAATGATAAAAACTTAGAAAAAAACCCAGGAGTAAATCTTTATGACCTTGTATCAGGCATTGGTTCCTTAGACACATCATTAAAAACACAAGTAACAAAAAAATGGATAAATAGAAAATCAAAATTAAAAATATTTGCCCTTTAAAGGACATTATCAAGAAATAAGGGAAGAGTTAAGGTACCATTGAAGTAGGGTGACTATGGGCTTTCTTGCCCCTCAAACACAGCTGTATTGAAGTAAGATCACTTTGAACACCCAGGAAATCAATCAGTGGACTGGCAGGAGGATCTCCACAGTTGCAGGGAGATGCTTGGCAGATGTGTGGTACATGAAAGTAAGTTGTGGGACAGAAAAAAAAATGATGGCACCATGGGGGTTTGGGGAGGGGATCCTTCCATAGACCTAAGGGGGGGGGGGTTGAGAAAGTGCAGCATCAAGTTCACACAAGAGGAAAATACCTCTCTGGACCTCAAACTAAGGGAGTGAGAAGTACGTAGTGCCCCAGTTCTTTGCAAAAAGCATTTGGAGCTTAAACTCTGAGGTTTTGGAAGTGTGTGACTTTGTCCAGAGGGGAGCTATAGCACTCGCTCCTGGGCAGAAGTGACCTAGCCCTAGAGTGCATAGCATTGTGTACCAATCTCCAGGGTGCACTGGGTGCGAACAGTCCCCTTCCTGGAGTACTTTTGGAAGAGGATTTATTGCCTCCCCAAGGACAAAAGACCCTGCAGGTGCCAGCCAAAGGCCTTTCATCAGCGGGGTGGAGAGGCTGTACTCCAGAGGAGTGGGTGGATCTGTACTGTGCCGAGTCCTTTAAGACTTTGGGTTTTGAATCCCAGCCACATGCCAAAGAAAAAACTCAGGAGAGTTTGGCGGTGCAGAGCAAGCTGACTGCCCTTGCTATTCTGTGAGGGCTGCCTCAACAGAGGGAGTTGATATTCCTGGTGTGGGGACAAGAGATATGGGGTGTTAACATTTCCCCCCTCAACACCAACATAGGGAGACTTCAGAGAGCACAGTGGTTCCCAGGGGAGGTGGGACCCACTTACACCACACCACACCCCCCATACCTGGCATCTGTTTATTTACTGGGTCAAGATGGACTCTGAGCCAATGCAGCAGGCCTCACCTCCAAACCAGCACAGCCAGTATCCCCCATACACCAAGGGCTAAAAACTAGTGCCTCAAAATGACACCTATAGTCTGTTGTTCAATGTAGTACTATAAGTCCTAGCCAATAAGAAAACAAAAAGGAGTAAAAGGCATACAAATTGGCAAAGAAGAAGTCAAACTTTCACTCTTTGCAGATGATATCATATTCTACATGGAAAACCCAAAAGACCACCAGGAACTGCTAGAACTGATAAATGAATTAAGCAAAGTCACAGGGTATAAAATCAACGTACACAAATCAGTTGCATTTCTATACATCAATAATGAAGCAGCAGAAAGAGAAATCAAAGAATTGACCCGATTTACAGTTGCTCCAAAATTCCCAAGAATCCTAGGAATAAACATAAAGAAAGAGGTAAGAGATCTGTCTGCTGAAAAGTATAGATAGCTTGTGAAAGAAATAGAAGACACGAAGAAATGAGAAACATTTCATGCTCATGCATTGGAAGAACAAATATTGTTAAAAGGTCTATACTACCCAAAGTAATCAACACATTCAGTGCAATACCTATCAAAATAACACCAACATCTGGGATACTTGGGTGGCTCAGTTGGGTTGGTTAAACATCTGGCTGTTGATCTCAGTTCAGCTCAGGATCTCTTGGTTTGTGAGTTCGAGTTCTGCATCGGGGTCCATGCTGGCATTGTGGAGCCTGTCTGGGATTCTCTCTGTATTCTTTCTATGTCCCTCTTACCTCCCTTTCTCCTCTTTTCCCTCTCCCCCAAATCCTCTTCCCCTCTCTTACTCTCAAAATAAATATTTAAAAAAACCCACAACACAATGCTAGAACAAACAATGCTAAAACTTGTAGGGAACCACAAAAGACCCCAAATAGCCAGAATAATATTGAAAAAGAAAAACAATGCTAGAGGCATCACAATGTTGGACTTCAATCTGTATTACAAAGCTGTAATGATCAAGACAGTATGATAGTTGCACAAAACAGACAAATAGATCAATGGAAAAGAATGGAGATGCAGAAATGGACCCACAAGTGTTTGGGCACCTAATCTTTGACAAAGCAGGAAAGAATACCTAAAGGAAAAAAGATAGCCTCTTCAGCAAATGGTGCTGGGAAGCTGGACAGCAGCGTGCAGAAAAATGAAATTGGACAACTTTCTTACACCATACACAAAAACAAATTCAAAATGGATTGAAGACCTAAATGTGAAATAGGAAAGCATTAAAATCCTTGAGGAGAACACAGGCAGCAACTTCTTTGACTCCAACCACAACAACTCTTACTAGACTTATCTCCAGAGGCAAGGGAAATAAAAGCAAAAATGAACTGTTGGCACCTCATCAAGATACAAAGCTTCTGCACAGTGAAGGAAACAATCAACAAAACTAAAAGGCAACTGACAGAGTGGGAGAAGATATTTGCAAATGACATATCAATCAAAGGATTAGTGTCCAAACTCTGTAAAGAGCTTTTCAAACTCAGTACCCAAAAAACAAATAGTCCAGTGAAGGAATGGGTACAAGACATGAATAGACACTAACAGACACATAAAAAGACATTCAGCATCATTCAACATCAGAAAAATATAAATCAAAAACACAATGAAATACCACCTCACACCTGTCAAAATGACTAAAATGAACAAGTCAGGAAATAACAGATATTGTCAAGGACGTGGAGAAGGGGAAATACTTTGACACTTTTGGTGGGAATGGAGACTGATGCAGCCACTCTGGAAAACAGTATCAAAGTTTCTCAAAAAAACTAAGAATAGAACTACCCTATAACCCAGCAATTGCATTGCTAGGTATTTATCCAAAGGATACCAAAAGCTGATTTGAAGGGACACATGCACCCAGTGTTTATAGTAGTACTATCAATAATAGCCAAATTATGGAAAGAGCTCAAATGTCCATTGATAGATGAATGGATAAAGAAGAGGTAGTATGTATATACAATGGATTACTACTTGGTGATCAAAAGGAATGAAATCTTGCCATTTGCAACTATTTGGAGGGAACTAGAGTGTATTATGCTAAGTGAAATAAGTTGTTGTGAACGAAATGATACAAAGACAGGACACACACAAAGGACAGACACAGACATAACTCCAGCCGGAGGAACAATTCTATGCAAGCCCCTCTTGCGGTTTTATTTTATACCCCGGTAACTGGATACAAACTGAAATCTACAAGATGCATTCCTTTACCAATTAAGGGCAAGTAGCCAAACACATTTCAAGGATGGGGGAGCAAAGGGAGGAAGCGACCACAACATGTTTACTAAGAGGCCGGCCCACAATTCCAGCCTTCTCCTTACTTCTAAGGAGGGCATGTTCCCTCGTTTGCGAGCGGACCATTAAACTTGGATATTGTGTGCAGGCCTCCTGGCAGAGCATCCTGTTTGCAGGCATGATCTGCCCAGGCAGGGAGCCCCGTGTGCAGGCACATCCCCGCATCCCTAACCACGCTTTCTTGTGGTCACTGTCGGGCTTCCACATAAGTCAGTGAGAGAAAGACAAATACCCTAAGATTTCACTCATATGTGGAATTTAGGAAATATAACCGTTGAACTTAGGGGAGGGAAAGGAAAAATAAGATAAAAACAGAGAGGGAAGCAAACCATAAGAGACTCTTAAACACAGAGAACAAACTGAGGATTACTGGAGGTGACTGGGGGAATGGGGAGGGTGGGTGATGAGCATTAAGGAGGGCACTTGTTTGATGAGGACTTGGTGTTATATGGAAGCGATGAATCATTGGGATATGCTGCTGAAACCAGTACTACACTGTATGTTAACTAACTTGAATTTAAATAAATAATTTTTTAAAAAGAAGAAAATGAAAAATCTAACCCATGGAATGGAGAAATATTTGTATATCATATATCTGATAAGGGACTTGGATCAAAAACACAAAAAGGGCTCTTAATGCAACAATAAATCTGTGAATAATCTCATAAATAACTGTTGCCCCCCCAAATGGGTAAAGGATGTATATAGACATTTCTCCAAAGAAGACATACAGCTGGATATTAAGCACATGCAAAAGTGCTGGACATCATTAAACATTAAGGGAATGCATTTCAAAAAGACATTGAGATACCACTTTACACTCACTAGGCTGGCTAAAATAAAGACAATAACAAATGTTGACAAGGATGTGAAGAAATTGGAACCTTCACACATTGACACATTGCTGGCAGGGATTGTAAAATGGTGCCACTATGCGGGTAGAGAGTTGGACAGTTCATCAAAAAATTTAACATAGAATTTCTATATGACCCAGCAATTCTACCCGTGAATATATACCCATGATAAAAACCATCACCTATAGTTGATGTTCATAGCAACATTATTCATTAATAGCCAAACAGTAGAAACAGCCCTAATATTCATTAAATAAAAAATAGAAAAATAAAATGTGATGTATCTATAAAATGGAATATTATTCAGCCGTGAAAGAATTCAAATTATTTGTGGATACATGCTACAACATGGATGAACCTTAAGCTACGTGAAAGAAACCAAGCACAAAGGGCTCTATGGTATGAATCCATTTATGTAGAATCTCCAGAATAGGCAAATCTCTGTAGGTTGAAAGTAGGTTAGTGGTTGCCATGGGCTAGAGGGAGGGCACAATGGGGAATGACTGTAAAACGGTACCAAGTTTCTTTTAGGGCTTATGAAAATGTTCTGGAATTAGTGGTAATAGTTGCATAACTCTATGAATATGCTAAGAACCACTGCGTTATATACTGAAAAGAATTTTATAGTATATGAATTATATCTCTATGAAGTGCTCTTTAAAAATCATACAAGACTGGACATTTAGAAAATAAAGATGAAGATTAAAACAGCTAGCAATGCTACAATTTAAAACCTGGGGAAAATTTAATGTGCTTCCTGCTTGCATTTATTATGTGTATATCATATTATTTATAATTGACATATACATTTAACTTTTATAAGTTTCTATTTAAATTAAATTTAACTTTTTATTCTATTTTTCCCTACTTTAGTCCTGAGTGATTTTTTTTTTTTCATTTTGCTTCCTGGTCTTGATTATTGCCATTGATGATAGCCATTTAATTTCCACAAGTGGAGATACCACATTTTACTTGACAGTTCCTCTATTAGCCATTTGATTTGTTTCTCTTTCTTTGCTATAATAAAAAATGCAGCACTACATATATTTGTATATATCTCTTTTCTCAGTATATGGGTTATTTCTTTAGAATGTTTATTTAATTAATAGATTTTTTGAACTTTTTTAATGTTTGTTTTTGAGAGACAAAGATGGGCAGAATGGGAAGCACAAAATCTGAAGTAGGCTCCAGGTTCCAAGCTGTCAGCATAGAGCCTGACACAGAGCTCAAACTCCTAGGCCATGAGATTGTGACGTGAGCTGAAGTTAGATACTTAACCCATGTAACTACCCAGGCGCCCCTAGGGTGTTTTTTTTAAGGTGTTAATTCTGTGTCGAAACATTTCCTGATGCTTGGTGAATATTGCCAAGTTTCCTTCAAAAAGAGTTTCTCTGTCATTGCATTAAATATTGTATAGCCAAGTAACTCTCCATTACCACTAACTTTATGCCCAGAGAATTTTTGTAGACCCTGCATGTTCAAGTTTACCAAAATCATTGAAGAAGCTGGCCATGTGCCATAAAGAGGATGAGAACAACCATGAAATTGGTTATGAACAGGTGCATTACACAATTGATTATCCAAGCTTTAGTCTCTTCCATAATTAATCATAGGCTCTTCACAAGAGTCATGTTGCAGAGGAACCCACCACTTAACAGAGCCAGGAAAGCACATGGTACTAGTAATTAGGGAGCAGTGGAAGAGGAGGATGAGCAGAAGTAGAGAAAATGGTTTGGAATTTCCTTTCGAAAGCATGTCAGTTTCCATGGGCTTGGAAACTTCACATCATGGCAATCCCCTGAAGTTCTTTAGGGGATTTAGATTTAGATAATCAGAATGCAAGCCTGTTCTTTCCAGGGATTCCATAATTACTGAGGGAAACAGGTTCTTCTTTGCTAGGTCCTTATAGATTTGGGTATTCCCCTTTGGAAAATACCTATCCTACCTCTAACCAAGAGTTTTCTAAAGAATGTTTTCATAAAGGAGAATTTGGTTGTGGACATAACTATTCCACCTGACCATGCATATCATAAGGCAGTTCACAGGCTTCTTTGAGGCTAAGAAGGAAGCCATTTTCTTACTCTTTTCAATGCAAAACTGTCTAAGACCCAATTCTGGGTGGTCCACCAAAAACAAATGGTGATGTCAAATTGAACAACTGGCATCTTTTACAACATGAGCACTCAGGGAGAGAGGATTAAGGCAAATCACAAACTCGTACAACATTCTAATTTTTGATGGATGTATTAATCACTTTTTCATTTCTACATACCCATACTGTCACTTCACTTTTGGATACATAATTTATGTGCTTAGTTTGTAGTTCGTGTTAGTGAAATCTCCATGGTGGATTCAGATAGAGTTTTGATTGACTGATCTCCAAAGTAGTTTTATTCTCTGGTGTCTCTCTGACTCAGTCTTGGAAAAGTACATTTATACCATAACTGTGAAGACATTTTGCCTGTGTTATTGCTTCTTTATCCTTAGAGTTTGAAAGGTCTGTGGCCCATATTTCTCTTAAAATCACAGCTTTTGAGGAAGATTCTTATAATTTATCCATTATTTCCTTTATATATAATGCATCTTGTCTATCATTCTTCATGTTTTCAGAATTCACATTGAATCTGTATCTTTGAATATTTTCCTCTGAGATTCTCCTCCAACAATCCTGTTCCAAAGCTTCTTTCTTCTGTCGTTAATTGCACACTTTTTTATTTCTATCTGCTAATGTAGAATCATTTCTAAACTCTAATATTAGAACACTCATCGCTAGAGTAACTTTATTTTTCATGACACTTCAACTTATGTTGTATTCATTTCTTCAATGCTGGTTTTATGGATTACATGTCTGCACTCTGTGGTGCACTGAGGAGCCAGTGATAAAAAGAAATCAGATCCCTACTTTCATGGAGCTTGTAGTCTAGAAGAGGTGACAGGCAGATTAGCAAATTAGAACACGATTTTTAATTTATTTTTTATTTATTGCAGCTGCCATAAATATCCTGAAGGAGTGGTATAAGGGTACTGGGAGATAAAAGCTGTAAGTCGTGGAAGTGACATTTTTGAGGAAGTGACACTGAGCTGGTACATGAAGGATAAATAGGGTTACTCATGTGCATGGGTGAAGGGAACTAATGTTCCAGGCATAAGGGACAGTATGAGCAAATTTTATCATAGAAGAAGAAAGTGTCCAAGACTCTGAACCAAGGCCAGTGCAGCTGAAGTGCATGGAGAAGGGGAGGAGTGTCGTAGGAGAGGAGGTTAGTGAACAAGGCCATGGCCATATTAATGTATTGCCTTCCATCCTAGGAGCAGCGACATTCATTTCAATTAGAACAGCAAATGTTGATAATATATAACCATTAGAATTAATATCTCAGCCATTGATTTTGCAATATCCAGCAGCAAGTTTGAATTTAAAAACCCATATGGCCTAAAGTAGTTACTGGTATTAATCTTACTGCTTGCATACGATCTTCCTTGAATTTGATATCGAAGATATTTTAAAGTACCCAATAGTGTTTTCTGATTCCATATTTTTTTTCCTACCTCATCCTTTGTCCTAGTTGTGCGTAGCACAGTCCTTCATGCTTAGCTGATGGTCAATAAATATTTGCAGATTGATGAGTGAGAAAGAACAAGTGTGAAGTAGCCAGAGTCTATGTGAAGAAGTCATTTAAGAGAGCCATGCGCTGGTATTCACCCATAAATTCATTTCTGATACAACAAAAGAAAAAGAGGTTGGAAATAGGAACACTGTATTAAATGGAAATGTTTTCCTCTACAAAGCATTACGACTTCTTCCATTAACTTCTGTCTTCTAAAAAGACTCCCTCTTTTTGTGCTCCTTGTGTTACTGCTATCTGGGTCAGGTGCTGACCAGTGTAATCAGAGTAGACAGTACACCCATCTGTTTGAAGATCTTTTCTGCCAGAGGAATGTGAGAGTGTGAAACATCAAACAGCACTGCGATACATCCTTCACTCCTGTGTTAGAGATAATTGTTTCCCCAGAGTAGTGGGAGGCTTTGTAATAACTTGGCTAAAACCCGAGAAGCTACTTAAACTCATTTCAGTTCTGCAAACCTTTACAGAATGGTTTCTTTGTGCAAGACAGTATCCTAGGTGAGCTGAGAGCTCCAAAGATGGATGTGCTGTGACTCCAGGCCCTTGGAGGAGCTCACAAGCCCATGCACAAATACAACACAAATTCAAAGCAGATGTGATATTTACTGCAGAAACTTGTGACACAGAGAGCTTTGGGAACACAGGTAAAAGAATTCTTTTTGTAGATGAGGTTAAAAGTTGGTGTCTTAGTCCCAAACCATTCATGTTTTTGTGAAATTTGTTTCTTCACCAACCTCTGTTGAGTGACAAGTCCTGTGCTGGATGCTGCAAATATGAAGATGAGACATTTCTTGTCCTTGAGGAGTTCGTAGTCCACTAATGAAGACATATAAATAGATTATTATTATAAAATTTGCCAACTGTGACATCACAGCTCTGTGTATCATCCTAAAGAAGTGCAAAAAGAAGTCGTCCCAAGGTGTACTGAGGTTTTTTCTCAATAGAGTTGGTAGGAAATAGTCCTGAAGAATGAGTGGGTAAGGGAAAGGTTGATAAGGACACTTGAAAACAGTGGGAAGAGATTTTGCAAAGACAAAGGGGTAAAGTATGTTCTGTTTAGGGAATGGGTAGTCATTCTAGATTCCAAAAGTACAGTAGTATATAGTATATAACAGGAAGGAATCCTAGACAAATTACATACAGGAGGATCATAAGCTGAACTAATTAATTTGGATTTTTTTAATGTTTATTTTTATATTTGAGCTCAGAGAGAGAGAGTGTGAGCAGGGGAGGGCCAGAGAAGTGGGGGTGGGGAGAGGGAGACAAAAAAACCTGAAGCAGGCTCCAGGCTCTGAGCTGTCAGCATAGAGGCTGACTGAGCCACCCAGGTGCCCCTGTATATTATTGTATAGGGTAACTATGAATCACTAAATACTTCAACCAGTGACATGATCAAATCCACATTTTAGAGGAAACATGGAAGAGAGGGGATGCAAGATCAGAGATGAAGGCACTGACCAATCAAGCAGAGATGAGAGCAGGACTATAGTAGCAGTATCAATGTGGCTTCAGACTGATCTCACTGTCCCATGCAAGCAAACGTGGAAAGGGTGTTTTGCTGTTTTTCTTAACTGGCTGCCAAAGCAAACGCAAATAAAATGTAGCATGTAGTAGATTCCTCAGAGATTTGGTTAGTGTAGTTAAATTAGGCTTGAGTTAATTTTCTAAGGGATCCAGGATCAAAATCAACTGATCATGAGCACAAATTCTCAGTTCTCATCTGTAACATGGTTGTGTTAGGACTTTCCTCATAGTGCTGGTCTGATGATTAAATGAGATGATGTCTATAAGACATTTGACACTGGCCCATCATTATGCACATGATAAGTGTTAACTATCATTGTTGATTTAGGGGATAGTTAATAAGCATCTAGTCTGGTTTGTCACACCAAGACAAGACAGTGGAGATAAAATCATGAAAGGAACTGAGAATTTGATGTCTTTAGTTGCATGGTCCTTTGGAAATGTAACACATAGAAAATAATGACAGGAATGGGAAAAGTGCAAATAAAGAATATGAGGAAGGTGTTATAGGAAAGGCTATGTTCATCTCTGACTAGGGGGACAAGGGACAGGTGTTTGAGGAAAGGGCCATTTGAGTCTAATCACAATGAATAAGTGGAAAAGGCATTCGAAGCAGTTGAATAGAGCCTACTGTCTCCAAATGTGTTCTCTGAACAAGCAGCATCAGAATCAGCGGCACTGGGGAACATGTTGAAAATGCAGACCAGAGTGACAAAAGGAAAAATGAAAATAGTCCTCCTAAGAAAGAGTACTCATACAAATGGAGATCCAAAACCAAAAGAATGAAGTTGGACCCCTTCCTCACACTGTATATAAAAATGAACTCTAAGTGGATTATAGACTGGAGTAAAGAGCTAAATCTATAAAACTGTTAGAAGAAAACTGTCATGACCTTGTATCAGACAATTTTTTTTTCGATATGACATGAAAAGCTCAATTACAAAAAAAAAAGAAGGACTGCTGGACTTCATTAAAATAAAAACATTTATGTTTCAAAGGACACCATTAAAAAGTAAAAAGACAATCCAGAGAATGAGAGAATATATTTACAAATTATATAGGAACAGGTACTTGTCCAGAATATATAAATAACTCCTAAAGTTCAAAAATAAAAGGACAACCCAACCAAAAAATGGACAAAAGACTCAACCAAATATTTTTCCTAAGGAAAAATATTTCCCGAGGCCATACAAAGGGCCAATGAGCACATGAAAAGATGCTCAGCATCATTAGCTATTAGGGAACTACAAACCAAAACTGTAGTAAGATACTATATTCTTCCCCACCAAGGTGGCTAAAATAAAAGTTGATGAGGATGTGGAGGAATTGTACCCTTCATAATTGGCTAGTGGAAATATTAAAAGGTACTACTTAGAAAAAAAGTTTGGCTGTTCCTGAAAATATTATAGATGGAGTTGTTGTAAAGCTTAGCAATTCCACTTCATGGTATATACCCAAGAGAATTAAAATATATATCCATACAAATATTTGCATATAAATGTTTATGGCAGCTTTATTCATAGTAGCCACATTATAGTCAGCTGGTAAATAAACAAAATGTGGTCTATTCATATGATAGAATGTTACTCAGTAGTAATATAAAGGAATCAAGTACTGATATTTCATGATTAATATCACTGATACTACATCATGGATGGACCTTAGCATTATAAAGGGGAGCCTGGGTGGCTCAGTAACATCTCACTTTAGCTCAGGCCATGATCTCATGGTTCATGGGTGCGAGCCCCATGTTGGTCTCCATGCTGATAGTATAGTGAGATCCTGCTTGGGATATTCTCTCTCTCTCTCTCTCTCTCTTTCTCCCCCCTCCCTGCTCATTCTCTCTCTCTCTCTCAAAATAGTGTTTTTTAAAAAGAACATATTGAACCACTTAATGATCTAGAGAAGCCAATAGCAAAAGATTGCATACTATATGATTCCATTTATATGCAGTGTCCAGAGTAGATAAATTTATGGAGGGAAAAAAGTAAATTAATAGTTTGCTAGGACTAGGGCAAACTGGGAAACATAATGACCGCTAATGCAGAGCTAGCTAGCTGTCCTGTATAGTAACCACTAGCTACATGTGACTCTTGAAATTTAATTAAATTCAAAATTCAATTCTTCATTTTCACCTGCTGCATTTCACCTATTGGATAGCCATATGACAAGTGGCTGCCATATTGGATAGTACGTATAGAGAACATTTTTATCATGAAAAGATCTCTTAGTATGGATCTAGAACATAGATTGCAAAGCTGTGTCTGGATCCATAAAAACTTGAAAATATATGTAAAACATTGAGCATATTTGCATCTTTTTCTAAAAGAGGTGCATGGCTTCGTAAGTTTCTCAAGGAAATTAAGTTCCAATGTGAACACAGCAGCATTTCTTAAAACCGTTGGACTTAATTATTAAAATATCAAAGTAATATCCTACTTCTGCAATGAACTGAAATTTCACCTTATATTTGATGTTCTGATTTGACTAACTATGGAAGAATCTAGAGGACTGATTTTTGTCAGCTCTGTGCTGCTTTTACCTGAGAAACAAGAGAGGGCACAAAAACCTTTTTGGATTTTTCTCTTTTAATTAAATCAGAACGTGCAAATGACTCTGAGCCAAAGCAGTAATAATTATGCCATAGCCAGTACTTTTTTTTTTTTTTAATATTTTTATTTCTAGGAGAGAGAGAGAGAGAGAGAGAGAGCGTGAGCAGGGGAGGGTCAGAGAGAGAGGGAGTCACAGACTCTGAAACAGGCTCCAGGCTCTGAGCTGGCAGTCAGCACAGAGCCGACGCGGGGCTCGAACCCACGAGCTGTGAGATCATGACCTAAGCGAAAGTCGGATGCTTACCCGACTAAGCCACCCAGGCGCCCCCATAGCCAGTACTTTTGAGACTCAGGACGTTGACCCACAAAGGAAAGTGAAAGCAAATGTCACATTGAATTTGAATTGACACAAAAGATGGTGTATTTTGATGAATGATAATGATGAGAACAGGCACAATGGTGGGGGGCTTCCATACGGGAAAATCTGAAGGATCTTTGGCAGCATTCAATAGGTGTAAGTACCTCAGTGCAGCCACTCTTAGAAGCTCCCTGCTACAGAATGAAAGTGAATTCCAGAGGGAGTCCCTCTGAGAAAGGCCATCACAAATCATACATTATTGTGGAGATGCAAAGGCTTCACATCCAAAACTGTTTAATTTCGTTGGGCATACTATGCTGTCACCAGCTTGGCTGCAAAAATTGAAATCTGCCACCACAGCTGTCCCTACTGCTGTTTGTTTCTAAAATACCAACACCTGGCATCCCACAGTTGTTCTCTCAAAACAAGGAATTATTGCTTTGACTAAAAGGATAAAGCGTGGCAACAGCAAGCACGTGTGACCATGGCTGACAAATGGCTTGTGTCAAATTCTCTGGAGAGAAATATGTGACCCCCCCTCCTGAGAAGACAGCACAGATGGATCCTCTTACGGAAGCATCCCTGGTCAAGGCCAGCAGTGATTGCCGTCCAAGATGTTTGCTTAGTCACATCCCCTCTAGCTTTTACCTCTCAGTGACAATGAACCAACATTTTTGACAGTGACCTCTCTTCCCCTCTAAACTGCATCACTGGTGAGACCCCAGACTATCAGTTCAAATGTGAAATCAAGTCCACAAGCTGGTGCCTTGTGACAAGACATCAGGTGCCATACGTATATATGTAGTAGCATCAGCGATTCCTCACAGTGCCGTTTAGAAGGAGAACAATGCCTTTTTTCTCTATGGCATAATACTTAACATTTCAAAGTTTTCAAGAAACCACAGTCCATTTTCATTTTCCTTCAGATTCACTATGAATTTATGATGTGACAAGGTAGGTAAAAGAATGGACCTTAGGAGACTTAGACATGAACCATACCTTTGCAGTTCCCTGGCTGTGTGACTGTGAGCACATACTCTGCCTCTCTGAGCCTCAGTTTCCATAACAAAAAAGTGCAACAGTGATAGCATCTGGTTTTTTTTAGTATTTATTTATATTTTGAGGGGTGGGTAGGGGCAGAGAGAGATGGAGACAGAATCTGAAGCAAGCTCCAGGCTCTGAGCTGTCAGCACGGAGCCCAAGGCAGGGCTCAAACCCACCATCTGTGAGATAATGACATCAGCTAAAGTTGACCACTTAACTGAGCCACCCAGGGGCCACTGATAGCATCTGTTTTAAAGGACAGTAAGAATCAAATTATGTGATGTGAGTATAATTTGTGCCAATGCCAAATTCGTTATCAAAGGTCAAGAGTTGACAGCGGCTCTAAAGCCCCAAAGTCATGCTAATGCCTTTCCATATATTATCTGATTTAATTTTAATCTTGATGCCAGCTGATAAATTTTTTCAAATAGCAATTGAGGAAAGAATGTGTTCTAAAATTAGTTTTGTAAGAAAAACTTCATTGATATAGGTAGTGTCTTACTCTTTATGTATTTTTGTTTGTGTGTCTAAGTTTTCGTAATAGTTGGAGGAAGTAAACGTTTCCCATTAATTATGTATTCTCATTGTGTCTGATGAATTTAACTCTAGATGGAATTGGTCTGAATTCTTTGGTATTTACTCTTTAATCACTTGAACTGACTATTTTTTCTTAGCTCAACGCCACTGGGCACAGGGCCAAAAAATGATGTCATTAAATTGCAAAAGGGGTGAACTGTAGAGCAAGCAGAAATAGATTAGGAGTACTTTAGAAAATCTGTGGTTTGGGTAGCTTTTGGGGGTCAGAGGAATTTAAGATGAGGAACCATGATGAAAAGATAAATATATCTCAGGACTCAAATTATTTATTTTATTTTATTTTTTTAAAATATTTTTATTTCTAGGAGAGAGAGAGAGAGAGAGACAGCGTGAGCAGGGGAGGGTCAGAGAGAGAGGGAGTCACAGACTCTGAAACAGGCTCCAGGCTCTGAGCTGGCAGTCAGCACAGAGCCCGACGTGGGACTCGAACCCACGAACTGCGAGATCATGACCTAAGCAAAAGTCGGACGCTTAACTGACTAAGCCACCCAGGCGCCCCTCAAATTATTTATTTTAAATGAGACATGTATTTTTTTTTTCTGTGTGCTTCTTTAGTGATATATCTGAACCTGGTAACTATAAAATTTGAATAGTGGCCAAGAAAAAAAAATCCAATAAAATTTGTGATGAATGTTTCAATGCAAAGTTTCCTTGAAGATCTGAATTAATCTAAAACTCAGTTATTAATGGCTAACAAACAAATTACATTTGCCGCTGACCTCTTTGGAGTTGGTCCATAACTACATTTCAGTTAAATGACAGAAGAGCTATTTAATAGTCCTGACCTTTGGAGCTCTTCTCTTGAGTGGTAGGATCATTGCAAGTACAAGGAAGGTACTAGATCCTCCGTGACACTCACACTATAGAATGTCTACCTTAAGGAGTCAAGATGGAACTCAGCTCCATCTTCCCAAACCGTATGAGAGAGATGTCCGTTTTTAGGAAAAAAGAGGTCTTGAGAAACATTCCCTCAATTATCAAAGCATCTTTTTCAATTTAGAACTTTAGGGATTGGAACTCCAATCTTTGAATACCCAAAGACCCTCCCCTACTTACTTTTACAGAAAGGAAATATGCTCAGAGAGGGGAAGTAATTTGTCGAAGGATACACAGCCTTGTGGCTAAATGAAGCCTAGCAGTAAGGACTTTTGATATTGATTTAGTGCTTTGTACAGTTAATGAAATGACTGCAAAGAAAGTTTGAGGGACATTTCCAATGTGGTATCTGTCTTTAAAAAAATAAGGCCACATTTACTTTCATCAGTAGGCTTATTTAAATCATACCTAATCACTCCCCTTTGTGACCAACAGAGTCCTGTAAAGTGACTTGAGATATGTGTAGTTTAATACTACCTGGTCTATACAATAATTGAGTATAATAGCTTTGGTGTACTAGTTAGGGTTATATGGGTACAGGCAGCAGAAACTGGACAACTTAGGCCCAAAATGTATTTGTTGAGGCATACAGATCACACAGGATCTAAGCAACACTGAAGAACAAGACACAGAAGGGCACAAACTGGGGTAGCTTTAGGATCCGAAGGTCCAGGAAACAGAATCGAATCAACAGCTTTTCCAAATGAGTATGCACTTTGTGTTGACGTTGAGGTGCATGTGTGTCCTTGCATTACTCTGCTCAAAATTTGAATTCCCAAGAGGGTAACTCTAAGCATAGCTCAGACCACCTGCCTTCCCCTTCTTATCAAAACAAGACTGTGCATCTTAGGGGAACAGGAGATGAGATGCTTCAAAAGAAGTTCAGGGTGCTATTACCAATGGAAAGGTGAAAGGGTGTTGGGCAGCAAAAATCACCACCACCACCCTGGGCTTCCCTTCTGGTGGCCATGTGGTCCTCTTGGTGAGGCCTTTCAGGATTCAAGCGTTTTTGGTTCAAACCTATCTTTTAGAAGATAGGACATAAGGAGAGGGACTGCATTCTGTGTGTCTTTTATTACTTTTCCCATCACCCTCTCTCTTCAGCTGTGCCTCCGTGAGGACTTGCTAGGCACTCATTATTTGATTGATATCTTGCAATGGACTGAACCACTCATCAACCTTTTGAAGCAGTGGTTGGCTCATAGTCTCAGGAATCCTAGAACCAGGTTTCTTTATAGATAGTTTAATACTCTGGAATCTGCATGCCATGCGAGTATAGCATTTAGTGTGCTGGCATCATCATTATCAAAGCTAGGAGGAATTAAAAGCGTATGGGCTCCTCCCATGTTCATTGAAGCATTATTCACGATAGCCAAGATATGGAAACAACCTAAGTCTGTCAGCAAATGAATGGAAAAAGAAGATGGGAGTTACATCTATAGATGCATAGATACAGGTACAGATAGAGATATATAAAGCTAACTCATATATTGAGATTCAAAGTGGAGGCCACCCCCATGGCCCAGCACACCCCATAGATCTAAACCTAATTTAGTCTGCACTTAGGAGCTAGGCCTCTTGTCAGAGAAACCTAACACACACCAATCACAACCCTCTAACGCTTTAGCTAGCTTACCTGACCCTAGAAAACCAACCTGCTAGCCTTAAGAGGAAATTTCCAACCTCCTTGTCAAAGGCCCTTTTTCCTCTTTTCCTTTTATATCACTCTATAAAACTCATTCTTGCCCAGGGACGCATGGGCGTGTCAGTCAGTTAAGCAGCTGACTCTTGACTTTAGCTCAGGTCATGATCTCATGGTTGGTGAGTTTGAGCCCCACGAGTTTGAGCTCCGTATCGGGCTCTGTACTGACAGTGCAGAGCCTACTTGGGATTCTCTCTCTCTCCCTCTCTCTCTGTGCCCCTCTCACTGGTGTGTGCCCTCTCTCTCTCTCTCTCTCTCAAAATAAACTTTATTTTTTTAATGTTTAGTTTTGAGAGAGAGACAGAGAGAGAGAGAGAGAGTATTAGTGAGGAAAGAGCAGAGAAAGAGAGAGAGAGGGAGACACAGAATCCAAAGCAGGCTCCAGACTCTGAGCTGTCCGCACAGAGCCTGACACAGAGCTCAAACTCAGGAACTTCAAGATCATGACCTGAGCTGAAGTGGAATGTTTCACCGACTGAGCCACCTACATGCCCCAAAATTAAAAAACTTAAAAAAAAAACCTCAATTTTGCCCCAAATTCCTTAGGAATGTGCCACTGCTTGGAAGGCACCATATTCCCCCAGTCCATGGATTGTGTCCTCTTGAATAAAGGGCATCAAATTCATTAATGAACTTAGTTTTTTCATTTGACAACCTACATGGAATATTGCTCAGCTGTGATAACAACAGAAATCCTGCCATTTATGACAATATGAATGGACCTTGAATGCATTATGCTAAGAGAAGGCAAACAGAAAAAGACAAATACTGTATGATATCACTTATATGTGCAACCTAAAAAAGCCGAAGTCATGGAAACTGAGTAGAACAGGTGTTACCAGGATTTAGGGGTGAGGGGTGATAGGGGAAATGGGAAGATAGTAGTTAAGGAGTACAAACTTCCAGTTAGACAATGATTTAAGTTCTAAGGATCGAATGCACATTGTGATTATAGATAACAATTGTATTATATACTTGAAAATTGCTAATAGAATAAATCTCAAAAGTTGTCACCCAAAAAAATGCTAACTATGCAACAAAGGTTTAGCTGCTATAGTGGTAATCACATCACAATATTTCAGTGTATCGGATCAACACATTGCACATCTTAACATTACATAATTTTCGTGAATTAAATCTCAATAAAACTTGGGGGAGGAGGAAGCACGCAAGCTAGAGCCAGATTATTCAAACTAACTAGCTGTGTAAATTTAAGCGAGTTATTTAAACTCTATATGCTTTGGATTCTTCATCGGTTAAAATGAGGTTACTTGTTTACTTGATACTGTTTTGAGGAGTAAATAGTTTAATATATGAAGAATGTTTCAAGTACTTGGCTGATGGCAAGTTGGTTGCCATCAGTTGTCATCTCCTCCTCCTTACCACACCTTGAGCCAGGGCTGACATCTTGGGGAAGATGGGTTATTTTTCCAGCTTTTGTAGACATTTTTACAATGGTAGTAACCGGTGGATTGCAACAATCAAGACCACATTTAGGAAGCTAACTGCATTCACAACTTGGGCTAAAAAAAATTGCTTCCCCCACACGTCATGTGTTTTATAAGTGCTTCCTCAAATTTGCCTTTGCGATTTTTACATTCTTTAGAAAATACTGAACTTACAAAGAGACTCAGCTGAATTCAAGCTTCTGCACTTCTTTCCTTCCAGGGGTTTGGACCTACATTTACAAAGGCTCTACATTTAATCCTTGAATTGTCTTGTGATTATTCACCACCCATTTATCAGCTTGCCCTCTTACACGGTGACAAGTGGTGATTCCTTTTAAGTTTCCAAGTGGCCAGTTTAATCTGGGCCCTCTGTTGCTTTGTTAGGGAAATTGGATGCCCAGAATTGTTCTTGGGCTTTCCCTTGTTGCTTGGAGGTCATGGGAAAGTAGACGGGAGAAGTCCAGTGTGATTCATCATTGCCTGATGGAATAGTGTGACCTCTGCGCACACAGCATTCTCACTGAAGGCACTCACATTCTCTCTCTACTAAATGGTCAGCTCGCAAGTAAATGCGGCAGTGGCTCTAAACAGGAAAGGTAATGCGTGGTCACACCTGGGGTTGTAGCTGTTTCCACCTGGTATAATAGGAGTGTTGAGTTGAGGGGGGTTTTCAATCATGATTGTGTCTGCCTTGGTGAAGCACTTTCCTAAGACATTTTCTTCTTCTCCTGAGTCTTTATTTTTCATGCATTAGTGGCAAAGGCTAAAATAACTGCATGGGTTAAACCTTGGAATGCATGTCAAAGAATGGCCTATGCTAAAATCAGGCATATAAAATGGCCCTTGTGAGCATCTTAGTCCTATAGATTTTTATGCTCAGGGCAGGTTTTGCATGGTTAATTTTGTTACCCAGTAAATGTTCTTATTCACTCAAAATTGGTGTCTGACAAACCTAAGTATCTTAGTGGTCAGAGTGGTACCTTCTCTTTCATCTCTTTGGCTGGCTCAGGAGGGGGATCCTTCCTTGAGCCCCAGAGAGGAAGGGGACTTTTATCTTAGAGGCAGAAGGGTAAGTGGAAAATGTGTCCAGTTGGGACGAACTGAGCACCTTCATGCCCCCTAGAGAAGAGCTCCTTTCTTTTCTAGGATCTGTTTGATTCAGTCACTTATACAGAGTAGGAAAAATAGTTTTCCCTTTATCCTTCTAGGCTCTTGGCTGAGATTCCCCCCTTCAGTAATAAAAAACAGATTAACAGGAGAAAAACAAGCAAAAGTTTAATAGCACATAGACTCCTATATATACAAGGGAGAGACCCAGGTAAATGGAGTAAATCCCAGAAATGGTCCTTGCCACCACCTTAAATACCATCTCCAGGTAAGACAAAAGAAAGATATTTGAGTGGGAAGCCAGTTATGAGAGATTAGGAGTCAAAACACAATAAACTAGGGTAAGGTAGTTACAAAGATTTAAGTTGATCACCTTTTGCATTGATTGCTAAGAGTTTGTGGAAATTTAGCCATTCTATGGAAGATAACCTTACCAATGGAGAGTTCCCTTATACATGTAAATGTCTCTTACAAAAACGCAACTGTGCTTAATTGTCAGAGCTTTTCCTGTGTCACTGTTTCTTATAATCGGCCTTAAATAATCGTTAATGCCAAAATGTGTATTTTTTTAAAAAATGCATATTTTGTAGTGACAAGTCCTCTTCCTCTTCCTCACATTCATTCACTTATTAACTTTTGTTTTCAACCCTCTGTATGTCCTGTCTGTACTAAACACTGGAGAGAGAGACTCAAATAAGGTCCTTTCCCTGCCTTTAGTTTGCCCAGAGACCCATTGATGAGACAGACAAGTAAATTAATACAACATGAAAAGGTTAGAGCCTCAGTCTCCTAAGTGTGGTACCTGAGATAATCTCAGCCCCACCCCCCAGGACCTACTGAGTGAGAGTCAACATTTTTACAAGATCACCAGGTGATTCAAATGCACATAAAATACAGCTCGAGGCACATGCAGTGCACTATGTAATGCTAGGGTGCAGAAGGGCAGGAAGCAAGGGCACAGGGCAGCAGAGCCTTCTGAGCCCTGTGAGCCCCTGGCCTTGCCTTTCACACTCCCACAGCAACCTGATGGACAATTTGCATTGTGTTCTCCGGGTCCTTCACTTATAGTTACAGGTGCCAAGAGTGGGGGTGGGAGTCAAGTAGGTAGGTTTAAACAGACTGCAGGCCACAACTCAAGGGACTGTGACTCTTAGCCCCATAGGCTCAGCACCTTGGCCCTGAGATGAAGAAGAAGCAATTTGCTCTCCTGCACACCTGTCATCTCTAGAGGGAAGGGGAAAACTTAGGTCAATGATCAAAGGCCTCTGAGTAGCAGGTGAGGCAAGGCTAATCTCAATAATAGATATTTCTGTGAAGAGTTTTATGGGTTTTTTCCCTTGTACTCCCAACACTTTAAGAATCTGTTGAATACTATGTACCTGTTTCCCAATCAGTCACACAGGGAAGACTCATACATTCGCACATGATTTAGAATACTCACAGGGCCCCTCAAGCCCAATCCAGAACTCCCTAAGGCTCCCATTCTCCAGCCTCAGAACCTCTGACTCTGCAGAAATGGTGGGTCAAAATTTAACCACATTTTCTATAACATATTGAAAGATTTTATTCCGTGCCAGGAATTACATCGAGTCATTTACATATATTATATTCCTTAATCTTTGCAACACTACTATCTGGTAGGTTTTTATCACCATTTTATAGATGAGGAGACTGGAAGATTAGAGATGGTTGTTAAACAGTCCAAGGTCATCATCTAGGAAGAGGCTGAGGTGGCAACTAAATGCCTATCCGTCTGTTTCCAGCACCTACGCCCTCAACCACCACACTTGCTGTCTCCTCAGAATGAAATACTGCCTTTAAAAATAAGGCAAAAAAAATGTAATTTATGCCACTAAATTGTACACTTAAAAATGGTTAAACTGAGGGGCACTTGGGTGGCTCAGTCGGTTAAGCATCTGACTTCGGCTCCAGTCATGATTTCGTTGTTTGTGGGTTCAAGCCCGGCATTGGGCTCTGTGCTGACAACCAGCTTAGAGCCTGGAGCCTGTTTCAGATTCTGTATCTCCCTCTCTCTCTGACCCTCCCCTGCTCACGCTCACTTTCTCTCTCAGAAATAAATAAAATATTAAAAAAAAATTTTTTAATGGTTAAACTGGTAAATTTTATGTTTTGGATATTTTACCCCAGTAAAAATAAAACGAGACAACAATGAAAAGTATATACCTTGCACAGAGTATTATGTTTGAAAATGTTCAGTGTTTCCAAATCTCTTTAGACTCTTTGATTCACCACTCCTTCCTTTAAAAAGTCATGAAATAACTAAATCACGGTGTAGGCAGATCTGCCCCTTGTTCACAACTGGGAACCCTAACTGCATACTGCTCAAACCGCAGATCTGTCCAGAGTCCCTAAGTACTGTTGTCTTTTTTTTTTTTTTTAATTCTTTTAAGGTTTTTATTTATTTCTAGGAGAGAGAGAGAGAGAGAGACAGCGTGAGCAGGGGAGGGTCAGAGAGAGAGGGAGTCACAGACTGAAACAGGCTCCAGGCTCTGAGCTGGCAGTCAGCACAGAGCCCGACGTGGGGCCCAGACCCACGAACCGCGAGATCATGACCTAAGTGAAAGTTGGATGCTTAACCGACTAAGCCACCCAGGCGCCCTCCTAAGTACTGTTTTCAAGATAGACTTTCAACTCATGGTTACCGTACAATAGGCCACACACTTGATATATAAACGCTTATATATTTTAATGTCATGTTATCTTTTTTTTTTATAGAAATGCAGTTGGCACACAATGTTACATTAATTTCAGGTATACTACAGAGTGATTCAAGAAGTGAGTTCATTATGCTCTGTTCACCACAACTGTAGCTACAGTGTACTATGTGTCACGATACAGTGCTATTCTGATATCACTGACAATATTCCCTATGCTGAGCCTTTTATTGTTATTATTTATTCATTCTGTTACTTAGAGGACTGTATTTCCCTCTCCCCTTCACCCATTTTTCCCATCCCTCACCTCCTTCCCCTCTGGCAGCCATCAGTTCTCTGTATCTATGGTTTCCTTTTTAGATTTCATATGTAAGTGAAATCATAAGGCATTTGTCTTTTTCTTATTTCACTTACTGCAATCCTCTTTAGGTCCATTCCTGTTGTTGAAAATGACAAGACTGCATCCTTTTTATAGCTGAGTAATATTCCATTGTGTGGAATACACAACATCTTCTTTATCCATTCATTCCTTGATAGATACTTGGGTTGTTTCCATATCTTGGCTATTTTAAATAATTCTACAATAAGCATAGGGGTGCGTGTGTCTTTTTGAGTTAGTGTTTTTGTTTTCTTTGTGTAATAACCAATAGGGGAATTACTAGATCATAGGGTAGTTCTATTTTTAATTTTTTGAGGGATCTCTGTATTACTTTCCATAATGGCTATATCAGTTTACAGTGCACATTGGCACACAGTTCTACCCACAGTGTTTGGGCATTCCTTTTTCTCCACATCCTTCCCAATAGTTGTTATTTCTTCAGATTTGATGTATTTATGCAGGCCCTGCCAGATACAGAACTTCTTGGGGCGCCTGGCTGGCTCAGTTAGTTAAGCGTCCGACTTTGGCTCAGGTCATAGTCCCATGGTTTATGGTTTCGAGCCCCGTGTAGGCCTCTGTGCTGACAGCTAGCTCAGAGCCTGGAGCCTGTCTTCGGATTCTGTGACTCCCTCTCTCTGACCCTCCTCTGCTCACGCTGTCTCTATCTCGCTCTCAAAAATAAATAAAACATTAAAAAATGATACAGAACTTCTTAAGAAATATCATTGTTACTTATTCTGTCCTTCAGTACAAATATGAAAAACCTAGCCAAATAGCAACCTTTAAATATCTTATTCCCAGTGCTGAGCACCTAGAATAATGGTTTAAGAACACAGATTCTGACTGGTTCAAGTCTTAGATACGGTTTTTGCTCCTTCTGTGAGCCTAGGTCAAGTTTTAACCCTTATATAGCTTGGTTCCTCTATCAGTAAAATGTGGTTAATAGTAAGATAAACCTAGGGTAGTTGTGCGGATGAGATGAGATAGCATAAGTAAATTTGTAGAGTGGCTGGTCTGTGCAGAGTAAGCAGTTAATAAAGGCTAATGTTGATGATGAAGGTGGTGATGATACTTACATGTTATTTAGAGTCTGAGGATTATCTGGAATCACTTTGGCATGGCGTTTCATGTCCCGCTGCCCTTGATAAGCCATTCTCAGGACTGTGATCTCTGTGGTATCTTTGTATTGACAAACTAAGCCCCATTTCAGTGTTTGGAAGTATAATTGTAATACACCACAGTGCTCATCTTTAAGGTGAATAAACCTGTTGAGTTTTGAAGTATGCATATACCCATGAAATGACCACTACAATCAAGATATTGAGCATATTCATTGCCCCTGAAGTTTCCTTCTACTCCTCTGTCACTCCTCCGTTCCCCCACTAGCAGTTCTCCTCAGGCCACCACTGACCTGCTTTCCAACACAATAACCTTGAGTCACATTGAAGCATACTGGGGTTTCTTCTGCATTTTTTCCAAGTTTTTATTTAAATTCCAGTTAATTAACATATTGTGTACTGTTAATTCCAGGTGCAGAATTCATTGGTTCATCATGTACATACAACGCCCAGCACTCCTCACACGTGCCCTCCGTAATCTCCATCACCCACCTAACCTGTCCCCCCACCTGCCTCCCTCCATCAACCCTCTATCTTTAAGGGTCTGCTTTCTGGTTTGCTTCTTTATTCCCCTCTCTATGTTCATCTGTTTTTGGTTCTTAAATTCCACATCAGTGAAATCATATGGTATTTGTCTTTCTGACCGTCTAAGTGCCTGACTTATTTCACGTAGCATAATAGTCTCTGGCTCCATCCATGTCGTTCTATTTGGGCATATCATTTTACTTTCCCCTTATATTTAATTATATATTTAGCTTCTCTTAAAAGTGGGAGGGACTTTTGATGGATAAGTGTTCAGCAACTGCATAATAGCCTTTCAGGATAAATAAATCAGACATGCCAACCTTTCCTCACTTTGAACTCCTCTGAGTTATCCTGTCAAATTCAGTAGACTGTACGGCCTTTCTATTGCCTGTTGACAAATGTTGACAGCATTTCTTGATTTATTCAATCAATTTTTGTTTCAGTAGGACATCACAGTATTATCACTTTAGAAGACATTTTAGGCAACTGTCAGGTGTCCTACTTCCAGCTAAAATTCAAGTGATCAAACTACCTGATGTGTACCTTCTAGAAATGGATCTGTTTACTTAATATTGCAAGGGAACATAACTGTATCACAATTTATTCTGCTTCCTTGAATGTTTTTTTTAATTCATTTTGAGAGAGAGAGAGAGAGAGAGAGAGAGAGCGCAAGCGAGAGCGAGCATGTACTAGCAGGGGAAGGGCAAAGAGAGAGGGAGAGAGAATCCCAAGCCAGCTCTACATTGTCAGCACACAGCCCAACATGGGCCTTCAACTCACAAACCATGAGATCATGACCTGAGGGGAAATTAAGAGTTGGATGCATAACCGACTGAGCCACCCAGGCACCCCTGAAATTTTCTTTTTTTAACATTAACTGTAAGATATGTCTCAATTTCAAAAACATTTGATGTGGAAGGAAAGATTTTCATCTTAGAACCCGAGAAAAGTGGTAACCATAACCTTTCATTTGGCTTTGTTATTTATTATATTGCTTGATTATTTTCTTCCTATTTAAGGAGAAGATCTATAAATTATATGTCTTTGTATTCCATGCAAGGCATCACATAGTGCTCAGATCTGTATGAACCCACAGAACTACATAATGCCATAGCAAGAAAGGAAGTCCAACTTAATTTGGTCTATTCTTCTCATACTGCTCATGTAGAGAGGCACATCAAAGAGAAATATCTTGCCCAGATTCATGGAGTGTTTGCAGAGTCAGAGTTTGATTCCAGGTCCCCTGAATCTTTGGTGTTCATTTCAGTTGAATGTATCATTGACAAAGTAGAGTTTGGGAATGGACAATAATTCTGAAACATACTAGAGTTTGACTTATACACACAGTTTTCAGAATGTACACTCTTGATCTTTCCAGTTCTAAAAATTAAATACATGGCAGCAGGCATTTAAATATAATTGCTTACATGGGACACCTGGGTGGATCAGTCGGTTAGGCATCTGACTTCAGCTCAGATTATGACCTCAGAGTTTGTGAGTTTGAGTCCCGCATCGGGCTCTGTGCTGACAGTTCAGAGCCTGGAGCTCGCTTCAGATTCTGTGTCTCATTCTCTCTGACCCTACCTCACTTGACCTCTCCACTCTTTCTCTCATTCTGTCTTTCAAAAATAAAAAATATATATATATATATATATATATATATATATATGTTCATTTTTGCTGAGCTCTTAGTGGAATTATACTGTAGGCCACAAGAAAAGTATTTGTGTGTGTGTCAATAAGTGATTGAGACTTATTGATCACCTTACATCTGCATTAATTTTCTTATTTTTTTTCTTTACTGTTTGTTTATTTTTGCAAGAGAGAGACAGAGCATGAGTGGGGGAGGGGCAGAGAGAGATGGAGACATAGAATTTGAAGCAGGCTCTAGGCTCTGAGCTGTCAGCACAGAGCCTGATGTGGGGTTGGGACTCAGAGACTATGAGATCATGACCTGAATCAAAGTCGAACGCTTAATGGACTGAGCCATCCAGGCACCCCTCCTTACTTGGCTTCTTTTTTTCTTTCCTTGTTCATTCATTCATTCATTGTTAAGCTCCTCTTCTTCCCACGGCACAGATATAGGATATAGACACTTTTAGGGGGATTCAGTGCTGAATAAGACTGGCAGGTTTCCTGGTTTCTGGTGCAAGGGCAACAAACAATAAAGAAGTAAACAATAATGAATAAGACAGACAATAAACTTTAATAAAGATTGTGAAGGAAATCATGGGAAGTCACATTTATGCTGAAACCTGAAGGTTGAACAGAAATCTTAGGGAAAGAATAACCTCTATCTCATGATGTAATCTCGATACTTAATTTGGACACAAACCCAGTGTAATACTAATATTTAATCTTGACTCGTACCCCATGGTTCTGAAAACTGAAATTCACCCAGTGATGTTACTGCAGACCGTATATTCCTGATGCCTAAAAGACTCTGGATAAACTTTTCACAGATGCCTTGAGGGCAGCAGGACATCTTTGACAGGGAAGTGCTGTGAGCTGAAACCCTGATTGTTTGCCTCTGTATCCCCATCTCTGCTTCAGCGCTGGCCCAGTCACTATGACTTCGTCAACTCCCCTTTAGTGTCTGAAGGCACTTTTAAGTGTCGGTCACCTCAACTGCAGGATAGTCGATGGTGACGTTCCAGAATGGAGGTGTTTGAAAGGTCTCAGTCCTGATCCCTCGGGAAAGTTGAGAATCTACTGTAATATGCCCTTGCTTGTCATAGAGTTCCTTTGAGTTTCTTCCCAAAGAAACTATTTTCTTTTATTTCTGCCTCCCTCAAGCATTGCACCTCATGTTTATTCTTCCTTTAACCACTCCCTTTGCAAATACTGTTAATACTGTTCTCAAGTAAGTATTTGGATAGATGTATTTAAATTATTTGTTTGATAGGGTATTATAGTCTTTACAATTTGAGGGCCTACATATTCTTAAATTACCAAAGTCATAGGAATATCACAGATAAAATACTTTTCATAGTCATATCTAACCAAAAGCTTTGCTTTCACCATAGGGTCTGGCGACAACTGGCTAGATTCAAATCCTGGCTCTCCATTTTACTTGCCACAGGACCTTGTGAAGGTTACTGAGTTTCTCTGTGCCTCACTTTCTACATTGGTAAAATGGGTATAATAGCATTAGGGTTGTTGTCAGAACACAGAAAAATTAAATGTGCTACTGTGTAGAAAATGCTCAGATCAGTGTATAAATTAGTTGCTTTCATTTATTTCTGGCCTATTTTTTAAATGCTTATTTATTTGAGAGAGAGGGCTAGAAGGAGCATGCACATAAGCAAGGGAAGGACAGAGAGAGAGGGAGTCACAGAATCCAGAGCAGGCTTCGGGCTCCAAGCTGTCAGTACAGAGCTTGATGCTGGACTTGAACTCACGAACCGCGAGGTCATGACCTGATCTGAAGTCAGATACTAAACTGAGCCACCCAGGTGCCCCATCTGGCCTATTTACCAGCAGAAATAAGACAGAATGAACTCTCCTGAGAAGTGAATCACATTTGTTCATATACACTTTAGGAAAGTGTATATTCTTTCTCTCTCTCTATTAATTATCAGCCCTTAATTTTTAGAAGCATGAATTCTTGCTTTGTGAACGCCAATGAAAATAAATAAGTATTTTTTAAAAGATTAAATTTTAATCATGTCGTATAGGCAGTGATTCATGTGTGAATCATTTCGGATCCTTTAGAAATGATTGTTCTTAGAATTGTTAAAAATACACTTGGATTATGAAAGAGAGGCAGCCTCTCCATGTGCATATTATTTGTAAATTAACAACACCAGCAATAATAAATATTAACTCAAGAGCCTTTATTTTGTATATACTTTATTGTTTCTCTCCATTATCACCTAACAATGTATGAAAATTGTCTCCTTAGAATAACATGTAGAAATCACATGCAGTCTTTTTAATGACTATGTAATACTCTGTCTTACAGAAAAGCCAGTTCCCCTAATTTTTATACGTAGTGAATTACAATAATTAATCTTTTTAGGTTAAACCATGCTTGCCTTCCTACGATAAACCCCAGTAAGTCATAAGATAGTATCCTTTTTACATGCTGCTAGATTCGATTAACTATGGTTATGTTAAAGATTTTAAATCTCTGTTCATGAGGTATAATCTCTCTGTAATTTTTTTCTTTGTAATGTCTTCGTCAGGTTGTGATTAATTGGCTTTGGAGCCTTATGAGTTAAAGAGTGCTCTTTGGACTGTTTTCTAAAATGATTTGAGTATATGATTAGTACTGTTTCTTCCTTAAAATCGATAAAAAATTACTAATAAAAATATCTAGGCTTGTAGTTTTCTGACAACAAATTCAGTGTCTTTAATAGAAACCTAGATACTCAGTTTTTGTTTTGTATCAGTTCTGGTAAGTTGCTTTTTTCAAACAACTGGTCTTTTTACCTAAATCGTTGAATTTTATGGATTAAGTTTATAATATCCATAAATATCCTTTTAATGCCTGAAGTATTACACTCATACACACATACACACACACCAGTCTACCTAAGGATTTAGCTTTATTTTTCCTATTATAGGTATGCTTTCTGTTTTCAATGATTTCTAATTTTTGTTATCTCCTTTCTTCTCTTGACTTTAGGATTACTTGCTCTTTTTTTCTAGTTTAAATGGAAACTTAGATCATTGTTTTTAAGCCTTATTCTTTCCTAATCTAATAATATATGGCTATAAATTTTCCTCAAAGCATTGCTTCAGCAGCACCCCACATATTTTGATATATTGTATTTTTGATGTCACTTAGTAGAAATATTTTCCAACCTTCTTCTTCATTTCTTTTTTAATAATTGAATTATATAGAAGTGTGCTGTTTAATTTCCAAATATAGATTCTATTTTCTGATTTGTAATTTAATTTTAATTAGGTCAGAGAACATTGTATGAATGATTGCAGTCCTTTTAAATTTGTTGAGACTTATGCTATGGCTCACCATACGGCTGTCACACATATATGAGCATGTACGCTTGAAAAGAACATATAGTCTGCTATTGCTGCCAGGTGTGTTCTACAATTGTCAACTAGGTCAAGGGGTAGTTGTTTTATTAGTTACTGAAAGAGGAGTGTTAAAATCCCCAACTACAACTATAGATGTGTCTCTTTCTCTCTTTAATTCTGTTTTTTGCTTCATGTATTTTGATGCTCTCTTATTAGACATATTTACATTTATGTTTGTAATGTCTTTCTGATGCCTGGGCCCTTTTATCATCATGAAGTATTCCTTTTCATCTCTGATAATATTCCTTATCTTGAAATCTTCTTTGTTTAATGTTAATATATTCACTCCAACTTTCTTATGCTTACTGTTTACATGATATATCTTTCTTTACACTTGTTAACCTACTCTCTCTATGTTTGAAAGGTGTCTATTATAGATGGCATATGATTCCGTGTTGATATTTTCATTCATTCTAACAATTTCTGCCTTTAAACAGTCCAATTAAGGACTGTTTAATCTATTTAAATTTAATTACTGGGGTGCCAAGGTGGCTCAGTCAGTTTAGTTTTGGACTCTTGATTTCTGCTCAGGTCATGATCTCATGGTTCTTGAGATTGAGTCCTGCATCAGGCTCCACTCTAACAGTGTGCCTGCTTGGGATTCTCTCTCTCTGCTCCTCCTTCATTCTCTCTCTCTCTCTCTCTCTGTCTCTCTCTCAAAAAAAAAAACAAAAACCTTTAAATTTAATTACTGATAGGGTTAAAATTAGGTCTATCATTTATTTTCTCTTTGTCCATTCTGTTTTTTTGTTCCTCTGTACCTTCTTTCCTGATGCCTTTTGAATTAACTGGATATCTTTGAGAAATCCATCTTAATTTGCTTATTGGATTGTTAGCTCTATCTCTTCACATTTTCTGGAGTTACTTTAGGGGTTAGAATACACATCCTTAACTTGTCATTTTACCTAGCTTTGATAGTATCTTTTCATGTAAAAATAAAAGGCAAGAATCTTGCAATATTTATCTTTCTGTCTTCATCATTTATGCTGTAATTCCATATGGATTACATAGACATAACCCCAGTGATATTGTTACAATATTTTATTTAAACAAACAGATGTGTTTTAAAGAAAGCATAATGCAAGAACAGTGCTTTAAAGGAATTAATAGGGAAAATAAATTATCTACTGTGGTCTTCATTCCTTCTTGAAGATCTAATTTACCATCTTAAATCATTTTTTTTCAGTCTGATGAATTTCCTTTACCGTATCTATCAGTACAGGTATGATGCTATCAAATTGTCTTCTATGCGTCTAAGTCCTCACCATGAATTTTTAAGATAGGATATTTTTCGGTAATTGAATTTATATTTGATTCATTTCTTCCAGTTTTATTGAGTTAAATTGGCAAAAAAAATTATAAGATATTTAAAGTACACAACACTATGATTTGAGATATGTATACATTGTGAAAGAAGTCTCCAAATGATTAACACAAATGATTAATTAACACATCTATCATGTCACATATTTGCCTTTGTGTACACATATACATGTGTAAGAGGGAGAAGGTTTAATTTCCATTCTATTCTCTTGGCAAATTTCAGTTTTCCAATACAGTATTATCAACTATAGTTAGTTACCATGAGGACCATTAGGTCCTCAGACTTTTTTCATCTTATAACTGAATGTTTGTACCTTTTGTGAATCTCTCCCTATTTTCCCCATCCCTAGCTCTCACTGGTAACCGCTTTTCTACTGTCCAACTTTTCATTTTCAGATTTGACCTAGAAGAACCACCATGCAGTACTTGTCTTTCTCTGTTCGTCTTATTTCACTATGCCCACTGCTCTCTGCGTTCACCCCGGATGATTAGTGACATTGAGTACCCTTTCATGTCTCTGTTGGCCATTTGTTTGCCTTCTTTGGAAAAGAATGTGTATTCATGTCCTTTGCCCATTTTTAAATTAGGTTGTTTTTTGCCATTGAGTTGTATGAGTTCCTTGTGGCTTTGGATATTAATCCCTTATCAGATTCGTGGTTTGGTAATCTCACATTTCATAGGCTCCCTTTTCATTTTGTTAATTTTTTTTTAATGCAGAGCTTTTTAGTTTGATGTCATCCCACTTACTTAGTTTCGCTTTTGTTGCCTTTGCTTTTGGTATGAAACTCCTAAATCATTGCCGAGACCTATGACAATAAGCTTACCACTATTTTATTTTTAGAGAGGTTTTATACTTTCAGGTTTTATATTTAAGGCTTTAATCCATCTTGAGTTAATTTGTGTATGGTACAAGATAATGGTCCAATTTCATTCTTTTGCAATCCTTTTTTATGAACACTATTTGTTGAAGAGATTGTCCTTTCCCCATCATATATTTTGGTTCTTTTGTCAAAAAGTAACTGAGTATATATGCATGGGATTATTTCTGGATTCTCTTCTGTTCCATTTATCTCTGTGTCTGTTTTTGTACTAGTACTGTACTCTTTTGATTACTATAGCTTTATAATATAGTTTGAAATCACAAAGTGTGGTGCCTCCAGCTTTGTTCTTCTTTCTCAGGATTTCATTGGCCAATCAGGGTCTTTTGTGGCTCCATACAAATTGTATGATTGTTTTTATCCATTACTGTTATTCTTTTATTTTTCTATTAAAATGCTATTGGAGTTTTATGTGGATTACACTGAACATGTAGACTGCTTTGGGTAGTATGGACATTTAAATTCAGTATTAATTGTTCCAGTATGTGAGCATGTTATATCTTTTCATTTATTTGTGTTTTCTTCAAGTTCTTTCATCATTGTCTTGTCTTAAAGTTTTCAGTGTATGATTCTTTCACCTTCTTGATTAAGCTATTCCTAAGTATATATTTTTTGATGATATTATAAATAGATTTGTGTTCTTAATTCTTCTTTCCGATAGTTCATTTTTGGTGTATAGAAACACAAGTGATTTTTGTTTTTAGATTTTGTATCCAGAAATTTTACTGAACTCAACTATTCTAACATTTTTTTTTTTTTTTGGTGGAATCTTTAGGGTTTTCTGTGTAAATGATCATGTCATCTGCAAATAGTGACAGTTCACTTCTTCCTTTCTGATTTGGATGCTTTTTGTTTCTTTATATTGCATAACAGCTCTAACTAGGAATTCCAGTACTATGTTGAATAAAAGTGGCAAGAGTGGGCATCCTTGTCTTATTACTGATCTTAGGGGGAAAGGTTTCAACCTCTCACCGTTCAGTGTGATGTTAACTATGGGCTTGTCATATATGGCCTTTATTATGCTGAGGTCCATTCCTCTATACACATTTTTTTGAGTTTTTGTCATGAAAAGATGCTGAACTTTGTCAAATGCCTTTTTGGCACCTACTGAGATTATCATATGCTTCTAATCCTTCAGTTTGTTAACATGGTGTATCCCATTGATTGGCCAATGTTGAACCATCCTTGCATCCCAGAGATAAATCCCACATGATCATGGTGTATTATCTTTTTAATGTACTGTTGTATTCAGTGTGCTAATATTTTGTTGCTGATTTTTGTATTTATGACCATTAGGGCTATTAGCCGATAATTTTTTTCTCTTGTAGTGGCCTTGATTACTTGCCTCATTAAATGTGTTTGGAGGCATTCCCTCCTCTTTTACTTTATGGAAGTTATGAACTATGGTTGGTTTCTTCTTTTCTCCTCCTAGTTCTTTGAGATGTAAAGGTAGGTTGCTTATTCAAGATCTTTCATTTTTCTTAATATACATGTTTATCACTGTAAACTTCCCTGTTAGAACTGTTTTCACTGTATCCTATTAAGTTTTAGTTTTTCATTTGTCTCAAGATTTTTTATTTTTTAAGAAAATTTTTTTGACCCCTTGGTTATTCAGGAGCATATTGTTTAATCTCCAAATATTTTTGAATTTTCCAGTGTTCTTTTTTGATTAAAAATTTTTTAACATTTATTTTTCAGGGACAGAGTGTGAGTGGGGGAAAGGGCAGAGAGAGAGGGAGACACAGAATCCAAAGCAGGTTACAGGCTCTGAGCTGTCCAACACGGGACTTGAACTTACGGACCGCGAGATCATGACCTGAACCAAAGTCAGAACCTTAACCGACTGAGCCACGCAGATGCCCCTCCAGTGTTCTTTTTGTAATTGATTTCTAGTTTTATGCCATTGTGGTCAGAAAAGATGTTTGATTTTACTTCAGTTTTGTAAATTTTTAAAATAGACTTGTTTTGTGACCTAACATGTGGTCCATCTTGGAGAATATTCCATGTGTGCTTGAGAAGAATGTGTTTTCTGCTGCTCTTGGATGGAACGTTCTATACCTCTTTGGTTCATTTAATCTTATATGTAGTTTAATCGCATGTTTCCTTACTGATTTTGTCAAGATCATGTATCCATTGTTGACAGTATATATATTTTTCATAGTTTCCTTTTTTCTGCTGGATTCCATTTCTTTTCATTTATTATAAGAATTTTCTTTATTTATAACCATGCCTGTGAAACTCAGTATCTGAGTCTTCTTGAGGTTGATTTCTATAGATTGTGGGTTTTTTTCCTCTTGAGTTGGTCCTGTTTTCTCATTTTTTATATATTGTGTAATTTTAGATAATATTGTAAACATTGTAAATTATATCCAGAGAAACTCTACATTCTGTTATGTTCCTCTGAAAAATATTGATTATTTTTCCTAAAGTGTTTCCTCCCAGTGGGTTGCAGCTGAAATCCTATTGAACTATTTTTCCAGACCTACTTCTTCTTCTTGGAATCTGTCCTACATATGCAGAGTTAGGGACAGCTCAGAGATATGGGCAATATTTATCTGTAAAACTTGGTGATCTTCTTCTTGAAATCTCTCTTTTGGAGATTTCTTTCATCATTTTCTAGCACCTACACTACTTTCAACTTTGTCCTTTGGTTCTTCAAACCAGTTCAACTGCAGGTGTGTTGTAACTGAATTTCAACCACCCACAAAATCATGAACGGAAGCTTGCCAGTAGGTTGGAAGCTATAAAAGATCAAGAAATTCACCCACTACTGTTCCTTTCTTCCAAGTGATGATTCACCTTCAGTATATACCAGCTTTTCATCACTTTCTAGTGCTTCCAGATACTTGGTTTTTATATTTCTATTTATGTAGGAGGGTTGGTCTGTTAAGAGATACTTGGCCTTATTAGAATCAGAATCTATGTATTTACTCTTGATACCTTTTAACACTATCTTCTCTTATATATTCACTTATCACTGTGTTGAGAATCTGTGGGTTACACTATCAAATCTGTGGGATTTAATATTATATCATGAAAGGATGTAATATGATCTAATATGATGAAATATTATTACTAAAAAAATATTTTCCTACCCTTTGGAAGTGATTTTGTGTAATCTGTCATTGGAGTCCAAAAGGAGGGGAGTTGTAGACTCTTTGATGTCTGCTCTCTCACTGGTGTGGGGCCAAAGCAATGGATAAAAAAGTTGTCTGTGTTTGATCTGGGTTATGGAGCCCAAAGGAGTCCTGGAAAGCAAGAGAAGACCTTGGCCTTGGACGGGAACAAAGGAAGACTGAGATCTCTTAGTTATTGTAACCTTAGTAATCTTAGGGAAGTAAAGCCCATTCTGCCAAAAACACTCATCAAACTTGTATTATATAATTATTTCTGCTGTTTATAACTTATGCAGTTATAATAGGCTGCATGTCAATTAAATAATCACTAATGTTACATTATTATTATTACTTGTTATTTTATAAATGATAATATCTTACACTTTTATTATATTTTTCAAAGTAGTTTCTTAGGTAAGTTCCTTGATACAACCTTGAGAAGTAGATAGGACAGGGATTATTAGGGCAGAAGAGTGGTATATAAGAAGACAAGTTGCTTTTGTTTTCCTAGTAACTAAGCCAAGTCTAGGATACTGTCTCCTTCAACTCAGATGGAATGAAACACAATGCTTTGCCTCCAGAAGAGATCATTGTCATCTACATTATTTGTCACTTCTTAAGAAATAAACTTAGGGGGATAACATTCACTGTGTCTTTCTGAGAATGATAATAAATACTATGTAACAATTATAAAAGAGCACAAGAATAAAATAACCTCCCTATAATTTGTTTTCCTTCTAGGTTTTCCTTCTGTGCATGAATATTGAGGGATAGAATTTTGATTTTACCAAAATGGAATATTCTGTAATGCTACCTTTTTTCCTCTATTACTGTATTGAGAAAGCTTCCCCACGTCATTAAAATTTCTAAATATGACTCTTAATGGCTCTTTACTATTCCATCATATGAATGAACTACAATTAATATATGTAACATCTGTTGTACTTTTAGTCTGTCTCTGCCTTTTATGTTATTGATAATACAGTTCTGAACATGCTCAATGCACATCTTTGTGCATATTTCCTTAGAATAATTTTATAGAAATAGGAGTACTATATCAGAGTGATCTGTATAATTTTAAATATTATCTGATGTGGCTTTATTACTAGAGGCTTGAAGCATTCAATAGCTGGAGGCTTTTTTGAACTTTTTTAAAATCCATTGGTTGCAATGGTATCTATCTGGTTATATGATTCACATGTTAGGAGGAAATATTTACATGACATACCTCAAAAGTATTGTCTGTACATTACAAATATACATTAAAATAATTAAATTGTACCTAGATGTATTTTTAAAATTCACAAAGCACTTGAGATAATTGGTTACAGGCATGTGTCAAAATTAGGTTTGGAAATTACTGGTCTAGAGCCCAGGTAGTACCAGAAGATTTATATGTGTGACTTTGGTAAATGATTTCTAAAACTATTTCCTTTGTATTGCTAATTTCCAAAAACGATCACATTTCAGTAAGCTATCTGTCCAATTGAAGTAAGTATTAAGCCCTGTGCTCAGTTACATAAATCTAGTGCCAGTTCTCATAGCTTAGACACTTCTGTTATAATTTGGGTAGTTTAACACGGTAACAGTGCCAAAAAGCTTAATGTGGCTTCATAATTTCACAAGATAAATGATGACCATTAAAATATTATGTTGTTTATTTCACTTGAGATAAAAATGAGCAATTAACTGAGAGCTGAGAGATGTAGATGACACTGAAGCAACCCATTTCTTCCCTAACAACAAAAGCAGGTCTGTTTTCTGCTTGCTGATAGTTTGTTAGTTGGGTTTTTAGTTGAGCATAGCAGAACAGAAATACACTAGAGGTAGTTCAAACAAAAGCAAAGGATTGTCATAAAGGATAGAGATGCAACTGGCCTAAAAACTGAGCTAAAATTAGAGTCTTCAGTACCAGAAGAAATCTTGGGAGCCTTCTCTGTCTCTCATTTCTGTGTCTGTTTTTTTGTTTTAAGACTATATTAGAGATTTTTGTATTTCTATCACAAAGCGGAAAATGGCTTCCAACATTAGCTAGATTTACATTCCTGCCATTCAAAACAGTAGACAAATAGAGCCCTGGGATCGCTTAATCCTTATTTAAATTCCCAGGATGCCACTTACAATAGCATTGTAAAGTAAAATACCAAGGAATAAATTTGACAAAAGATGTACAAATGTGTTCTCTTAAAATTATAAAACATTGGAAGTAATTCAAGAAGATCTAACTAAATGGAAAGACATCCCATCTTCCTCCAAGTCTTGATAGATAGTAAGACTTGCTATTTGCTAAGCCGGCAGTAGTTTCCAAGTGTATTCACAGAGTCTACACAATCCCTGTCACTATTCTAGACCCACTGGAAATTGACAAGTTTATCCTAAAATTCATATGGAAATGGAACTGATCCAGTATAGCCTAAACAATCTTGAAATAAGAGAACAAAGGTAGAGGATTTTACTTCTTATTTCAAATTTTACTATACAACTACAATAATCAGGGTAATGTGGTACTGACCTTAGGGAGACATGTACTTCAATAGAATAGACTTGAGAATCCAGAAGTAAACCTGGACATTGATGATCAGGTGACTTTCTACAAAGGGGCCAAAATAATTTCATTGGGAAAGAACACTCTTTTCAACAAATGGTACTGGGACACTGACATACACAAAAAAGGACTTTGGACCCCTGTGCCAAAACCTAACTCAAAATGGATCATAGACCTAAGTGTAAGAGACAGAACTATGAAACTCCTCAAAGAAAATACATTAGGAGGCTCCTGGGTGGCTCAGTGGGTTAAGCAGCCAACATCAGCATAGGTCATGATCTCACGGTTTGTGAGTTTGAGCCCCGCATCAGCTTCTGTGCTGATAGCTCAGAGCCTGGAGCCTGCTTTGGATTCTGTGTCTCCCTCTATCTCTGCTACTCCCCCACTTGTGCTCTCTCTCTCTCTTAAAATTAAACAAACATTAAAAATTAAAAAAAAAAAAAAAAAAAGAAAGAAAATACATGAGTACATTAGTGTATCTTTATGGCCTTGAATTAGGCAGTGGTTTCTTCAAGAAACAGAAAAAGCACAAGTGACCAAAGGAAAAAGAGATAAGTTGGACCATCATAAAATGTAAACTTTTCTTCTGAAAGTGAGAAGACAAACTAATGAATGAGAGAGATTGTTTTCAAATTCTATATCTGATAAGAGACTTGTATCAAGAGTATAAATAACTCCTATAACTCAAAAATAAAAAGACCTGATCACAAAATGGTCAAAGGAATAAAAGACTTATTTTCAAAGACAAATGACCAATAAGCACATGAAAAGATAATCAACCTATTGGTTATGAAGGAAATGCAAAGCCTAGGATTGCTAAAATAAAGATGGACAAAAATGAGTGCTGGTGAGGGGGTGGAGAAATTTGAACCTTCATTTATTGTTGATGGGAACATAAAATGGTGCAGCCATTTTGGAGAAACAGTTTGGCAGTTCCTAAAAACATATGACCCACCAATTCAACTTCTTTTTAAAAAATTTTTAATGTTTATTTACTTTTGATAGAGATGGAGTGTGAGCAAGGGAAGGGCAGAGAGAGGGAGACACGGACTCTGAAGCAGGCTCCAGGCTCTGAGCTGTCTGCACAGAGCCCAAAGCAGGGCTTAAACTCACAAACCATATCATGACCTGAGCCGAAGTTGGATGCTTAACTGACTGAGCCATCCAGGTGCCCCGCACCAATTCTACTTCTTAGGATACGCTCAAGGTAAATGAAAGCTTATGTGCACACAAAAACTTATATGTGCATGTTCCTAGCAAACAGCATTATTTACAGTTAGCCCCAAATTGGAAATAACCCATTGCCTGGATGCAGGCAACCAAGATACAGTCTTTCTGTGCAATGGGATATTAGCCATAAAAAGGATGAAAAACTATATAATAGTTTTATATTATAGTATTTTATCCTATGAAATATATGGTATATATTATATAGTATTTCATTACATTATATAGGATGAAATACTACATCATGAATGAACCTCAAAAACATGCTGACTGAAATGAAAGCAGTCACAAAAAAGCACATATTGTATGACATTTGTATGAAATGTATAGAATAGGCAAATCTTCAGAGACAGAAAGTACAACAGCAGTTGGGTAGGCCTGGGGTAGAAGAGGAAGAAGAGAAGAGTGAGTGCTAATGGCTATGGGCTTTTGGGGGTATGTGTGAAACAAATGTTCTGTAGTTTTTTTTAAAATATTTTATTTATTTCTAGGAGAGAGAGAGACAGCGTGAGCAGGGGAGGGTCAGAGAGAGAGGGAGTCACAGACTGAAACAGGCTCCAGGCTCTGAGCTGGCAGTCAGCACAGAGCCCGACGCGGGGCTCGAACCCACGAACCGCCAGATCATGACCTAAGCAAAAGTCGGACGCTTAACCGACTAAGCCACCCAGGNGAGAGAGGGAGTCACAGACTGAAACAGGCTCCAGGCTCTGAGCTGGCAGTCAGCACAGAGCCCGACGCGGGGCTCGAACCCACGAACCGCGAGATCATGACCCAAGCGAAAGTCGGACGCTTAACCGACTAAGCCACCCAGGCGCCCCACAAATGTTCTGTAATTGATTATAGTAATGGTTGTACAGTCTATGAATATACTAAAAAACATGGACTAGAAAAAAATTCCCTAGGGAAAGGATTCTGAATGCCTTAGAAGGGCTATGTATCTTTGAATATGTCTACTTCCATAAGTATTTGGATGAAAGGATGAGGGAGGGGAGGGAAAGGGCAGTTCCCACAAGTTGGCTCCTGGCTGGATAGAGAAAACAGCAAATAACTCATAACTAAATATTCCCTCACACAAAGCATATTGGTAGGAAAATAAAATGGCTGTGAATACCTCTGATTAAACTTAGCTGTCTTTGTTTTGCCATTTGGAACATAGCTAGAGCTTGCTTTTGAAAAACATTATTGAGTATAATAAGTAATATCTTGATTTACAGACAAGTTTGACTCTATTATTTTTCCTTTCTCTCTGAAAAGACATTTTAACCAAAGACTATTAGTAAAGAGGCAACTGATGCTTGCTTCATTTGCCTGTTCTCTCAAAACACAAGTACTCCTATGTGAAATGCCACCTGGAGACAGTAGCCATGGCCCATAAATTTAATTACTAACCTTTCATTCATAGCTGGCAAAATCAGTTCTTGAAGCATCTAAACTAATCAGGCTTCTCTGACAACGCCAATCAATTGTACAGCAGTCTACCTTCGATTTAATTACTCTTGCTCTACATTACATTTTCAAAATGTCAAGAATCCTCTTCTGGAAGAGCAATAAATCATTCCTACATGGTTTAGTAGAGTGCCTGTTGTTCCTTCACACCTGACCTTGGCTGCATGAAGTTGAAATTGATCATTTAGTGCAGTGGTACAACATTGCAGAGAAAGGAGATTCAACAAGAGCTATCGCACACAAAAAACAGGCAGGCTTTGCAGCACATTCTTTCTGCCCCTGAAATGAACCAGGTGCTGTCAGATGCTGTTGTTAAGCACTTGCATGTCCACAATAGCATTTTCTGAAGCAGATGAACTCTGAGGCTTCTTATGCTTCCGAATTTCTGTGATCTAAGCAGCATAAAACCCCACCATCACACCAGAAACCCAGTAAATCTCTTGCTGTAGATTCAAATCCAAAAATGACTGCATCTTCTCCTGCTTTTTATCTCTATATGAAAAAAATATATACACACTTCTCAGAAAATTAGAATAAAAGAGTAAAACAAAAAGAAGGTGGCTCAATGTTGAGATTCAGTAAGCAGGTTTAGAATTGGATCTGGGTTCGAATCCCTGTTGTACCAACTCCCGATCTGCATGAGGCTCGGCAACTAATCTAACTTCAGTAAGCCTCATTTTTTTCATCAGTGTCCTAGGCATAATTACAAGTTGATGCCTTCAGAGCAGTACTTGTCAGCCAAGAGCTAACTTTGCCCACCCACTCCTGGGGTTGGGGGACAAAGAGCATACTTGCAGATGTGTTTTAATTGTAACAACTGGGGCAGGGAGTGCATCAAGTAGATAGAGGCCAGGGATAATGCTAACCATTTTATAATGCACAGGACAGCCCTCCTTATAAGGAATCATCCAGCCCAAAATGTCAGTAATGTAGTAGTTGAGACACTGCTTCAGAGCAATTGGCACAGCTCTTGATATATAGGACATAGTCCCTGAATCATTACTGTCCTTATTTTGGTTTGTTTGATTTAATTAAGCCATTGTCATCACAAATACAAATTTCCTCTTTTCTCTTCTTAGCCAGTTGCTACATAACCATTAAATACAAGGAGGATTTTACCTGTAGCTAATATTGGAATTATTTTCTTAGTAAATATAACCAGACTTCTTCTTTCTACTAGCATTTCATTTCTTTAAATGCTCTCTCCTCAAAGTAGTGATTGGTTCTCAGTTTTAAAACTGCCTACCATGAACGAATGTATGAATCAGCTTTTAAAATTCCATGTAGGTTTTTCTTCAATTCCGAGTCTTAGAAGTCAATCACAGGATGATAAAAATCCTAGATGTAATTGGGTCTAATCTGACACATAAAGCAGAACTCAGTTGGCTTTAAAATAATTATTATATTATTATAGTAGGTCATTAGCTCTATTTGTTGACTTTTTAGCTTAGTCAAGCTAAAGAAGCCAGAGTTTCCTTGTGTTCCGCTGGTCAGTAGGCCTTACCTTGTCACTACCAGTAAACTTTGCTGGGCGACTGTGAATGAACCTATTTACAATGCTGCCTTTGCTCTGCTTTGTATTATTGTAAGTGCCCACTTCTGCAGACTGTTTTTCAGACTCCCTTGCCCACTCACCTCCAGTATGAGCCCATCATTGGTATTGACATGAAATAAAACAGGAGAAAGGAAGATGCCAGAGTTCCCCCTCCCCACCCCCAGTGGCCTCAGAATCATCTCTTCCATGGCCCCTCCTCCAGCCAGGTTGGCTCCTGGAACCTGGTCCCAAGCACCTCCTTACCTTGTCCATTATTCTTAGGGTGGGTAGATGCCTTCACTTTTTCTAATCCCTGGGTTTTCTCACTATCACATTTTCAGATCTTCTAACCTCCTTTTTTTTTTTTTTTTTTTGCCAACATCTTTGTTGTAAATTAATTTGTCCATGTTAGATGTCCTCCACTGTGCTTGTATCATTTAAATATATTCCATCTTATTACGGAAAAGAAAGTGAAGAAGTAAGTGAAAAAGGTAGCCAAGAGGTGCGTGAGTGGCTTAGTTGGTTAAGCATCCAACTCTTGATTTCGCCTCAGGTCATGATCTCATGGTTCATGAGTTCAAGCTCCTCACTGACAGTGCAAACCCTGCTTGGGATTCTCTCTCTTAGTAGTAAACTTCTAAAAAAAGATAGCTGAAATCAAGATGAGAACTAAGTATCATATGTACTAGATATAGAAAATGTAAGATCACATATGTGCTGAACATAGATAGGAAGGGGTGGAAGGACTAAGTAAACATTAAATATCCATGAAGCACCAGTCACTAAATAAACATAAGGCTAGAGAGGCTCTCAGTATCCATGAGGTCTTTAATTGGCCAACCATCAGTGACACCAGTTTTGGCCTCTCATCTACTCTATCCAAGAAGTACTCAGATTAATTGGAGAGCCAAATCCATACCCAGATGTCCTTGGCCCTGGGAGTGATGGAGAAAGTGTATGTTGATTCTGAGCCACTTCGATCTGCCTCACCTTGCTGACGCCTTGGCTCTGGTCCTCAGTGGAGGACCAGGGAAGAAGGTTGATGCAACACAGCACAAAACATGACATCCCAGGGGTGGCCCCTTCCATCTCACTTGCACTGTGTTCTAATTTGTCAACCAGCCTCATTCCTTGCTTTGCAGTATATCTTGTAAATTAATTCAAACAGGTGATCACAGCATCTTAACTAGATCTGTGAGCCTCTCTTTTCCCAGAATCTTGGGAAAGCATGGCTTTTGCTTTACTTGGAAATCACCATCCTATCAAGGCAGTTTCCAACATGCTATGTTGAATCAGGCCTTGGTCCATCTAGAAGACTTGGATGTGTTTCCAGTGTCTGCATATTGAACCTCAAAAACCGTCTCTTCCAATCTGAACAAGAGATGTTTTCCATCAGCTTTTCAAAGAGTGAAATCTTATCAGTCCTGAATGTGGGCTTTGTTTATCTTCTCCAGTTAAGCACAGTGAGGTTCATCTTGTAGGGCTCTTGACAACATGGTCAAAAAGCTCGAACTTAGAAATCACCAGACTTGAAACCTAAGTCTATCCACCAGAAGAAAACATACACCACAGCAGGCTGGCCCGTAGTCTTTAAAGTCTGATGTAAGTCTTGGTTGGCAAGAGGAGATAGATATCTTAGCTGAATATCAAAGCGATTAGTTGAATGAGGTCAACAGCACACCAAAAATGTACCCAGCTCCATACTGGGCACTTTATGTAATTATTTCCTTTTTCTCCTTTAATCCTTGAATAATCCCAAAGACAAGTATTCTAATCTCTGTTTCAGAGGTGAGGCACTGGAGGGTCAGAATAGTGTGGGCTGTAGTCACAGAAAAGCGAAGTGGGCATTTAGTGGTTGGCAGCACAGACCATGTTCAGTTCCCAGCTCTGTCACTTTCCAGGTGGATGTTTTATTTGATCTCTTGATTTCTTTATTTGCAAAATGGAACTAATTACAGTTCCTACTGAAAAAGATGTCATTAAGATTCAATGACTTAATCTTTTCAGAGAGTCTATAATAGTTACTAGCCTACAGTAAGAGCTTAAAAAAGGCTTGGTTAACTTTTTAAAACCCAGTCTGCTTGATCCCAAGTCAACACCTTGCTTCAGCTAATTCTAGAGCACTCTAGGCTGGCTTCTCAAAGTGTGATTTGCAAATGTCTTATGTGAGTTTCTTGGATGCAAAGCCTATGATGGTATTTTATAGAGAAGTACAAGGCAGTGCTCTCTGAAGATACCTTTAAGGAAGAATAGGAAGCAGGATAGGGTAAGGATGTGGCTTCAGATAGCTTCAGCCTCATTCCTCTTTGCTGAGGAGTACAGCAGAAATTGCACCCAGGGCTTGTCCCACTTTTTGGCAAGGAAGACAGGCTTTTTTTCCTCCATGCCTGTGAGTCACTGGGTACCACTTGCAGAGAATGAGAGTACACAGACATAAAAAGTAGCCCAAAGATAATCCTTCAGAGACCTTAACAACAAAACAGGTAACCAGTGGGGAATGGATACACTGAACCTGGTGAAAAGAATCCCAGGGGATCTGATGCAGGGACCCTAAGTATTGGCATCATCTTTGGGTCTGTTGTAAAGACCATTGCAGAGTCCCATCCCAGAATTTCTAGTTGATAATCTGCATTTAACCAAGATCTCCAGGTGTTTGCACATTGAGGATTTAAAACCTCCATTCTAAAGAAGATTATGGTGTATGTGTGTGTATGTGTGTGTGTGTGTAAGTCTTCAGTATCACAACCAACTCAAAAAGCCATTATAACAGGAAGTTTAGATGCCTGTTAGTCTAGTATTTGATAAACCATAGCTACAGTGCTCCTTTCAACAAAATGGGTGAGAGGGCAACAAATATTTTATTAAAAACTACAAACAGAAAAACAAGATGTAAACAACTAGTTTTAACAGCCTATGCCTAAACTCTGCAGTTTTCTAGAGTTGGCAAGTCTGCAGGTGCTCCCTGGACCATGTCAGTAGGACATGACACATGCCAGCAAAGCACACGCTTTCTGTGGCCTGGCTTTGGAGCAGCCATGGATGAGCTTTGCAAATATTTGTATCCATTTTATTGGAGGCACAGCTCCCTGTGACATGGGGCCAACTAAAAGCTACAAAATGCCTTGGAAAGAGATCCAGTTTAGACTTGTGATCTGTAAAATTTTACAGACAAAGCAGGTGGCCAGTATATTGGATTGTAATATTTGTGAGGTCTGACCTGGGGATTTAAAGACTGTACTAAACGATATAAATTCATAAGCCCTCGTTGTTTCTTGCCAGGGTTTCATACTTCAGTAAGAATTTAGGGGAAAGAGTAATTGTATTATTCTTACCTCCTTATCACCCAGAAAGTCCTTGTACCTCATATAGTCACAGTACTTTACTTTGTGCTTCTTGAAGACCAGGTATGTGTGTATGGAAACAGTTGTAAGTATTCACCCATTTCTCTTCTCTTCTCCTGGGCACACAGGGGGATTATACTTCCCAAACCCATTGGATCTAGATGGAGCCCTGTGATTAATTCTAGCCAGTGAAATAGTGTAAGTAATACATAAAACTTCCAGGCTGAAGCATTTAAGAATTGGCGTGATAATCCACATTCTTTTTTTCACTAATGTAGTGACCTCAGCCCTCCTGTGATATGGAAATGGTTCAAGTTGAACAGTCTGGTCCTCTAGTTTCGTGGAGAAAGGGAGCCCCTAATTAGCTGCACTTGACTTCACATGAATTTTGTTGGTTGAACCCCTGAGGTTCTGAGTTGGTCTGTTTTAGAATCTTGCAGTTACTTATCCCAATTAATGGAATATAAACAGTCAATATCATGAAAGTTTTGGGGCTAAAGTATTAAGAGAGTCTGAGAGCATTGGCTTTGGAGTCTGAAGACCCAGATTCAAATCTTGGCTCCAACACTTACTAGATGCATGACATTAGAAAAATGAACAACCATCTCTTAAGTAATATTAGATTGAGCTATGTAATCTCTCCAAAATCCCTTTTTCCCAACATTAGCATTCTCTAATTCTTTGAAGACCCATATCCTATTTGCTCCTATTAGTCTAACACTCCTCCATTCCCCATACCCTGCTTGCTTATTGTGAATGATAGCCATGTAAATCAAGTCCTTGCACTATGCAAATGCATTATGAAGATATCTTTACAACGATAATCCTTATAAGAGTTATAGAGTTCACACGTATAAGAATACAATATTTTGGGGAGCGCCTGGGTGGCTCAGTCGGTTTAGTTTCCAACTTTGGCTCAGGTCATGATCTCATGGTTTGTGGGGCTCTGTGCTGACACCTCAGAGCCTGGAACATACTTTGGATTCTGTGTCTCCCTTTCTCTCTGCCCCCGCCCTACTAGCACTCTGTCCCTCAAAAATGAATAAACATTAAAAAAAATTTTAATACAATATTTTTTATGAAAAATATCCTTTCAGTACATAAGCTCCACTTATAGGGCCATTCCTTATCTTTGCCTGTTTTATTCATCTGCCTGATCCACAACAGTGTCTTTCAGAAAAGCCAATGTTGTCACCCCCAGGGGTCTGCCCCCCAAGAAATCAGTCCTATAAAACCATTTTTGCTACTCCCCAGTGGATGAGTTTCCATCTGGATTTGACCCCAGTCTAATCTCCAACTGGAATACTAGAGATTAATGTAGATTATAGCTGAGAAAAGTATTCTTTCTGGAATTATACATGCATTCACTGCCTTTTCTTTCTTCTCTTGCCTTTGCTGCATCAGATTTTATGCTTACAGCCTTAGCTTGAGATAGACAGTTCTAGTACTTTCTACTCTCCTTTAAAAGAAAAAAATGCAAACTCTTCATTTGAAGTGAAAAGCCCAGTGTATCTTAAGTTTGAGATCTGAATATTGATCTGAGGGAAAGCATCATCAGGGAACTGCATTGTTGGGGGAGAGGGGGCAGCGGCGGGAATCGGTGTGAGAAAGGAATACATAGGTAGGAGTACATACATTATTTCAGGTGGTGCCTTGCTCCTGAAATGAATATATCCTCTCGACTTGGGTCCTCTTTTCAGAGTTCTTCTGAAAACAGAACATATTTCCTTTCTCACTGCCTGTCCATTTATAGTTTGTCTTCTCTAGGGCTGTTCCAGCTGTTGCCGCCTTCACCCCCGCTGCTCCTAGATGAATTGCATGGGGCCCACTATTTGTTCGGCACCATCTCAGAGGGAAAGTCCTTTTGTCCTAGCCTTCTCAGGCTTCACAGCTCTGATGCATATTCAGGAGCACCTGAGAACAAAACCCTTCCATCTATAAGGAAATGCAGCCGCAACTGCTCTCTTGCTACAGGGCACACAGAAAATAGATTTTTAAAATTTTTCACAGTGGGTGAAAGTCTTTGAGTCCAGACTTTCAAGTAGGAGACTGAACAAAATATGGAGTGTTTGGGGGGGCTTTTGTTTGTTGGCATTTGGCCCTTCTGTTTTTGTATTTCGAAATTGAATTGGAAATCTAGGCGCTTACTATGTTGTTCTTTCTCAAGTGTAGATGAATAATAATTATTATAACTGCTCTTGTAAAATCACACCCTTTTCCTACTCGGTCACACTGGAAGGGATATCACTCAAGTTTTAGTTGTATCTTTTACAGTAATTTATTCTTCCTTCTCTCTGAATTCCTTATAAACAATTCTGCATTCTATTGAAATCTTTAGAACCAAAGTTTGGTCTTATTTTTGTTCTTTGGCTTCAAGCACACATTTGCCCTGATTTCTTCTTTTCCCACAAAGAACTGACTTTGAAATTATTTTTCTCCCTCTACTGCTTCCTCCCACTCTTTATCCCCTACTACGAATCAGCTGCCTTCCCTCTTTTTCTGGGGCTGACATCTCAGTTTCTCTTGTCTTTGAAATAAATTGTTTTGTTCTGCCCTCCTTCTTGTATAACCTTCTTCCCTATTCTTTGTTTCTTCACCTTTTTCTTCCCAGTTTCTCTCAGAATCCAAATTAATTCTATTTTCTTTCTACCCCATTGGCAGTTCTCAAGAATGACAGTAGAGCCCGGAATAACAAAATATTTGCCTTGCTTGTTTGCTAAGAAATTAAAACACATTGTGAAGGTGGCATTCTTCGCATGCCCTGGGAGCAGCAGGGATGGTAAATGTCATCCCATGAAACGGGATCTTATTCGTAACATTTTGCTGATTTCACGTGATGGAAAATTAAAGATAGCCAAAAATGTTTGATAATTTTCCCATATAGAGGGGAGGATCTCTTTCCCCTAGAGCCTGGGTGGGCTCTGTGACTACTTTGGCTCATAGAATTTGGTGAAAGTTTGGGCCTGTCTGAGAGCCCAGTCCTGGGTGGTAGCTTTACATCCTCTCTCTTGCATCTGCTCTCTTCATTCTTAGAGCCTGAAATCACCATGAAATAATCCATCTACCCTTGAGCATGCTGGAGGAGCCATGTGTAGGAATTCCTTGCAATTGTCCCAGCTAAGTTCAGCCTTCCTTCCAGCCAGGATGTCAGGCACACAAAATAAGGCCATCATGAACCTCCAGACCAGCCCCTCTGCCAGCCAGTACCACTAAGTGACCTCCATCAACACCACAGAGAGCAGAAGAACCATCCTGTCAAACCATCTCCAAATTCCTGACCTATGCAGTTCTGGAATTTAATAAAATGGCTGTCGTCTCGAGACAGTAGGTTTTGGAGTGATGTGTTACACAGCAGATATTTATTAATAACTGGAATGCTCTCAATGTTGCCAGACTTTACTATGGGCTGGTAGGTCTCCAGAGACCCTCAGGCAAAACATAGTTCCTCCCTTGGGCCAACTTGGAGCCAGAGAAGCAGTTGACCATACTTCTTCCTGGTTGTTTGAGCCAAAGGATAATAATAATCTTCTTAGCCTGAAGCTGCTCTACATAATTTGAGCCTCAATCCATAAATTCAATACATAAGAAATGTAAATTTCTTTATTTTTCCCAAGCTTTTCTTCCATTCATATGTATCATCAATGAATTCTTTGCTTTTCCTGGAATCAGCAAACCACAGCCTGTGGGCTGCCTGTTTTTGTATGTCCTGCAAACTTAGAATGTTTTTTTTTGTTTTTTCAGTATTTTAAGAGTTATTTTTGAAAAGAAACAAGAATATGCAACAGAGACAAAACATGGCCTACAAAGTCTAGACCATTTGGTATCTGACCCTTTACAGAAAAAGATTGCACCCCTTGAGAAGGGCAAGGGGTTAGGGTAGTATATAAACTTCACTTCTGATCATGCTGTGGTTGCAGCCTTGGAGATATGTACCCTCATGCTTAGGTAACAAATAACCTACCCTTTATTGCATTTACAAGTTCCCTTTGGGTTTTGCAGTTCTTCTTGCTGGTGCTGCCCATGAAGGGCAATCATTTTGCTACTCCTGCCCTATGTATGGGAGACTCTCTGAATACCACCCAAAGCCCTCTGCCCCTTCAGTCTTTCCTGGGACTACAGATATTATTCATAGAAACTCCATGCAGCTGCAGCAAATACTCCCAACCTAGACAGTGCATTTCTTCTCTAGGATATTTTACTAATACAATGTTGTGGCTGGGAAAGGACATAACATCTGCTCATAAATCCCCCAGTCCTGCTTTCCCTCCCTAGGACTTACCCTTGGACAAGGAAGGGAAGAGGTTCAGGATGCATCCATTATTATGCATTTACCAAATGGTAAGTGCTATGCTAGCCTCTGGATACACCACTGAACAAAACAAAGATTCCTTCTGTCATTGTAAAAGGGGAGGCACATGATAAATAATAGTTAAAAAAAGGACTGAGTAAATTACATACTAAAAACATAAAGCATATACTAAAAGTGTAATAAAAAAACAAAACACAATAAGAGCAATAGATGGGGAATGCAGTGTCTCAGGGCAAACCTATTGAAGATACGATATTTGAATAAGAACCTAAAGGAAATGAGTGAGTGACCCTCATCTCCATGAGGAGATTGAGTGAATAAGATGAGCTTCTTATTATCAAGAAGAAGAATATTCCAGTGTACTGAACACATATTAAGCAACAAGAGGGAGGCTAGGATAAATGGAAAGAAGTATCATCAGAAAGAGTGCAGGGTATGTGTAGAGTCTTGCAGTGATTTCAAAGGTCTTTAAGGCTTTGACTATGAGCACCATGGGGTACCTTTGTAGGGTTGTGAGCAGGGAGGTTGTCTTGATTGGGCACTGATGATAACAGGAACTGCTTTGTTTTGCTGAAAGCAGATTGGCATGGGGGTTGTCGGGGGCAAGAGTAGAAGCAGGTACAGCTGTTGGGAAAAGTTATCCCAATATGCTAATAAGCAAGACATAATCACTTGACCTAACATGATAACGGTGGAGATGCTAAGACATGCTATCTCCAAGATTCTGTTCTTTCCCCCTGTGAGTTTTTTTCACTTTAGCTCAAAATTATGTTATAGATTGAAGATATAAAAGTCTTGTTTTTAAGTGATCATGTGGTCATCCAAATCTTTGTGCTAGGCCCTGAATTATTGCCCTTTCCCTCAAGACCGAGGCTTTGAAATCTCTAAACCTGGAAGAATCACCTTTCTCTCTGCCTTCCAGAGAATATAACCCTTCCCTGCATCAGCGAGCTCCAGGTAGCTTGACTGCAACTTGATTGATGAAAGAAGGCAAGGACAAAGGCAAGCAGGATAGACTAGGGGAAAGCTGTCAGTTACTATTTCAGAAATATCATCACTCCGCTCTTGTTTTGGTACACCACAAACAGAGATAATTGTTCCAAGTCATGCTTGTTGTGAGGGCACATATATTATGAAATAATGTCATGTTCATTGAGCCATTTGGGTCTGGCGATCTTCAGCTGACCATAGGATAACTTAAGCCAATTTAGGTAGAAGAGAACCTACCAGTACCTGGTCAGTAAATATATGTGGGTTCAGTCTTTGGATCCAGAGTTAGCAGCAAGTATAGGTTAATCAATTACTCCCTAATTTCTACCTTTTTGTTTCATTCCAAAGTCCCATTCTCTCTTCCACATCCTTCTATTGCTTGTTTTTTTTTTCATTTAAAGAAACTAATATACAGTGTCATATTAGTTTCAGGTGTACAATATAATGATTTAACAATTCTGTACATTACTCAGTGTTCATCATGATAAATGTACTTTAAAATTTTTTAATTTAGTTTTTAAAATCTTTTTCTTAATGTTTATTTTTTATTTATTTTTTGAGAGAGACAGAGCACAAGCAAGGGAGGGGCAGAGAGAGATAGGGACAGAATCCGAAGCAGGCTCCAGACTCTGAGCTTTCAGCACAGAGCCTGACTAAGGGCTCAAACTCATGAGCCATGAGATCATGACTTGAGCCAAAGTCAGACACTGAACTGACTCAACCGTCTAGGCGTCGCTTTAATTTTTAATTTTAGTGAGTACATGCACTAGCAAAGGGGACAGGCAGAGTGGGGGGCGGACAGAGAGAGAGAGAGAGAGAGAGAGAGAGAGAGAGAGAGAATCTTAACGAGGCTCTATGCTCCATCCTCAGCACAGAGCCCAATTAGGGGCTTGATCTCACGACCATTGAGACCCTGACCAAATCCAAAATCAAGAGTTGGACACTTAATTAACTGAGCCACCCACATGCCCTAAGAATAAATATACTGTTAATCCCATTTATCTATTTCACCTGTTCCTCCCATCCACCTCTCCTGTATTTATTTTTCTCTTGTGTTTCAGAGGCTGGGGGTTCTCTCTCTCTCTCTCTCTCTCTCTCTGTTTTATTTTTCTTGTTTGTTTTGTTTCTTAAATTCTATATGAGTGAAATCATATGGCATTTGTCTTTCTCTGACTTATTTCACTTAGCATTATACTCTCTAGTCCATCCATGTTATTGATAATTTCAAGATTTCATTTCTTTTTATGGCTGAGTAATATTCCATTTGTGTGTGTGTATGTGTGCATGTGTCTTTGTGTGTATAAATATATATTACACTCTTTATCCATTCCTCTATGGATAACCACTTGGGTTGCTTCCACATCTTGGTTATTGTAAATAATGCTGCAGTAAACATAGGGGTACATATATCTTTTTAAATTTTTTTCATTTTCTTTGAGTAATTACCCAGTAATGGAATTACCAGATCATATGGTAATTCTATTTTTAATTTTTTGAGGAAACTTCATACTCTTTTCCCTACTGGCTATACCAGTTTGCACTCCCACCAGCAGTCCAGCTAATTCTTAACTCTGAGCCAAACATCTGCTTAGTATTTAAAGTCATATGCCCAGGATGACATGGATATTAAACAGCAGGTACAGACTTCAGGGCAAGCCTCTCTGACTCATAGTCTGTTTTTCAGGCACTAGGAATGCTGTCTTCCATTATAACTAGTAGTTTGACTATGTTGTGCCTAAGTGTAGTTGTCTTGTATTTGTGTTCCCATAGCTAACTGATTTCATGAATCTGTACCATGTGTTTTTGACCAAATTTAGGAAATGTTGGGCCATTATTTCTTCAGATGTTTTTCCTGCTTTATTCTCTTAATCCTCTGCTTCTGGGATCCCAATTATAAATTATAATCATTTATTTAGCTATTGTCTTACAGATCATTGAGAGTGCTCACTTTTTTTAAGTCTTGGGTTGGATACTGCCTATTGATCTATCTTCACATTGGCTGACTGTTCTGTCATCTTCAATCTGCTGCTAAGACCATCCAATGAATTTTCTTTTGTGGAAACCATATTCTTCAGTTCTAGAATTTACATAGGGTGTTTTCTCATAGTTTTATTTTGTATTTTGCTGCTGAAATTTCATATCCTTTTTTTGTCTTACAGAGCATGTTTTTCTTTATATCCTCAAGCATAGTTATAAGAGATGTTTTAAAGTTCTTTACTGCCATTTCCAATACTCCCTTCATCTCATTTGGTCTTGATACTTTTTTCTTGAATGTAGGTCAGATTTTCCTGTTTTTTCATAGTACAGGAAAAATACAGATTGCATCTATATTTGCATCCTAGATACTGAAGATGGTACACTAAAGAGTCTCTGGATTCTCTTATGTTCCTTTGATAGTATCACTCATTTTTGTAAACAGGAAGTTACTTTGCTGAACTCAAGCTGCACACTTTTTCTCCCCTGCCATCAGGAGCAAATGCAACCTTTTTAGTTTTTTTAGCCTTAGCTGGATTGCTTGGAGGCTTCTTGATACACTTGTGACTTGGGGGTTAACCACAGATTGGGATAGAGTTTATACACAAAATTTGGGACTCTCTCTCTGTATTTCTCTTTATCCTCCCTTACTTTCCAGCTGCTGTACATAACCTAAACTCTGACATCTGATTTTCAGGCCAGTGCATTGCAGGGTTTTCTCTCTGAGTTTGAGTTCACCTACATAACAGAGAAAGGACTGCTTTCAGGCTGATACCCTCAAAAAATGGGAAATTCTCCACATATAATGCCTTTTTTTTGGTCTTACCAACGCCAATACAATAGAGCTAGTAATAGTCTCTAACACTTACGGAACCGACTACGTACAAAACCTGAGCCTTCTGCAATGCTAAAAATTATTATCCACTTTCCTCTGGCTCTTCTTATATGCCTTTCAATGGTAATTTTCTTTGGTTTACTCAGAATTTATGGTTGTTACCTCCATTGCCAAAAGCAGAACCCTCCTACTCTTTGCTAAAGTCTTCAGTTACCCGTCTTTCTTGTATTTGTTGAAGATCCCATTGTGGAACTTTATTTGATTCATCTCTATTTTGATGCCAAGAGTTTTGCCACTTAGGAAGTGATTCCTGGACCACCACCATTGGCCTCAACTTGGAACTTGTTAGAAATGGAGAATCTTAAAGATCTACTCAACAGAATCTGCATGATAATATCCCACATGATTCATATGCACATTAAATTTGATAAGCCTTAGCATAGAGCACACTGAAGGCCACTTCATGGGCACTTGGTATATGCTAATTAAAGGAGTAAAAATGGGACATCTGGGTGGCTCAGCTGATTGAGCATCCAATTCTTGATTTTGGCTCAGGTCATGATCTCACTAAGACTAAGCCCCTCCTTGGGCTCTTGGCTAACAACACAGCCTGCTTGGGATTCTCTCCTTCTGTCTGCCCTTCCCATGTTCACACTTTCTCTCCCTCTCTCTCAAAATAGGTAAGTAAGCTCTAAAAAAGTAAATAAATTCTTTAGCCCAACATTTACTACTAAGAGGGGGTTTATTTGCATTGAGAAATCATTTTTCTCTCAGATTTTAATATTAACTTCTGTCTTTTTTTGTACTTTCCTCCTAAGAAAACATTTCTTAAACCAATGAGAGATTTGGTTGGCAAATATGAAGTTGGATGGTAAAGCAGAGATATTTTAAAACTCCATCAAAAAAAGCAAAATATGACCACTATCAGTCACTGCATTTATAGGCAAACCAACCTCATGTCAGTTGTAATTGAAATTAGAAATTTTATGAATCGAATTCCCTGTCTACTTTTTTTTTAAAAGAGCTTTCCCCACCCCCTCCCCAGCCTCTAGGCTGTAGATGAAAATCTCCTTCAAAAAAGAATTTACCATCCACATCCTTTGCATAAATTCATCCAGATGAAAGCATTCTTCTTTATTGGCAAGCAGAGCTGATGATAATTATGTGCTCTGGCAAAGCAAATCTGTCCTAAAAACATTTCTGATAAATGTTTATAGTTTAGGAAACTAGAAAATAATTTCAAGTATAGAACAAAGGTTGACAGAAACCAAGTGAATGTATCCCCTTTACATTTAAAAATAATGCTGCCTGATTAAAATGTTTTCACTCTTCTTCAGTGAATGACAACCATGATGTAATTTTATGTGTTGCATCCTTCAAAGGGAAATTATAATTTAGAGGCATCAAAATGCTAAAATAGTGTGAGAAAAAAGAACTGTCCTATAATAAATAGTTACAAATAAAGCAGGGGAAAGAGAATCAGCATGAAGAATTTATACCACATACATAGAAATAACATGTTTGTGCACCTACAGCATGATAATTATTTTGCCAAGAGACAGGAAAATTCTTACCCATGTCAGAATTCTAACCCATAATGAAATTAATTAGTCTAACAACCTCTTCTTTCCAAGTGATCAGTAATTTCTGTTGCCATATAATAGAGAAAACCTGAAGTGTTTATTTTTTTCTTTTTCCCATTCTGGGCACATATGTTATTAAATAATTGTGGGTTTGTGAAAATGATACTTCTAAATAAAAATGGAACAACATGCTTAATAATAAATCTCCTTCAAAGAGAAAAACAGCATTTCATTTTAATGTCCAGAACGATTCTCTGCTTGAACACATGGAGTAGCTACCAGTATTTAAAAATCAGCTTATAATTGACAGCTGTGAATTCTCCATCAAGGAAGAGAAGCAACATTGTAATTGCTACAGAAATGAGAAAAATAATTGTCAACATGAAACTGGATAATTTCTTGTTCATTGAAATTGGCCATTAAGATTGGCAAAGAATATAAATTATCTAATTGCCTAAGTTTGGTGCAATCTTCAAGCAGATCTCAGTGGACCAAAGATAGCATATCCCTCCCCTCTGGATTTGCAGTGGGCCCACTGCTAATAGAGCTGTGGGTTCATTTCTACACACTCTGTGTGGCTGAATGATCACAAGCAGCATAAATTCTAAGACCAAACAGACCTTGAGTTAAATCCTCAACTACCATATATTAATGATGTGAGCTTCAACAATTTAATTAACTTTTAAGCCTGTGTGTCTTCATCTTTAGAATGAGGAGAAGTTATAATCTCCCTTACCTTGTAGAACTGGTAGAACTGGTTAAGCAATTAAATTAGGTAATTTGTGGAATGTTCTTATTACAATGCTTGACAGAGAGTAAGTGCTCTACAAGTGACTCCTCTTCCTCTTTTTACTCCTCCTTCTCCGCCTTCTGCTCTTGCTACAATAGGATTTTCAGGGTGTAAAATCGATTGAGTAGGTTGTTACTGGTGCCAGCTGTGACTCTGAAATAATTCATGTCTGCAGCGGCACTGCCCAATAGAATCCATTGGGTGATAGAAATGTTCTGATGTGTATTGCCCAATGTGACAGCCACTAACGTGTGGCTAAGAGGGACTTGAAGTGTAGCTAGAGTGACTGAGAAGCTAAATTTCAAGTCTTATCTCATGTTAATTTATTTAGACACAAGCTTATTAGCCACATGTGGTTAGTGGCTACTCTCCTGGCTGGTGCAGATCCAGAGCAAGGACCTTATCCAGGAAGCAGTCAGGTGGCATCGATCAATGCACTGAATTGAGTCCATGACAGAGTATAGTGGGAGTTGGAGACACAGGCCTTGTTGAAAGGAGTCAGCCAGTACTATTCTGCCTGGGCTGCTGAGTGGGTGCATAGCTAGCTTCTTTAATGTTTCAGGAGAAGCCAGAAATGCACGTTTTTACATAAAGTCTTCCTATTCTTTCAAGTATCAACTGCAAAAATCAGGGGAACACTTCAGGTCAAACAAACATGTATACTAGCCAGAGGTAAACCATAGAACATTAACATACAACTTCTAGTTTAAACCCGGTCCCTAAAACCGTGGAAAAGTCTCCAACTTAGACTGTTGTAGGAAGAGTGGGGAGCATCAGCCCTGTTGCCTGTCAGGTCAGGTTCACAAGCAGCGACACGTCTTGGGAACCCCATCAGTGATGCTCCATCAGACCATCAGAAGCTAACTCACCTCTGAGTCCTCCATCTCACATGGCCCATAAGCCGAAATAAACTAGTCTTAAGAGAATAGTCTTGCAGTGACATTAGTGTTTAATGGTGCTGCTCATCCACAAATACTTGGTGTGTGTTGATGTAATCATCTCCTCCAAAAGGAGAATGACAGGGACAGGAACCAGGTCAGTTTTCAATGTTCTAAACTCTTAAGATTCTGGCAAGCTCCATCTGATGGAAAATTCCAAAAAAACCCTGCCCTGCTTAAGCATAAAGCTTTCTAGAATCTGGTAACTCTATGAAGGCCCAGTTTTCACCCCAGGTGTTCATTTCATTCACTCAGTTATTGAACAAGTATTTATTAGGCAGCTCTTATCTCTGAAACACCAGTGCCACCCTTTGCCCACCACTTGGGTGTGCAACATTCTAGAGTCAGCTCTCAGACTTGTTCCTGTGTAGGAGCAAAGGCAACATAGCCCGTGGATTGAGAGCGTTACCTTTGGCCTTCTGGGATTCAGATTGTCTGCTGTCTGGGTGGACTTAAACAAGAGACTCTTTCATTCTTAGTACCTCATCTTAAAAAGGGCTCACTTAAAAGTATCTTCCTTAGAAATTGGGGAGAGAATTAAACGAGAAAGGCATGTAAAGGGCTCAACATAACCATAGCAGGCTCTCAATTAAATAAAGTATGTTTAGAGATAATGGATTATGTTCTGCTCCATACAGGGGCATGCTGGGGGGTGAGGGGAGAGGTGGGTATCTGCGTAAGTCAGGAGGAATATTTTATTACTGACTTCATTTAGAATTGCTGGTGCAGGCTGCTAATTAAAAGCAGCCTAACTTCCAGTCATTTTTATCAGTGTTTGAAAATTTCTCTACAGACAGTGCACTCCATTGTCATTTGCTTCCCGAAGAGTCATGGCTTCCATCTCCACCCTTGCGACACCACTGGCTTCTTATTTATTCCTTGTGTAGTCTTCCTTTCCACAAATACCCTTAAGATCGTTTTTAGTCCCTCTTGAAATCTAGGACAGTTGTGTCTTTCCCAGTGAGTGGAAAACAGACTACATACAAACAAATATTGAGCATTGAGGTCTCAGGGTGACCAGCCTATACCAGTTTACCCAGGATTTTCCCAGTTTACCCAGGATTTTCCTAGTTTGAGTGCTTCACATCCTGTGCCTTCTCAGTCCTGTGCAATGGGGATGGCTGCTTACCCTGAACTTGCCAGGCATTAAATAAATATGGTAGCACAGGTAAGAAGCCAGGGTTCCATTACTGAGTTGGAATATCATTTGGTGTAACATCAGCAAAGAACTACTCACTAAATGCATACACACACGTACACACTGTGCTCACACACGTTTCAGAGGTTGGATAACACAGCTCTTGCCCAACCCCTGCCTTTAGCAGTGTACAAACATCTGCCTGTACCCACTGATCACCTCCATATGCCGACTCATTTACCTGAACCTGGAAGTACAGTTAGCAACCATCTCTTCATGTCCTTTCTTGTCTCATGTGTTTTGATGTGTCTGCGAAGGGAATGTTGAACACGCTCTAAAGGAGGCCACACAGACATGCAGTCTGGGCCAAACTGATCATTGCATAATTGATAATAGGCCTTTTGTATTCACATTCTATTTAGATTATGGTATGAAGCAGGTGACAGGTGTTCAGGGAGCATTACCCAAGCTGCCTGTTGCCCAGAACACACTGAGACCAGCTGGGGCAAAGAGCCCAGAGGAAATCCCCACAGTAATTTAATAGTTCACAGGGCTTTGGGTTTGGGAGGATTACAATGAAGAATTAAAGTGATATTGACCACCCACTTAAGAAGAGCCTTTGTGCTTTTCCCTTGTTATTTGTACACTTATTTTGTTCCCAAGGAAATTACTGCAGGGTGACCAAGAGGAAATTTTTTTTTTTTTTTTTTTTTTTTTTGCAGAAGGGTGTATATTGCCATTTAACATGAGAAACAGTTAAGCAGAATACATCTAGTAGGAGAGAAGCCTGCTTTGAAACCCAGTATCAGGTGTGCCAATTATGGGGAAGATGGGAGTTGCTAAATTTTCTTCTCAATATATTTGCACCAGAACCAGAGGTTGAAGTAAAAACTTAGCATGGATCTTTCAGGATGAGAGTGGGTGCTGAAACAAAACTGGGCAGAATGTTCCACTTGATTTCCAGAACTCATACTCCAGGCTCACAGCTACATTTCTCAAAGTCAGTAGAACCACTATCTTGTTCTTTATTGTAAAATTTACTTTCTGTTGCCCTAACTTTTTGAGTATTTTTCCCGTTTTCTCAGGAAGTTTGGTTATTGAGAAAAAATTCAGTTCAAAATTCATTCGTTGCCTCATTTATTAAGTGTACCTATTAACCAACCATACACCCTGTGGGAGATGATTGATTCAGTATTTGTTTCATGGATACTCCTAGAGTATCTACTATATGACAAGCTCTAATCAAAGCAGTGGAGACACATTTTGTACATAGAGCCTACATTCCAATGGGGCAGACAGCCCCATTTAATGATACTTGCTTTGGAGATAAAGAGAGTCCCATAACGAAAGGATGAGGAGTGCCAGAGCAAGGAAATGAAAGATAATATTTGAGCAAAAACTTGAAAATGATAAGTGAATCAGGGAGACGTTTGGGGAAAACCATGTTCCTGCCAGGGGAAACAGGATGTGTAAAGGCCCTGAGGCAGAGGATGCCTGAGGCAGAGGATGCTTGATGTCATTGTAATTTTCATTCTGTCATTCAGTTTCATTCTGAGTGAATTGGCCAGTCTTTATAGGGTTTTGAATAAAGGAGTAATGTGATCCAGTCAGGTTTTAACAGGATCACCCTGACTGCTATCTGAGAAACCATAAGGGTCAAGAACAGACTCTGAGAGACTTCTTTGAACACTGTTGGAGTGATCCATTGAAGAGAAGGCAATACATAGAAAGGAGGACATAATTCTAGCCCTCAACAAATACATAATTAAATATTTTCTGGGGAAAGCAGATTTTTGCAGCATTTTATTTAAAATGAAGCAGAATAGAATAATAAAAAGCAAGCTGGGAAAAGGGTAGTTAAGTCTGACAATTAGGGAAGGCTTCTTGGAGGAGGTGGCTTAAGAAAGACGTTTTCTATTCATTCTTTAAGACCCCTTCATTTCCACCTTTTTGTTTTCTTTCCTCTTTCCATCTTGCAATATGCTTCTCTTTTTTCTTTCTTTCTTTTGATGGCATTTTTTTTGCCTGAGTAATAAACAGTTAATAGTTAGCTAAAACTGACTTTTGTATCACCTTTATAGCACCTTACTTTTACTGCCCTCAAATCAGCTGTAACTTCATTTGTCTTCCCTCAGGCAAGTAGAGTTTAGTACATCAGATAGCATTTTTCAGAAGGTCTTTAAGCCCTGAAAAATGGATTTTGATGTTCAAAATTAGGCAATTAATTACATGGATTAAAATATCATTTGAAAGGAAGGGGTTTGAAGGGGGAGGGGGAATTGCAGGTGAAATTTGATCGCTAGAATATTCTTAATGGCTGAGGTGGGCAATGGGTGGATGGACGTTTAGTGTGCCATTCTCTCTACTTCTGTGAATGTTTGCAGTTTTCTCTACTAAAACATTTAAAAACCCATTAGATCATTCTCATGAAAAACTGCCATCTGCTACCCCAAATGTTTGGTATTTTGTAGAAATCCTATCTTTGAAGCTCTTTTTGTTGGGAACCAATCTCTAAACAGAATGGCTTACCAGAATAAACATTACAGGAAGTAACTGTTTGAAATCTATGCACAGGATAATTCAGGTTTTCCTTTCCTTCTTGATTTTGATTGAGCGATAGATCAGCCCTTATCTTACACTCTTGAGTTCTATAATTTTCTCTTTCTGTCCAAAATATATCTCTAATAGAGGTTATCTGAAGTAACTGGCCGTGTTTGAAGTAGTTCCAGAGTAAGACAGATCTTCGTCATCAGGGATCAGCATGTGGTAGGTGTGTGGCACATATTTGTGGAGCTATTCTCTGAAGCAGTTTGTATACGGATCTCTCCTTGGCAACCGGACTGTTGACTCGAACCAGACGTCGTCTATTAATTCATAAAAGACAAACACTAGAGGTCAGTATTCACATTGAGAAAGAATGAAAAGGTATATGGAACATGAGTGGGAGATAGACTGACACTGTCTCTTCTAAATATCCTTTTAAATAGTGTGGAAATTATATTAGAACAATCTTAATATATTTTTAATGTTATTAAAACATTAAAACTCTATTATTAATGCAGCTCAGAAGTATTAAAACCATCCAGATTTGCAGCATTTAAGTGTGTAAATGCTTCTATTTCCATAGAGAATATAGTAAGATTATATAACAGCCTTGATTTTTTCAGCCTTTACTCTAATAAGATATCCTTTGACAATCTTGAACCAAAATTAAAAGACTGGAGATTGAAGTCTCAACTTTACATTAACTAAACTCTCTGCAAGCCCCCACCCCACTCCATCCCCAGACACAAAGCAGTTTCAGTGCTTCAGGAGGAACTAGCTTCTTTTCCTGGTCCCTTAGAATCCATTTTCCTTTCCAAGTAATGGCATTGATGAATTCAAGGCCTTGGACTGCTCAGCTTCCGGATAACCAGTGCTTTCTCGGTTGTTTGCTCACTACTGGATCCTTCTCTCTCTCCAGACACCTCCCCACCCACACCCATTTGAACTTGTATTGTTTTCATGATACATTTTCTTCTCTTTATACAACATCTACCAGTGTCTTCAAGTCTTGCACACTAGCATGTTTTCTTCTACTGAAATGTTCTTCATTTTCTTTTTTGTACTAGCAGAACATTCCTCATTAGCTCTGTTAAAGCATATTAAATTTACTGAAAAGAATTTCTCATTTTTTCAAAAATTATTTGTCTAATAACATCCATTGAAGAAGAAAAAATTTCTTCCTATTTTATTGTTACAGATCAGAAAGAGAAGCAAAGAGCACCTTACACAGTAACAAATTTTAATTACCACAAGAAAAATTTAAGTGTCATAGTTACTTTAATTCCTTAAAAAGACACCTTTAACATTCATGGCAAACCTTTAAAGTATAAAGCAAAGCCCATGTACGGCAGGTAAACAGACAAGGCATAGACTGGGATATATTTAACAAAGGACTGATATCTAGAACATAAGATCTCTCAAATGTCAAACTCAGTGGCAAAAAAAAAAAAGGAATAAGCCTATTAGAAAATGGTTAAAGACATGAACAGCCATCTCATTGTAGAGGATATACAGGTAGAACACAAAAAGATGTTCAGCATCATTAGCCAATAGAGATGTCCAAATTAAAATCACAATGAGATACCACTATGCACCTGTTGGCTAAACTAGTACAACTGAAAGTAACGTAACACTGTATATTAACTAACTAGAATTAAAATAAAAACCAAAAAAATGGTTGGTATTAGCTTATATCCCCAAATAGGCCATATAAATGTAGTCAGCTGATGTTAGATGAAGAGCAAATGCAACTTAATGGAGAACGGATAGTCATGTCGAGAAATGATGGTGTAATAATTGGAGATAGATATATATATGAAATTCAGCTAGACATAGACTTTACACCTTATACAAGCACTTTAAATGGGATCCTAAACTTAAACATAAAATGTGAAACTGTAAAACTTCTTGATGGAACATAGTAGAAAATCTTCATGAACTTGGGTTTGCCAATGATTTTGAAAATACAATAGTAATAACAAAAGCATTGAAAAGCATGGGTATTTGAAATAAAATGCTGCTAAGTTGCTAAATCAAATTGAAATTTTGATCTATGAAAGACAAGCCCCCACTGGGAGAAAATATTCACAAAACACATACTGAGAAAGAACTTATATCTAAAATATATGAACAACTCTTAAGACCCCACAATAAGAAAACAAGCTGGTTAAGAAATGGGCAAAAGATCTGAATAGACAGCTCACCAAGGAAGATACCCACATGGCAATTAAGTGCATGAAAAGATGTTCGACATCGTTTGTCATTAGGAAATTGCAAATTTAAGCAATGAAATACCACTGCACATCTACCCCAAAACTGACAGTAACTGCTATCAAGGATGTGGAGCAGCAAGAACTCTTATTCATTGCTGGAGAGAATGCAGAATGGCATATCCTTTTTAGAAGACATTTTGGCAATTTGTTTACAAAGTTAAACATTGCCTTACTGTACAATCAAACAATCATGCTCCTAGGTATATGTCCTACTGATTTGGAAACTTTGTCCGCATAAAAACCTGTATGTGAATTTTTATCCAGCTTAATATATAATTGCCAAAAGTTGGAAGCAACCAATATATCTTTCAATAGATAAATGGATAAACAATTTGTACCACATCCATAGAATGGAATATTATTCAGCAACAATAAGAAATGAGCTACTAAGTCACAAGAAGATATGAATCCATCTTAAATGCATATTGTTAAATGAAAGAAGCGTGGAAATATGGAAACACTGTGTACTATATAATTCCAATTACATGAAATTCTGGAAAAGCCAAAACTAAAGAGATAGTAAACACATCGGTGATTACCAAGGATCCTAAATAGGATGGTGAAACTTTTTTTTTAATTTAAAGAAAGAAATGGTTAATATAAAAAATTGCAATAATATAAAATGCGGTCGTGCATAAGGAGAGCATGGATCATTCACACATTGCTCGTGGAAACACACCACTCACTCTCATAAACAATTTGGCAGTTTCCTATAAAACTAAACCTGCAATTATTATGTGGCCCAGAAATTGAACTATTAGGCATTAATCCCAGAGAAATGAAAATATACAATTGTGGAATGAATGTTTGTGTACTCCCCCCAAAATCATGTACTGAAACCCTACTCCCTATTGTGAAGTTATTAAGAGGCAAAGTCTTTGGAAGGCAACTAGTATCAGAGCTCTTGGGAATGAGATTAGCGCTTGCCCCTCTCTTCTCCAGCCTGTAAGGACAGAGAGAAGATGGCATTCTGCAATCCAGAAGAGAGCCCTCAGTATAACCCTGACACCCTGCTGACCCCTGGATCTCTGACTTCCAGCCTCCAAAACTATGAGATCAGCTTCTCTTGTTTACAACCAACTCAGTATATGGTGCTTTGTAGTAGCAACCCAGATGGACTGAGACATTGATCTTCACGTAAAAATCAAACAAACAAAAAACCTGTATGTAAATGTTCATGGTAGCTTTATTCATAATAGTCCCAAACTGGAAACCACCCAATGTCATTCAGCAGGTGGGTAGTAAAACAACCCGTAGCCCATCCAAACTGCTCAGCAGTAAAAAGGAACCAACTCTTAATAGAGCAACAGCTTGGATGAATCTCCAGGGAGTTATGCTAACTGGAAAAAAAAAATCAGTGCCCAAAGATTACACACTGATGCTTCCATTTGTGTAAAACTTCTGCAGTGACAAAGCTTTAAGAACTCAGAACGTATTAGTGGTGTCCAGGGGAGATTAGCAACCATGGGAGGAAGCTGAGTGTAGTTATACAAGGCCCACTCCATGGATCCTTGTGTTCATTGTCTTGATTGTGGTGGAGACATGAATGCACACAGGTCATAAAACTATACAGAAATAAACTCATACACAGAGACACAAACGAATCCAGGTGAATGAAACCAGAGAAATCTGAATACAATTGGTGGATTGTATCTATGTCAGCCTCCTGGTTGCAATATTACACTCAATTTTTGTAAAATGTTAACATTGGAGGAAATTGGATGGACCGTACACAGAATTGGTATTGCTGTATTTCTTACAACCAAATGTGAGTCTCCAATTATTTCACAATAAAGTTCCCATTAAAAGAATATATAAATAGTGGTTCAAGAACTCAAACAATGTAGCTGGTCAGTTCATGGAAATTTAAAAATGTCTTCAGCCTCTTTACCACTCTTTTTCTGCTTGTTTGGACTTCAATTTTCTATCACAGTATCTGCACAGCGGTTGTTTCCATGACTCGAGACTATGGCTGGCTGAAGAGTTGATCAAAATAATCTGAGATAACGGTTCCCTAAGGCAAACAGAAAAAATAATGTAATTTCCAAAGTAAATTGGCCTTTTGAACAATTGCCACAAAAATTACAGTATTGGAGAAGGGAAAGGGTAATGCTGGGAAAACACAAATCTTCTCTTAGTTAATCATGCTTTCAAAATATTTTGCCAGGCTGTGTGGATGACACATGTAATGAAGTCCCTAATCAGCATGTGTGTGCGTTCATGTGGGAAGCGCTGGCGTTAACAGTCTCTTCCACCTTCTGTGTGCTCAGCTCTTCTCTGTTCCTCCCACCGTCTTTTTCTCACATTATTATTAGGTGGACAGAAAAGCAAAGATGTGTAACCAGGGTGAATGATGCTGCTTTTACAGCCTTTTTTTTTAAATTGAGGGAACCTAGGATTCACTCTGGTTGGTGAATAATCTCAGAGTTCTCGCAGGTATCTCCTTTTTTGGATGATGTTGATGCCTTCATACAAGGCAGCAGCGACCATTTTTATTTTGGGAGAAAAGGGATTCTTTCCTTGTCCTTGCACGGGTAAGGCTGGTAATGCACCAGCACAACTCGTTAACTTTCTCATGGCTGTTGGTACAGTCGGGGCTAATTCCAGCAACTTCTATGAGGATGATATTTTAAAAACTGCATCCCTTGTGCTCTTGCTGCATCTCATCAAAGGCTAAGATGAAAACCTACCTAATCTGTGTAAAGGGCCAACCTAATATCCCTATTAACTGTTTGTGGAGGAAAATGCTTTGTAACGTTATGTATCATAAAACTCAATACACGAAGCAGATCCCAGATGTTCCAGAAACTGCAAATATTGACCGATCTCTTTTGCTCCCAAGCAGATAAACCTGAGACATAAGAAATATATCATCTGTCACCAACAGAAGAATAACAGAGAAACACACGGTCAGACTAGTTTTTAAATTTTTCTAAATGTTTATTTTGAGAGAGAGTGTGTGAGTGGAAGAGGGTCAGAGAGAGAGAGAGGGAGACAGAGGGTCTGAAGCAGGCTCCAGGCTCTGAGCTGTCAGCACAGAGCCTGGTGTGAGGCTCAAACCCATGGACCATGAGATCATGACCTGAGGCGAAGTTGGGTGCTTAACCGACTGAGCCACATAGGCACCCCAGTCAAACTATTTATCCCACCACATCTGCTTATTCTGTGATGGCCATCACAAACTCAAGCTGCCGAGAAACATTTTATAATAAAGCATATTTTTAAAATGTGTTTTTTTCAAAATTGTTTTTGCCTCTTTAAATTCACACGTAGTCATGTTCATCATATCTAAAGGCTTAGTAACGAATAATGTTTCTTACCTTAGAACCTATTTCTCTCCCAGTAATGTCCCTACTTCTGAGCTGTCTGCAGGGGGTTGTTAAAGATGCAGATTCCCAGGCCCTACCCCAAACCCATTGAATCAGATCGCTAGTGCTGGGGCCCAGAAAAAGACATCTTTAACCAGCCCTCCAGGTGGTTTTAAAATTGATGCTGTCTTACCAAGTATTTAATAATACATTAATAATTATGGTTTAAATATCATAAAACCATCTTTATATTTTAGGTAGATTGATTTGTGGTGTATGTTTCCTCCTTTTTATTTTATTTTTATTTTATTTTTTTTTGTTTTATTTATTTCTAGGAGAGAGAGAGACAGCGTGAGCAGGGGAGTCAGAGAGAGGGGGAGTCACAGACCGAAAGAGGCTCCAGGCTCTGAGCTGGCAGTCAGCACAGAGCCCGACGCGGGGCTCGAACCCACAACCGCGAGATCATGACCTAAGCGAAAGTCGGACGCTTAACCGACTAAGCCACCCAGGCGCCCCTGTTTCCTCGTTTTTAAAGTATCTTTTGTGGGGGGTACCTGAGTGGCTCAGTTAAGCATCCGAATTTTGATTTTGGCTCAGGTCATGATCTCATGGTTTTGTTCATGTGATCAAGCCCACATCAGGCTGCCCGCTGTCAGCTTGGGGGCTGCTTGGAATTTTCTCTCTTCTCTCACTGCCCCTCCCTTGCTTGTGCTCACATGTGTTCTCTCTTTCTCTCTAAATAAACAAACAAATAAACCTGAAAAATTTTAAGTGTCTATTGTGTTTTTTTGTTGTTATATTAATTTTTCTTAATGTACTATATAAACATGACAGACAAACGTATAGAGGAATGCATAGTTATAAATACAGATGGACATAGAGATCTTTTTATCTAGCTAACTTTTAAAAATTCCCCATGATAGGATGGGCACTAGGTGTTCTATGGAAACCAACTTGACAATAAACTATTTGTAAAAAAAAAAAAAAAAAAAATTCCCCATGATAAAAATGGTAAATACTTCTTTAAAAGGTAATAACAAAAACAAAGTTAAGGTTTTATGTAAACCCTTTGATGCCTAATAGGAGCATGGATTTCTGAAATACAAGAGACTAAGGGGAAGGGGGTGGGGTGGTGGCTCATTTGTTTTTCTAATTTTTGTTGTGCTTCACTTAAGCTATGTTCTCTAACGGGTAGCATGGCAGTTTCAAAACTACTAAATGCTAGAGAAAGTAAGTTTCTTCAAAATAAAATGCAAGTCCCAATGAAAGGAGAAAAAGACAAATATCACCCTTAATTTTGCTCAATGTGATAGCTCAAGCCTGATGACAGCATAGTCCTCAGCCAGTGTTTTCCAAAGCGTTTTCCAAGAACACTGGCCCCATGTGATGTGCCTCTAGGGAAGGGTTCCATTTTTCCAAATATGTTTGCAAATCGCTCCAGGCTCCCTCTCCTGTCCTCCACCCCCGTGCTTCAAAAAGTGCACGTTCACATTAAAGACTCTGAGGAGTCCTGTGGGAACGAAACTTGGTTGACTTTGATCAGCAAAGCATTTTTCAAGCTTCTAGGTCCCCAAGGCCTCCCCTGCCTCTTACTTTTAATCACTTCTATCACTTCTTGAGCAGTTCTTCTAAGCAGGCACACTTTGAGGTTTCAGTAAGCAATCCTGAATGTATCTTTTGAGTCGGTGCTATGGGGTTAAATTCATTCTCTGGACCTGCCGGTTAGATAAATCTCCACTTCACCTTCATCTTTTCAAGCAGGCTCTTGGTCATGAGTGGCAGGACACTTAAGGACACCCAACCTCTGCTGCCAGAAAGAAATGCAGAGCCCCTACCACGCTGTTCAGCAGAACAGGCTCGCGTAAGCAGAACATGATTCCAGACTGATAACTACTCTTTCCTTAAGGATACCCCATCTCCTCTCGTAAAGGATGGTATCTCGTTTGTCTTGTAAATCAGAGTTCAGTCTGATGTGCTTCCCCTTTTGTATGTGGCCGCCTACAGCAAGAACATCCAAGGCCACATATTCACAGTTCTGGCATACTTTCTGGTAAAATACTCCACATTGGTAGTCTTTCAACATTTCAGTGTAAAATAGTGTTCCTTCTTAAATGATGGAATTGCTCTGAAGTCCAACAGCAGGAACTTCCCCCACCTACACCCCAGTGGGTTTCTAGGTCTTGTTGGCCTGTCTTCTACACCACCATCCTGGTGCCTAGAATAGTAATGCAGTCAGTCCATAATGGGACGTAGTGGCACTTGACAAATACTTTTTGGAAGAGTGATTTAGGCAGAATGTTCTATAATGATCACACTTATAGACTGTTTAGAACAGAGCATCTCTGTAGCTGACACATCAAAATCATATCCATTCTTTTCCTTATGCTCTCCTGCTAGGACTGGCCAGCCCCCTGAAGCGTGGGGCTGTATTTCACACACTCACTTCTGTTGCTCTAGGACAGGAGCAATGTAAAGACCTTCTCGGAAGAATACGTTATGTGGGCACCCAATAGCAGCCTGTGGCCAAATGAATAAAACAAGTTCTTTGTCCATTAGTCACTGAGGGAAAATCACTGTTCAGAATAGGGGATTTTTCAGAACAGGACAGAGTAGAAATGTCGATGAAGCTGTGAGGAGTTCCAAAGTCTTTATGCAACCGGATCCTCTCTCTCAAGTGTGGGTCACCCCCACACCCACTGTTGGGGCCCAAACATGGTGGGCCTATCTGGCAAACACGGGAGGGCGCTCCCACATTTTTTTTTGAATGGGTTTTTTAGCTTCCTCCAAGAGACCTCATCTCAAAAAGGAAAGTGGTATAAGAAAGTAAATAATAAACCCAGTCATTAGAGAGGTGGAGAGATTCTGGGTCAAGTGTGTTGACCATCCCTCCAGTGACATACCTGGAGCAGCCTTCTATCTCTATGTCCAAGTGTTAGAAAATTGGGCTGTGAGTAAATACGAAAAGTGTGATTTCCCCAAATTTGGAATCATATTAGTAGTTGAGAATCCCTGCCTGGGGGCTTCCCTTAGGTTAACAGAGCATCACAAATGAGAAAAAAAATCATTCTTCTCTCCTTACCCTGGGCTCTTGTACAACTTCGGTGCATGGAGGGGCATGGCAGCTCTTGGCAAGGATCCTGTGGCAAAACACAGTGAGAAGCTGGTTCCCTGAGGACCAAGCCAGACTCTTCCCAGGGCCTAGAGGGAGGGCAAGAGCCCCCTGCTCAGCAGAGCAAAGACTAGTGCTTAGAGCTCCTCAGATACCATAGAGGTGAAGGGAGAGGGGAGCTCAGTCTTAACAAAAACCTGAACTTGTAGGATGCCTCTTGGGGCCAGCTGGCCAGCAAGGTAGTCTCAAGCAACTTTTTGGGGAGGGTTGTGGGGGAAGCCAGAGGTGCTGTGTGCACAGGTGAGGGCCAGAGGTTGAGTCATGTGTACCATAAAACAGGAAGTTGACTCCAAGATGACAAAAGCCCTATGGCCATTCAGTGTGGGCTTTCAGAACTCTCCTCTTTGGGACATGTCTACACAGGTCAGGAAACTAGCATTTTAGAGAAATTAGTCTGATAGAGGAGCCAGGGATTCTGATGATAAAATCAAAGAATTTTAGAAGATCGACTTTGAAGGTGATTTCATTCAAGTCTCTCTCTTTCCAGGTGAGAAACTGATGTCTTAACTGATATGTGGGAAGTCACTTGGGGAAGAATGATTGTGTTTTTTTCTTTTTTTTCTTCTTCTTTTTTTTTTTTACAAGATAGAACTTTATTTATTTATTTATTTATTTATTTACAAATAGTTTATTGTCAAATTAGTTTCCACATAACACCCAGTGCTCATCCCCACAAGTGCCCTCCTCCATGCCCATCCCTCCTTCCTCCCATATCCATCAGTCCTCAGTTTTTGTCAGCATTCAAGAGTCTCTCATGGTTTGCCTCTCTCCCTTTCCCCCACCATTTCCGCCCTTCTTCTCCCCCTTGTTCCTCCGTCAAGTTCCTCCTAATCCTCCTATACGTGCAAACATATGGTATTTGTCCTTCTCTGCCTGACTTATTTCGCTCAGCATAACACCCTCAAGGTCCATCCATGTTGCTACACATGGCCAGATTTCACTGTTTCTCATTGCCATGTAGTATTCCATGGTATAGATAAACCACATCTTCTTGATCCATTCATCTGTGGATGGACACTTAGGCTCTTTCCATGTTTTAGCTATTGTGGAGAGTGCTGCTATGAACATTGGGGTACATGTGCTCCTATGCCTCAGCATTTCTGTATCCCTTGGGTAAATTCCTAGCAGTGCTATTGCTGGGTCATAGGGGAGTTCTATTGTTAGTTTCCTGAGGAACCTCCACACTGTTTTCCAGAGGGGCTGTACCAGTTTACATTCCCACCAACAGTGTAGGAGGGTGCCCGTTTCTCCATATCCTCGCCAGCATCTAGAGTTCTCTGATTTGCTCATTTTAGCCACTCTGACTGGCGTGAGGTGGTATCTCAGTGTGGTTTCGATTTGTATTTCCCTGATGAGGAGCGATGCTGAGCATTGTTTCATGTGTCTGTTGGCCATCTGGATGTCCTCTTTGGAGAAGTGTCTGTTCATATCTTCTGCCCATTTCTTCACTGGGTTGTTTGTTTTTCAGGCGTGTAGTTTGGTGAGTTCCTTATAGATTCTGGATATTAACCCTTTATCTGATATGTCATTTGCAACTATCTTTTCCCATTCCGTTGGTTGCCTATTAATTTTCTGGGTTGTTTCCTTGGCTGTGCAGAAGCTTTTAATCTTGATGAGGTCCCAACAATTTATTTTTGCTCTTGATTCCCTTGCTTTTGGGGATGTGTCAAGTAAGAAGTTGCTGCGGTGGAGGTCAAGGAGGTTGTTTCCTGCTTTCTCCTCTAGGGTGTTGATAGTTTCCTGTCTCACGTTCAGGCCCTTTATCCATTTTGAGTTGATTTTTGTGCATGGTGTGAGAAAATGATCTAGTTTCATTCTTCTGCAGGTTGCTGTCCAGTTCTCCCAACACCATCTGTTAAAAAGGCTGTCTTTTTTCCATTGGATATTCTTTCCTGCTTTGTCAAAGATTAGTTGGCTGTATACTTTTGGGTCCACTTCTGAGTTCTCAATTCTGTTCCATTGGTCTATGTGTCTGTTTTTGTGCCAATACCATACTGTCTTGATGATGACAGCTTTGTAGTAGAGGCTAAAGTCTGGGATGGTGATCCCTCCCGTTTTGGTTTTATTTTTCAGGATTACTTTGGCTATTCGGGGTCTTTTGTGGTTCCATACAAATTTTTGGATAGTTTGTTCTAGTTTTGAGAAGTATGCTGGTGCAAGATTGTGTTTTTTTCTAAAACAATAGAACTAAGTAATGGTCCTATTTGAGCAGCTCCTGTCCTAGGCCTAGCCTTTCAAGTGCTCTGGGCTTTGGGAGAACCATCATGGAGTAAGGATTAGCCACTGCTTAAAAGTCGACCACAGGGGAAAGAGCTTTATTCCTCTGGAGGTATCAAAACTGAGACTCATTGATCTCCAGAGCAAGATACCTGCTCCAAGAACAGCAAAAAAATACACACTCTCCAAATCAAAGCCAGGATTCTGCTGGAAAAGCTGCTTGAGACTACCTTGCTGGCCAGTTGGCCCCAAGAGGCACCCTAAAAGTCCACATTTGTTTTAAGACTAAGCTGCCCATCCTTTGAACCCCATGGGCACCTGGGTTATGTTAGCATCAGAATATCTTTCTCTTTCCTTTCCCTTGGTGTGAGCTACACCATGGTCATGAGTTGGAACAAGAACCTACCCTTAGCAGCCATCCACAGGGATTTTTTTTTTAAACAGGTATCAGCCAGCCACACCTGCAGATATAAGCCCCTCACTCCCATCTGATCCCAGGGGAGCCTCTGAGAAACCCTTGACAGGTCTCTTCAGGGAGGACTTCTTCAGAAGACCCAGAGAGAGAGGCTCAGCTGGGATCCAGATCTCCCAGACCCATCTCGTTTTCTGCCAGTTCCCCACCTGTACAAATCAGGTCCTTATCTATCCCTAGCTCTTTTCCTTCTGCTCTCACTTTAAGAGAGGACATTTATTCGTTCATTTATCCATTCACAGTATGGTTAGGGAGTCTGGGCACTGTGCTGCTCACCATTGGGGTGTGTCCTTGTCGTCAATGAGCCGGCAGCGTGCCGGAGATCCCAAATGAGGACGCTTTAAGGTGAGAGATGGTGGGAGTTGACTTCAGTACCGAATGGTAGGAGAATACACAGGAAGGGCACCTGACTCAGTCTCAGAGGATCAGAAGGGGCCGCCTAGGGGATGTGATGTTTTAACCAAGATCTTAAAAATAAATTGGTTGCTTGTCAGAGCAGAGGGCCCATGGCTACTAAGGGGACAGGGTGGAATTGCAAATGGAATAGCTCGTCTGCAAAAGCTCAGAGGTTAGAGAGGACACAATGCATGCAGAAATCTGAATGATGAGGGCGATTTAGATCAGTGGGAAGAACACAGTAGAAATAGGAGGCCCAGGATGGGGTCTCCACTGCTGGCACATAGCTGTATGTGTAACCTTGCACAAGTCACTTCTTTCTGGTCTTCACATTCCCCATCCGTAAAACAGAGGGATTGGGCTGTAGGACAAAGGACAGTCGATGGCCAGATAGCTCCTGTGCCTACAATGCTAGCACAAGGGCCATCAAAGGACTCATGCTGGAAGGGCAAAGACAGTCACCTTGGTCTCGGCCTGTGGAGCTCCTCCAAGTTTCTGCAGTCAGGGGAGGGCACTAGGGAGGGCAGTGGAAACTTTCCCAGAACTCGGAGCCGCTCTAGTCGCCACTGCGTCCTGATATCAGAGGGAGACATTTGTATAGTCCCCATTCTTTGATAGTCTGTGTCTGAAACATTTTGTAAAACCCAGAGAAGGGCAAACACAAAGGTGTGATTGGATGGCATGCTAAAAGAACTTGCAGTGTTTAATGAATGGAAAGCAAATATTGATCAGAACTTGTTAAAATTATGGTATGTGGGGTAAGAAACCGTGGTTACCAAGGTTCTTAAATTTCTCCTATGCATGCTAGGTGCTTAATAATGATTTTGGCTTAGTTGAAATGAATGTATGTATATCTGGACCAGCTCTGATATTACATAGTTGTTAAATGGGACTTGGTACTATTTGATTTCCAAAAAAAAAAAAAAAGGAAGGGCAAAGTGTTGACTTAAACTCATGGGATGTTATCCCTCATGTAAATGATTTTCTCCTGATTTGAAACAGCATCTGTGGCAGTGGTCAAACAAATGTCAGTCAAGGTAAATCCATATCATCCCATCGAAACATGTTGTGATCAAGGTCACAGACCAAACACATGCTTTATCTTTCATCTCGTCAGGTCCTGGTGCTGCTTAGAACAACTATTATGAATATTGGCAGACACAGCTTAAGGTCAAACAGAATGAGTGCTTGTAGGAATTGATCCATAAATGGCATATTTGATAATTTGTTCCACTTTCAAAGGAAGCTGTTTCTTTGATTAAATAAACATGAGATAAGTGCCCTCTGCATAGGTATAACAAGAACCATTTAAAATGCATTGCGAAGTAAGACTGCATGAAAAGAAAAAAGTTAAGTTTGAACCATTAAAAATGCTTTAGGAAGTAAGACCTCATGAAAAGAAAAAAAAGAAGTTACATTTGAGGAGGTCATAGTTTGTTTTCCTGAAAACACGTGTCAAGCTGTCCAGCTGGCATGACACCTGGTGCAGACCTCACACTGTAATTGGTCAGGATGGGCATCACTGTGTTTCTTCTCACCCCAAACAAGGGACATAACCAGTACACTATATTTGTGAGGTGGAGAGAATTCAGGTAAGAAATTCAAAGCAAGAGAATTTTTAGAAAGCCAGTGTGAGAGTTATCTCAAAAAGTCAAAGTTGAGGCATTTGTTTGTTAGAGAGAGAGAGAGAGAGTGTGTGTGTGCGCGCGTGTGTGTGTGCGCATGAGTGGAAGAAGGGAAGACAGAAAGGGAGAGAAAGAATCAAAAGCAGGCTCTGCACTGAAAGTGCACGGGACACAGAACTTAAACTCACAAACTGTCAAATCATGACCTGAGCCAAAATCAAGAGTCAGACGCTTAACTGAGCCACCCAGGCACCCGTAAAGATGAGGTTTTTTCTCACATAATTTTTTTAATGTGTAGTCATTTTTTGAGAGAGAGACAGAGCATGAGTGGGGCAGGGGCAGAAACACACACACACACAATCCAAAGCAGGCTCCAGGCTCCAAGCTGTCAGCACAGAGCCCAACGTGGGGCTCAAAGTACTGAACTGGGACATCATGACCTGAGCTGAAGTCACATGTTTAATTGAGCCACCCAGGTGCCTCAAAATTTGTTGTGTTTTTTTTTTTTTTTTTTTTTTTTTTTAGACAACTCTCACACTGGCTGCCTTTTAAATGGACTATTTGGAGCAAACGTGTAACTAGAATGTCACCATCCTGTGGGTCATTTTGGGAGACACCGATATTCGTCTCCAGATGGTATGGTTTCAGCCTCTGGCTCCCATTCCCTATTTCCTATCTGCTAGCCCAACACCACAAATCACCACAAAGGGGACCTGGTGAGTTGATGTATCCTTGTGGATCCTTGTCAGATATTAAAGGGACATAAATGGGACATTAAATGGTCATAAAGCTGACCATTTACAGCAAAACCTCCACCATTCACATGCTTAGCCATTCCCCAGGCTGGCAGCCATTCCGCACACTGGGTCAGTTTGGAGACACACGTCTACTACCTTTTAGAACCCCAACCAACCTCTCAGCCTCCAAGTCACTTGTAGGAGTCTGGAAACTTCTCATACAAAATGTTCTCTTATACCCCCTTTCTGAACACTGGAGTGTGGTGGCATAACCTCATAAGGGAGACTGCCTGAAATGCATATAGATCATCTTAGAAGGGGGAGCATCTGCTTTTCACACCTTCGAGGCAATCTCCCTTCCTAACGCTGAGTAAGGTGATGCCCAAGATCATTTCTGCTAGAGCAAGAGCATTGAACAACGGTGTAAACATCTCCCAGGCATCTTCCATAGTTCAGTCTAGAAATCCTAAATAGGAAACCCTGTTTTCCCATTTATGGTCCATGCGAGGGTAATACGTTTCTACCAGAAATAAGTTCAGGTCTGGTGTGGCATTTCCACTTGATTCTTGAAGATGACTGACCAAAGAAAGAGAAGGAGAAAACAGAGGGAAGAACCTCTAGAAAGCTAATGGTTAGCTCCCTCTCCACTTCAGCATTCACACTTTGCCCTCTCCAAAACCCTGTGAGTGGGAATTCACACAGCACTCACAGAATATGCTCCCAAATTAATGTGCTTTTTGTTTTGCCGGCCATCTATGACTGATCATGTGTATTCTGGCATTTCAGGAAAACTGCAGCTTTGAAATGTTAACATGACACTTTCCTTCCAACTTTAGAAATTTAATTTTGCCGCTCAAGTGTTAGGTCCTTGCTGCTAAGGCCATTACAATACATTTGTGTGTAGAAAGTTACACTTGATCTTCAGGATTCACTTTCACGAAGTTGGCCCAGGAAGAAGAAAAAAAATAAAGCAAATCAGCTTGTGTTGTACTAGCTTTTGAAAATGAGGATTATTTAATGGTCTGGTTGCAGATTATGCCCTCCACCAACCCTGAGATTTACTATGATTGCTATTATTGCAGTCACTTTAGAGCAAGTAATTTAACCAAATAACCAGGAAGCTGAGTTACATTAATCCCTAACAAAAGGATTAATCCAAGGAAAAAGGCCCTGATTTACCTATTGAAGCCCTCCTCCCCAGAATCATCTTCCAAGGGACATAGTTGTCCATACAGGAGTATTAGTGATAATGATCATTTCTGTGTCTGAAACTCTTCGTAGTGAACTCCCTTTGTAAGACAATTGCTTTTGCTTTTCACTGCAACTCTGAGAAATAGGCTCATGGACAGATACTTTTCTTTACAGGTAGGAAAGCTTAGCTCTTATGCTTGAGGTCACTCAGGTAACTGGCAGAAACCATATTCAAATCCAGACCTTTCAATCTGGGAGTTGAGTGCTTTTATTCCTTCCCCCCCCCCCCCCCATCACTACTTTCTAGGAAGCAGAAAATGAGCTCATTAAATCGTTAGGGCTTTCAAGAATAATCATACTCGCAGGCACATAGCGTCTTCAAAATAAGGCCACCAGCTTGATCGCAAGAGTTTAGAAAACAGGCTTTTTCTGTTCACTTTTATGGTCATCTGTGAGACATAAAACTCAAAAATGCCTGAAAGGAGTAAGTTAGAATTCTGGTGCTGTGAGCCTTTTAAATGCCCCATTGTCTCAGAAGAGAAGGACAATCTGGGCTTTGTCCTGCGGGGGCATTTTTCACAAAGCCCTGTTCCCCGGACAGCCTCCACTCCTCACAAGGGCTGTTGTCTTTTTCCTGCCACAACATCAGTGTGACATATCTCACACTTAAGACGGCAGCCTACTCAGTCCCCATTCATGGATTCCTCTGGAAATGAATGTCCGCGTACTAACGCCCCCTCAAAAAAAAAAAAAAAATCTCTGCCTTTGTCAAAAGAGTTATTGGAAATGGAATTTGTGAAAAACCCTTACTATGCAAAGTGAATCCAGACAATGATGTTTTGTAACCATTCTGTTTGATGTGTACTGATGGGAATTAATCATTTTAGTTAACAGAATTGCTCTTTGTTATGTAAACTTTGTAAAGCCCGCCACGTATGACCCCTTGCATTGGGGAATCCTGTGTGCAAAACTCCTCTTTCTGTGGGCAGCAGTAATTCCTATGGCAACTTCTGGACCTAATTATTGCCTGACCTTAACGTCCCTACCGCCGCCGGGTTGGATGCCAAGCCAAGCGAAGATGAAAATACTATAAAATATGTGCACACACAGGTCCTATTCCCCAAGAATTGATTAAGTGGAATGAGTATTTGTTTTCCCATTTCTCCTTTTCATTTGCTGGCATGTTAGATAGCCAGCTTCTATCAAAAATGACCACAACCCTAAAAATACACCATTCCCAGATTAATATGCTTCTGTTCACTTTAGATATCCAGCGCTGGCATATGTGCCATTTAGTCCCCTGGAGGAGATAGTTTGGCCTGGATTGTGTGCTTTCAGATTGCAGATTCAAGAAACAAATGAAGCAGACTCCCAATGTCAGCACCACCTCCCCAACACTCTAAAAAAATGAAATTCCCTCGCCGTATGGTTTCCCGGGCCTCTTGGACATGGCCTGATCTTAGCAAGTAGGTCTGTGTTCTGCAGAATCGCCCCACCGTCATCACCACAAAGACCAACAGACTTAATTTTATCAGAACCTGTTCTCTTTCTGCCCATGACAACCTAGAATGGCATAACCATCACAAAGACCCACCAGGGTTCCTTGAACCAGTTACAAGATTCTGTCTCCTAACTGTCACCCTCCTAGAGTTGGTCAGGAAGGAGCCAATCCCTAGGTGTCCCACAAGTATGTACCTAATAAGCCAACAGTTAGCCCCAGATTGTCTAGCTGCACATATTCCAAGTGACAATGGCAATAACAATCAGTATAAAGTGTGAAGACAGCAAGCAGGTATTCGGAGTGAAAAAAAATCTGAGGTCACATCCCACCTCTGCCGCATCCATACCACCTGAGTGATGTGGGCAGATTCTCAAATGTCTCAGGACTTATTTCCTCACTCACGTGTAAGGATGATGTGTGGTGGAAATTAAATGTTCTGGTATATTACGACAACAGAACTTTAGCATGTGGCACATGGTAGGTGTCTCAGAAGTGACAGCTGCTAAAATTACCATTGTCATCACTGCTGCTGTTCATCTGTTAGTGAAATAATTCCATTTTCCACATAATTTTTCAGTGAAAATTAGGAAAGCGTGCCAGGAAATAGATCTTTATTCTTTTAAAAGTCAAGATTTTTTTTCCTTCTTCTGCCCCAGGTTTTAAGATAAGTAAAATGTCTGGATCCACTTTGAAATGCCCATTGCCAGCAATAAGAACATGTTAGAATGTAATTATTTGGGTTTAAAAAAATTTTTTTTATGTTTATTTTTGAGAGAGACAGAGAGAGTGGGGGAAGAGCAGAGAGAGAGACAGAGACAGAGACACAGACTCCGATGCAGGCTCCAACCTCTGAGCTGTCAGCATAGAGCCAGACGCAGGGCTTGAACCCATGAAATGTGAGATGATGACCTGAGCTGAAGCTGGATGCTTAACCCAGTGACCTACACAGGCACCCCAGTCAGTTGGTTTTTAAAAGAAAATAACAGTGAGAAATTACAAAAGCTAAGTATTTAGCCCCTAATACTGCCTTTTTTTAGGGTGACGGAAAGAACTTTATCTTCTTTGTGAAAGAAGACACAAACTTTATCTGCCACCTGAGTGGATCACGATGAAAGTTCTGACCCATACATCGAGCACCGCTGATAATAACAGTGCAGAAAATAAAAAGGTGGGGGTTGACAGTCTGACATTTATCAAGCGCATGGTTCCCTGGTAACCCTACCTGGGTCTTCAGTGTTCTTCACCCTTATCAGAAGCTGATAGGAAACACAGCGTACTTGTTGGCCAGCTGCGGGGGGGATACTGTGGCTTTTCTAAATAAAGGGCATGGCAGGCATAATCATTTGAAAACTTATCTACCAGGATATCTGCAAGCCCATCAAATGTTCGCTGGTAAACAGGTAATCTGAACCGGTGGGTTCCTACAGATGGGGAGCGATTGAGGCTCCCTTGCCAGGGAGGGAGAGAGAGGAGTTTGCCTGATTTGGAGGGTGGATATCAGGCCCACGTGCCACTGAGCAGCCTCCTGTTAAAGAGTGTAGAAGCTGTTACACGGGTTATTGGAAGCCTGGGCATGTGGGCAGAGGGCCCTGTCGTATGCCCTTGTCAGGACTTCTAAGACCATACTACACTGCCAAGGGCCCCTCCCGGACTTTCCCAGGAGAGCTCCAGAGGAGATGGTACTGACTTTTTCTAACTCCCTAGACCACAACAATGTGTGAACAGATGTATATGAAACATACATTTGGGGGGAGAGATAATCAAAATTGGCTTTGTTTTCACTGACTTTTATAACACACTGTTAGTTTATTTTTATACAGGGAGATAGAAAGAAAACAAATGGTCTACATTCTTACTACCTAACAATTCCTCTTGGCATCATTTTTCCAAGTTTTATTCCAGCTGAACACACTTGCAGGAAAGTGCCCACCTGAGAAATATACAGCTTGAACACACCTTTGTTCGTGTTAGCCCCTCTCAGATCAAGGAAAACTCCACCAACCTCCCAGAAGCCCCTTGGCTGTGTCTAGGCACTACCCACTTCCAAAGGAAGCATCTGGATTTTCTCCAGCACAGATGAGCTTTGCCTTGGTGTTCTTTTCCTTTAATTGACAAAAATAATTAGGTATACAATCAGAAAAATTTGAAAGCACAGAGACATGAACTGGAAAGCAAATGCCGTTTCTCTAAATGTAACTTCAATGCACAGATTTTCATTTTGGTTGTTTTGTTGTTGATTTCCTTTAGGAAGACGTTTATGCTGTGTGCCAGATTTATGTTTACATTTCTTCTTCTCCTCCCTTTGCTCATTCTCCTCTTCCTCTTCCTCCTCCCCCTCCACCCCCTCTCTCTCCCCTCCTCCTCCCCTTCCTTCTCCTCCTTCTCCTTCTTCTAACTTTCACACAACAGAGCGTACATAAAATTGACCTATTATTGCTTATCTTCTTTGTACTGTTTTCCCCCTAAGGGACGTTTGCAGGGATTTCATAGTACCACATTAAAAGTACTTTGGTGGTAAGGGTGCCTGGGTGGCTCAGTCTGTTAATTGTCTGACTTTGGCTCAGGTCATGATAACTGGGTAAATGACTTCGAGCCCCATGTTGGGCTCTGGGCTGACAGCTCAGAGCCGGGAGCCTACTTTGGATTCTATGTCTCTCTCTCTCTCTCTCTGCTTCTCCCATGCTTGTACTTTGTCTCTCTCTCTCTCAAAAAATAAATAAAGGTTAAAAAAAAATTTTTTTAAGTACTTTAGTGGTAGAGGGCAGTGGGGAAGAAGGGTAAGCAGGAACATTTCATAATTTGTAACCATATCATTTGTGCTGTTGATCAGTAAAAGGGGATGAGGGGAAAAAGAGTGCTACTTCTTTTTTGTAAGGTAGATAAGGTCTCCTAGTGTCCTTCCTGCCTCTTCTCCAAATATCTGAGTCCTTCAATAACAGAGCTCAAAAAACAGCCCTGTAGCCCAGGGGAAGGGTCCCTTCATCCCAGGGAACTCAGCCTGCGTGGGGTTGGCCCATGAGACAACAGGCAGAAAAGCACATTCTTCAACTATGGTATTTGTTGGTTTCCCATTTCATTATTAGTTAATATTTTCCTTGCTCTCAGGTTGAAAAATGAAAAGCCTTTTTCCCCCCAAAAAACAAAATACCTAGAGCTCACGTAGGTTTCCTTCAGCAAGCTGGCTTAACCTTGTTTTCCTTTGACAGGGGAAATTGCCATCCAGGGAGACATTTTTCCAATATTGCAGACTTTAAGCCTGCAACTTTATTTTTATTAAAAATACGGTTTTCCAATAGGTGGCACTAGTGTGTTTAGATAGAGTTAACACAACCCCAATGGGGAAACATTGTAAGGCTGAAAATAATCCTAGTCACGACTTATCAACAAGTTTCTCTTACAGTCTTAGAGGTTGTCTTGATTTCTCAGCACCTCAGACAGGGTTGCAAGAACTCTAACTAGCCTCTCAGAAACTGGCCCTAGCCTCTTGATAAGGAAGTAAAGATTACAGAAAGAGAGCGAATAGCTCTCCAATAAAGAGTATTCTCTTCAGCCTTTAGTTCATTTAAGGTAATGTTAATATCTGACATTTAAAATTTAGGATTGAAAGTTTCCTTTTATATACAGCTAAACACCAAGGAAGCCACAAAAGTCTAATTAGCCTGCAGGCCACCTACCTGAAATGGTGTCTTGACATCCACAGAAAGCCATGCACTTTGCTTCTGTTTCTTGGTTTGCATTTGTGAGTTAGAAGTCACAGTGGCTTCTCCCGGACAATCATATTTGATGCTGCCTCAAGAGAAGAGGTTGCTGTCCATTCAAGGTCCTTAGGAGGACTTGAATTTTCACTGCTTTTGAGCAATATTGTAACTGGAAAATTAGAGCTATTCTTTGTGGTATCACAGAGTCTGGGAGAGTCCAAGATCATCCAGTCTATGGGTGTTAGAACTGTGTTGAACATGATTCCACTTCCTTCTTTTTTCTAACTATATCACCATGAAGAGTCATGTACACTCTCTCGGCTTCTTAATCCATCTGTAAAATGGAATCTAACTTCTGCTCCCTTGTTAGATAGGGGTAAACCAAAAGCCAGATACTTTAAAAGCAGTGGGCTTGAGTGGTGGATGCCACTCTGCTTTTTATGCTTGAAATATTTCATAATTAAACATTAAATAATTTTCAGTAACATCACTGTGTTTGGAAGGAAAAGCAATATGTAATTTCAAGATGACTTTGTAGATCTCACTCCAAATTCTAGAACCATTTCCTACTTCAGCCAAACTGAAAACTTTGTCAAGTCCACACCCTTATCTGTACTGCTGCCTTTTCTTTAACTCTCTTTAAGTTTACTGAAACCCTCCCTGTTCACATTCTTTCAAAATGAAGTCTTCTTTATGTAATTTTTCCAAATTGACCCAGTCAGGTGCCTCTCCTTTATTTGAATACACTTCATGCTGAGTCTGTCCCTCTCTTGACAGCTTACCATCAATCTGCCCTGGTGTTCTATTTACTCGTCTCATTCAGATCTGTGGGATAGGAGGAAAGATGGGCCATGTAACCTGCTCATGTCTACAGCCCTGTCGTGCTTAGCCTAGTGCCTTGTCCTATCAGTTCAATAACTAACTGCTGGCTTCAATTAAATATACACCTAATAATAATGTTAACTTTTATGTTACAGCCCTACACTAGTTCCTCTGAAGGAAGAAGACTATGTAGAGGGTGAGGGTTCCCAGCAACCTCATGCAACAGTGGATTAGGAAGATTCTTCCTGTGAATGTAGAGATCACACCCAGTGACCCACAGCTTGATTCTAGCCTAAAGACCTGTTCTGTTTGGTTTGAACTATGTGGACACATGCAGGACTGTAATTATTTTAATTGAGTTGCCAACATCTTAACATTGGAGAACATCACCAGTGAAATCTAGATTTCTGGTTCCTTTTAGGGACACCTGCATTCCCACTTGGCAACAGTCTACATAGAAACTTCTTTCTTTAGATGAAGCGTATGGCCTTATATGTGTCATGGTCCCCACTCCTGTCTGTTGTATGACTGCTCTTGTGGTCTCAACATGTTGGCCACTTGTCATTTTATTTACTCTATTTATATTTGCTGTCAAAAACAGAGCTGAGAGGAAAATGAAATACTGCCTTTATCCATGTTTTTAATTAAAATATAAGACTGAAAAGAGCCTGGGAAGTAGAGTAGCATTTGATCAAGCTCATGGACTTCCGAATCAGACTGTGTGGGTTCAAATCCTGGTAGACCTTCCTACTTGGGATTGCCAGATAAAGGATAGGAATGCCAATTACATCCATATTTCAGATAAACTTTGAACAGTTTTTAGTGTAAGTATGTCCCATGTGGTTTTATTTGCTAAATCTACCAACTCTACTTCTACTTGGTGTATGACCTTACGCAAGTTACCTAGCTTCTAGGTGCCTCAATTTCCTCATCTGTAAACTGAGGATAATAAAGGGACATTGTGATGACAAAATAAATGTTAGCCACTATCATTAGTCTTTTTTAAATTTTTATAATTAGATATAATTTACATATAATATTCATAAGTTTAAGGTTATAGCGTGCTGATTTAATACATTCATAGTTTGCAGTGTGATTGCCATCATAGCATTAGGTAACACCTCTGTCATGTCACATAATTATCATTTCTTTTTCGTGGTGACAGTAATTAGGATCCAGTCTCTCAGCCAATTTGAAGTTTATAATAGAGGATTGTCGACTATAATCACTATACTGTTCATTAGAGCTCTGGGACTCTTTTATTTACTGGCTGCAAATCTGTATGCTTAAACAATATCTCCTAGTTCCCCCATCCCCAAATGCCTGCAAACCACCTTTCTGCTCTCTGTTTTTGCAAGTTGGGCTATTTTAGAACCCATATCTAAGTGATAATCATACAGAATTTCTCTTTCTCTGCCTAATTTCGCTTAGCATAATGACCTCATGGCCTGTCTATATTACAGCAAACAGCAGGATTTGCTTCTCTCTTGAGGCCGGATAATAGTCTATTTATAAAATTTTTCATATGTATTCATATTATATATTTTTATACTGTAAAAATACTTTATATGTATGTTTTATATATAGGCTTTGACCATTCATCTCTTGACAGGCACTTAGGTTGTTTTCATATCTTGACTATTGTGAATAATGCTATAATAAAAATGGGAGTGCAGTTACCTCTTCAATATCCTGTTTCCCTTTTCTTCAGAAATATACACTCAGAAGTGGAATTGCTGGATCACATGGTAGTTCTATTCTTAACTTTTTGAGGATCCTCCATACTGTTTCCCATAGTGTCTACACCAGTTGACATTCCCACCCACAGTGCGCATTCCCACCCACAGTGCACAAGGGTTCCCTTTTTCTAGCCTGACCAACAGTTGTTATCTGTCTTCTTCATGACAGACATTCTAACAAGTGTGAGGTGATACTGCATTGCGGTTTTGATTTCCCTGATGATGAGTGATGCTGAGCATCTCTTCTTGTACTGGTTGGCCATCTGGATGTCTTCTTTGGAAAAATGTCTATTTAGATCCTCTGCCCATTTTTTAATGGAATTTATTGTTAATTGAGTTATATGAGGTTTTTTATGTATTTTGAATATGGACCCCTTATCTAATGTACATTTTGCAAATAATAGGGTTTTTTGGTTTTTTGGTTTCTTTTAAAAGAAAAATAGGAGACAGGGGACGCCTGAGTGGCTCAGTCCAGTTGAGCATCCAACTTTGGCTCAGGTCATGATCACACAGTTTCTGGATTTGACCCCCGCATTGGGCTTGCTGTTGTCAAAACAGAACCTGCTTTGGATCTTCTGTCCCCCCCACGCCGACCCTCCCATACTCTCATTTGTTCTCTCTCTCTTTCTCTCAAAAATAAATAAGAAACACTAAAAACAATTTTTTTAAAGATGATGCATTCGGGTAACTAACATTAGCTGCATCTCTGGATAAAACTTGAAAAATCAAAATGGCCTAACAATAGATGTTTCTTTCTACCTTGCATACTGTGAAATGTAGATCAGGGACTGTCTCCCTCTTACATGGAAGACATGAAATCCAAAGGCAGCACAGCCAAGGAAGAGAGGACTAGAGATAGCTTGCTAGCTGTTAACAACACTGACCCAGAAGAGATAAAATTGCTTCCGTGGTCAGAAATAGTCACATGGCCCTAGCCTAACTGCAAGGGAGCCCACAGAATGTCTGGTGCATAACTATCTTAGCCATAGGTGCCATTATAAGACAAATATGGCCTGCTTCACTTTTTATATTACCCATTTGACTACCATGGACAATTAGATTTCCAAGTCCAGTATATGTAATGGATTCAAAGTCAGAAGACCTGTGTCCTAGTTATGCACTTTCTCAAGTCAGGCAAGTGAAGCCAAAGGATTTTCTTCTTTCCTTGGAAGAGTCATCTCCTCCTACCACTAAAGAAACAAAGGGACTTTTTTCTCTTCCTACTTCCAGGAAGTTTTTCTAAGTTGAGCTGGTTATACTTTTGACTGGGAAACTTTGAAAGAGAATATGAAGTCATCAAGCAAAAGAAAAAGGAAAGGAAGAAATTCAATTATTCTGAGTAGGGAACCACAGGTATGGGAAGTGACAGTTCTTTTCAACTCGTAGCACATTATCCAGATCTCATTTTTCATTTTGAATTTGGAGGTACATGAACCTTGACATCTTCTAGCATTTGAAGAATAATTCTCAGAAGATAGGGGTGCCTGGGTGGCTCAGTCGGTTAAGCATCCGACTTTGGCTCAGGTCATGATCTCGCAGTTCGTGGGTTCCCTCTGTGCTGACAGCTAGCTCAAAGCCTGGAGCCTGCTTCCAATTCTGTATCTCCCTCTCTCTCTGACCCTCCCCTGCTCACGCTCTCTCTCTCTGTCTCTCTCTCTCTGTCTCTCAGAAAAAAAAAACATTAGAAAAAAAAAAAGATAGACAAATGTCTGCACAGGTCCGATCTGTGGTATGAATCCAGGTGTTTGCCTGGAGTGAAATTTTATTAAGAGCAGTTCAGGCCACAGCTCTGTGTTCAGAAGAACATCACATTGATCCATACAGCCAAGTATTGGGGCTCACTGGCCGGTCTCAGAACCAAAAGCTAGTGCCGACTGCCTGGCTGCCAAGGTTAATGAGGCTATGTTACCATCTCATCATAAATGGGGTTTCTGAGCCCTGCCCACACAGGGAGAAAGGAGTGAGCTGGAGAGAAATAGCCTGTGATGAGTGATGAGGCTTTGTCAGTTCCACCCAACTTGTACAGTTCATAAATCAGAAAATATTTCCTGATCCAAAACTCTAGATTTGCAGCTTTGGTGATTATTTTTAGATAAGTTCTGAGAGGTTACAAGTAGGGACTTGAAAACACAGTTAAAACCCCAGAGCAGATAAGCCATCTGTGTGTGCTCAAGGAAAAAGAAGTGAATTTAATCTTTATACTCTTTGAAAAAGGAGGAGGTGCTGTTGGCAGGCCCATAAAATATGTATGATGGCCAGGGTGGCAGAGACTCAAAGTCAAGGGGAGAATCATTTACCTGATGTCATTATTCTGCCTGGTTCGTCTGCTGAAGTTTCCTGAGCTGGTCCTGTAATAATCTCTGAAAAGAAACAAAATTCTTGTCTCAAAAAAAAATCACCCATATGGGCTATGACTTATCATTATAAATATAGGGAGACATTTTTTAGACCTCGATGAGAGTCACAGAGACTTATTAGATACTCAGATTCTTCAGGGGGCCATGATGGTCCCTTTCACCTATGCTTTGGTTTGCTTATTCTTTAAATCCAGAAAATTCTGATATCTCCATGATTCTAATAAGATATCCCAAATATAACCTCTGAACACCCTCATGTGAAAATCAACCAGACCCTTACAGTTCATTTTTATTTTCCATCATACAAACAAGTAAGAAACATGAAAAACCTATTCAGTGATGTTAACACTAGATACTGATGTTTAACAAACTAAGGAAGACTAATCCTTACATTTTGAACTTCTTTCTTCTTTCGGTATTAAACATATTTCTATCTGATTGAAGGAAGATTTGTTGAGTGTCTTGCTTTCAGATGGTCCCAGTCTCTGTCCATTTTCTAATTCTAGCTATATATCTTTCCAGTGATTCTGTGATGTTATCAATATCCTTACAGTAATTTCTTTTATTACTTAAATGAGACGATCAGTTGCTGTTGTTTGCTACCAGAATTTGGTGTATTATCTCTTCTGACTGGTATTGGGGTTGCTTAGGTCTGTGTATATCTCACCAATGAGACGTAGCATCTTTCAGGATAGGTTAGTTTAACATTTGGTGTGCAACTTAATGCCCAGGGTAGAACCTCACATCCAAAACTGTTGAAATCATGGATTCTGGAGTCATGTCACATTGATTAAAATTCCAGTTTCTTCATTTACTACTTGGATGACTTTGGGCAAGTTGGCAACCTTTTTAAGTCTTGGCTTCCTTGTATAAACTTAAGAACACCTCCATGATTCAATGCTTAAAGCATTTCAGAAGTACTAGGTATTATTAGTATAACAAGACTAAAGTACATTATTTTATTTTTTATTATTTCATGTTATGTTACTATGATATATATATATATTATATCTATTTATTATCATAGAGGCACCTCGGCACTCAGTTGGTTAAGCATCCAACTCTTGGTTTCAACTCAGTTCATCACCTCACGGTTCATGAGATGAAGCCCCACATTGGGCTCTGCGCTGACAGCGTGGAGCCTGCTTGGCATTCTTTCTCTTCTTCTCTCTGCCCCTCACACTTTCTCTCAAAATAAATAAACTTTAAAAAAAGATGTATAATTATTATATATGTTACATAAATTATGTTTATATTTTATGTATCATTTTATAGTTATTATTATAGATACTCAGTAAATGTACAATTAAATTTAGTTTCTCAGACTGTAAGCTCACTATGAGGTGGTTTGCTTGTAAGTCATCTAACCTTCGTTGTTGTTTTTTTTAAATCTATGTGGAAAGGTGTCCCTTTGAAGGAAGTAATCATTTTTAATTCAGAGATTATTAAAATGCCAGCATGGCATTTTTCCATAATACACTACATTTTTCAACCTCTACCCAAGTAGTCTTCACCTAGTTAAAATATTGTTGATCTTTTTCTTAACGTCATGGTGTTTTTAAAGAAAAGTCTGTGCATTTCATCTGCTCGAATATAGTGCTCCCCCAGACCAGCAACATTTTACACTGAATTATAAGGGCTTTAAAATCATCTTTATCCAGACCTCTTTTACTTGTTCTTAGTATGTCACCTGATTCTGAGAGTCTTCTATTCTCCTTGGATTTCTGAGGGACTCTGTCTCCTTTTCTTCTGCAGACCCACTGGTCAGTTTGATTCCTTAGTGTGACCGCTCTAACAAATGGCAAATGTTTTTTCTTCCTTGGCATCACACAGAATTCTTTTGAGTTTCACTCCCCCCTTTTTTTAGTGCCGATGTCAGGAATTTTCCTTTGTTTTGTTGAGAAGTTTACAACCCTAGATCGAAGTGATAATGTCTCAGTTATCAATCATGTCATCAAAATGGCAAACCGGGATTGGTGTCATCTTTATTATTATTATTATTTTTTTTTGGAAACCCCTGGTTTCCCCAGAAGAGTCTCCTCATGAAACTGCTGTGGTTAAAGCAGAATTGATTTATATGTTCCACCATCATTAGTTAGGGATTTACAATGGATAGGATTTACTCAGAATGTTGGCCTGATTCAGAGATGACTTGACACATCTACCCATGTTGTAGAAGCAAACAGTCTCAGAGGATGAAATTCTCTACCAAAGATCAGTGTTCATCTTTATTTCAAACTCACTGCACTGGTCCTAATATGGAATATAAATACCATCAACTCTCTGTAGATCTCCAAGGACTGAAGAATGCCAGGAAACAATAGAGGAAGGGATAAAAAGGTCACAAGAGGAAGAGGGTTGTTTATTTATTTATTTATTTACTTATTTACTTATTTATTTATTTATGAGAGAAAGAGAGCCTGCACACAAGCAGGGGAGGGGCAGAAAGAGAGGGAGAGGAGAGAATCCCAAACAGGCTGTGCACTGACAGCTGAGAGCCCAATGCACGGCTTGAACTCACGAATTGTGAACTCCATGACCTGAGCTGAAACCGAGAGTCAGTTATTTAATCAACTAAGCCACCCAGGTGCCCCAAGATGAAGTTGTTAATGAACTATTGTCTGCCTCCTCAGTATGTTGGAACTCTTCTTACCCAGTTTCACAGTTAAGGAAACAAGAGCCCAGAGAGGTCTGGTACCGCTTCAGTGGTCACACAGCTGGAATGTGGCAGAGCCATTTGGTGGCCTACAAAACCTGTGCTCCTCGCCTGCATCTACCACACTGCCCTACAGACTTACAAACCAGGGCAGCATGCTCTTCTGAGCAGCAGAAAAGCCCCTAGCTGCTGTTTTTCCAGAATCTGAGATGATAAGTCAAAGAAAAAGTACTTCAATGATTTTGACTCCTATGAACTATTACTACCTAATTAGAAGGCGTTTGGTATAGTCTGTTAAATTTCTAAATATCTAGCCATGTACATCCTGATGTCTTTCCAGGGGAAATACTTGCACATTGATAGAAAAACATGTACATTAATGGTAGAATTTTATAGGATATGCAGAAACAAGAAACAACACAGGTGTTCATTAATGCTGGAAAAATTAAATACATTCTGATAAGTCTGTACTATTAAATGCCATGCCGTTAAGGTAGATCTATATATATCTAAGGTAGTTCTATATATAGGACTAAAAAGATCTTTAGAACACATTAAGTGAGAGATACAGGTTTCCAGTTCTGAAAAGAATAAATTATGGGGATAAAAGCACAGCATAGGGAATATAGTCAACACTATTGACTATTGTAATAGCATTGTATGGTGACAGGTAGTAGCCACATTTTTGGTGATCATAGTGTATCATATAGACTTGTGAAATCTTGTACGACTTGTGTTGTACATCTGAAACTCATGAAACATTGCATTACTTTAAAAAAACACATGAAGCGAAAAAATCAAGTATCAGAAACATGTATGTTGAATGATCACATGTATGTAAAAAATTAATTAAAAATGCAAAATTTTGGAAAAGGGAATGAGGAGTTAAGTAAAGGATGATGACAGGGGCCTCTGAGTGGCCCAGTCAGTTAAGCCTCTGACTTTTGGTCTCTGCTCAGGTCATGATCTCGAGGTTCATGGGTTCAAGCCCCACATCAGGATCTGCACTGTCAGTGCACTGACAGTCCAGGGATTCCCTCTTTCTCTCTGCCTCTCTCTCCCTCTCAAAATAAATAAACTTAAAAAAAAAAAAAGAATAGGACAGTAATACTTCCCAATTAAGAAGAGAGAGAGTGTGCACTCAGAGGACAGACTGCTTCATGTGTAAGGTGGTATGTGAATTGGGATGTAGTGAAATATAGAGATATGAGAACTTCCCAGAGCCACCTAGCTAACATGGGGCTGAGTCAAGATAGGTACCTAGTACCATATGAATCCAGAGTTGGGGCTTTTAAATAAGATTCCTCTGACAGTGCAAATTCTAAACAGCAAAAAGAAGCTCAAGACATAACCCTACATCTTCTGCATAAGGTAGAGGTGGAAGATACACACATGCTCTCATTAAGTATTTACCATGTGTTAGGTGCTCTACCAGAGGCAGGATGGAACATCCAGGTGAATTAGAGTTCCTGGCCTTAATAGTTTGAGGTCTGGGAGGGAAACAAAGATGCATTATCTTTTTCATATATGACAGACTTTAAAACAAAACTATAGGGAAATTCAGAACAAGAATTAGTGAGCCAAAAAGAATAATACTTCCAGCTGAGGGGCTAGAAGATGTACCAAGGAAAATGTGTTAAAATACAAGAAAGCGAAAACTAATAGTGACTTAAACCATAAGCTTTAATTTCTTAGCAAGAAGTCCAAAGCTGGCTCTTCCCAAGCTAATTCAGCATCTCAACAGTGTCATTAGGGACATAGGTTTTTTCCTGTCCGCCTCAGTAATCCTTCATCTTTGGGCTTATCACATCATCGTCCTATAATGGCAGTCACATCTACAAGCATCTCAACCACATTTGAGAGCAGAAAGGGGGATGTGGTCAGGGCAGCAAAGAGAAGGGGTCAGGGGCTTTAAAATGAGGGTCAATCTCTTGGTATCTCTCTGAGCAAATTTTCCCCCAAATGCCTCCTTCAGCAACTTCTTATAGTTCATTGGCCAGAGCTGGGTCATAAGCGCCCCACCCCAACCCCAAGGAATGCTGTGAGAGTTTGATCCTGTCTTTTCCACTTGATCATGGAATCCTGGCTAGGAATAAGGAGCTCTGTGGTCTGAGGAGCATCTGAGGGTATCTGCCATGGCAGGTTCTGTGAAGGAACCAGTACTTGGGTTGGATCTGAAACAGTGGTGAAAAAGAACATGTATTGGATTGTCCATCCAACATCACTTTTCTAAGAAGTGACCCTGCCCGGCTCCAAGTGGGAGTTGCCAAGATCATACAATATGTTCCTGCCTTCTGGGAATCATTATGATAGATTTAAATAGATCCTGCCAAATCGGTCTTCATTTTTGTCTGTTCCTCTCCAGGGGCATTTCTTTCTTCCTTTTACTGAAGCTAATTGTGTAAGCGTTCTACTCCTGCTTGGCTCTCAATCAATACAGTTGTTAATTGTCTGCACTCAGTTTCTGGTGTCAGACGCCATCTCAACCATTTTCTCAGAAAGGATGCAACAGAAAGTGTCATTAACCGCGCAGAAGGGAATCGAAAAGGCACAAAAGGGACACTAGGGTATCACAGAGGTAGTAATGCCGAAAGCGTGCCCGCCCCGAGTGTTAGAGGAATGAACAGGTTGAGTTATTAAAACTTGATAGAAGTTCTTTAAGTGGGGCGAGTAAAAGGCTTGGAGGAGGAGCCCCACCTCACTGGAGCCCAGTCTTTGAGGTGCTGCTTCTTGGCGCTGGTATCTCTGGGAGAGTTTGATGTGCCTGGTTCTGGGAAAGGAAAGACCTATAGGTGGAACCGATGAGCTCTGCCCCCATTTAAAACCCAGTGCTGGGAGAGACGCAGACAGCAAGAGCAGGTAAAGCCAGTGGGAGCGGATCTCCTCTCCTTCCTCCCTGCCTTCGTTCTCCCCCGTTTGCTAATTGTCCAACGGGAAGCTGTTGGCAAAACAGCCCCAGCATCACTAGCTGAGTGTAGATTTGGAGCTAAAACAGCTTAATAACAACACACAGACTTTGTTATTATTTTTAGCACGCCCTTAGTAAATGAGGGTAATAATAGAACCTACCTCACAGCAGTATTTTAAGATTTACACGAGGTAAATCATGAAAAGCAATTAGCAGAGTGCCTAGAGCCTCAGGAGCGCCAGGGAAGTATCAGCGGGTGTTATCACTGTTGTGCATCTGTTCTGTGCCAGGCACAGATCTCAGTCCTGAAAATACAGTGGTGACTCAGAAAGACAAGGTCCCTGTGGCACTTGAATTCTAGTGACTGGACGTCCATTATAAACCAGAGCCTTTCATAAAGGGGTAAGTGGTGTGGATATAATAAAACAGCCTTGCCGTTGAGAGTAACCTGGAAGAAATGACCTAAGAATTGGTGGCTAGCAGCTAAGAAAATGAAAACGGAGGCCATGGGCAGGGACAATACTTAGACTAAAACACTGTTGTTTTCCTGACATTCAAATTTAACTGGGAGTCCTGTCTTTTTCCACTGGCAGCTCTTCACCTACGACATAGTAAGAAGTTTGCATGGTCTTCCATCTGTGATGAGAAACCAATGGCAAGGTTTTCACAGGCACAGTAGGATGATCTGTGTTTTACTAAGATCATTCCGATTACTTTGGAGAACAGATGAGGAGGTAACAGCATGGCCATAGCAGTGGTCCAGAAAGGAGAGGGTGGTGGTATAGACTGGGTAGCAGTGGAGACTGAGAAAAGTACATAGCTTTGGGAGATAAATTTTGGAGATAGAGATCTTAAGGACTTATTTATGGATTATGTATGAGAGGGAACAAGAAAACGAGGAAAATGAAAGATACACCGAGGATTTTGGCCTCAGCAACTGGGCACTTTCTCTGCTATCTAATGTGAAGTGATGTGCCCAGGGTCATGCAGATGATAAGTTGCAGTGCCGGGTTTCTAACCCAAGCAGCCTGGCTCAAGTCCATACTCTTAATTGCCATGATCTGCTGTCTGTCATGGTGTTGGGCTCATGACAGGCACTCTGTAAGGAACTGTCGAATCACTGAATGAATGAATGAAAGAATGAATGAATGAACAAAAGAATGGATCTATAAATGGGGTCCCTACTCTGGTCTTACATTTATTTTTTAAGTTTATTTATTTATTTTGAAGGAGAAAGCACACAAGAGGAGCAGAGAGGGAGAGACAGAGAATCCTAAGCAGGCTCTGTACTGTCACTGCAGAGCCCAATGCAGGGCTTGACCCACGAACTGTTAAATCATGACCTGAGCCAAAGTCAAGAGTTCGACATGTAACCACTTAACCGACTGAGCCACCAGGTGCCCCCTTATGTTTATTTTTATACAGGTTGGCCACTGTGTCCTTATGCACTCCAGGTAGACATTATCAGCATGTTTCCCCCGATTCTCCACACAAGTTTTATTTTTTTTTCTCCATCCTTTTGGACATTGTCTCATATGTTGATGTTGGAAATCATTAAAAGAATACCTGGAAGGTGTTTTTAAGATGTAAAGTGTTACTAACTGGAGTTGAGAAATAGTCTTTCACAGTGCCCCAGGCAAATTGGCTCATGTTGTTAAGTTTAAACTCCAAGGAGGCCACATAGTATCAAATTCAGATTGACTCTATCATCAATTGCATTTGTGGTCCAAATATCCTCGAACCTGGAGGGCATAATGTGCAGATGAACCATCTTGTGCGGAGGGATTCTACTTCCAGCAGATGGTGATCTTGTGTGGCGGTAAAGGCTGCCGCTCGGGTAGGCAGAGAGCTTCGGGTTCAAATTATGGCTCTGCTCTGTGGCCTAAAGCAAGTAACTTAACGTCTCTGTGCTTAGCTTCTTTGTTCATAAACTAGGAAGAGTAACAGTGCCTATTTCAGTAACGGGTAACAAATCACCAATTTGGGTGATTGTCAGGGCTGAAAAGATAATGCTTTTATTAGTACCTAATAAAATGCAGAATAAAAGTTGGCATCTATTATTTTTATATCTAGTTCTCACTTAGGAGAAAGCTAGTCATAACAGGTCCACTAGAAGTATCCAGAGGTATGTAGTAAATTCTCGCCTGGAATGTGCCCTGGTTCTCACAGCTCAGCTGAGAGCTTGAGGGAGAAGCAATGATTGTGTTCTTGGTACCATCTCTTACCACCTTGCCTCCTCCTTTGGCTTCAGGAGGTCTCTCATAAAAGCCCTTCTACCACTCAAGACAAATGGACAAGTGTCATTTGGAGGTGTTAACGATATGGCCCAGATCTCTTGAGCCTCTTGTGGCCTCTGCCTTAGATTTTCCAATCTGGCTTCAGAGGAAGTACATATGCAAGCCCAGGAACTTATAAGCTGACTGCTACTTCCACCATCATACAAGTCCGTGTTTTCCATTCAGATCACCAAATTTGTAAGTGAATTAAAATGACTAATTTTTTTAATGTTTATTTATTTTTGAGAGAGAGAGACAGAGTGCAAGGAGCTGAGGGGCAGAGAGACAGACACACACAGAATCCAAAGCAGGCTCCAGGCTCTGAGCTGTCAGCACAGAGCCCGACATGGGGCTCAAACCCATGAACAAAAAGATCATGACCTGAGCTGAAGTTGAGCCTAACCGACTGAGCCACCCAGGTGCCCCTGAACGTGACTAACTGAAGAGTGTTCAGATATTAAATGCCAACCTAGGACAGGGAGTGGAGTTGAAAGGGTTTTCCATCTTGTTTACTGAGAGATTTTGGCATCTGAGAGGTGAAACCCTGAAGAAAACAACTTTCCAGGGAGATAGATCTCAGTATCTGCTTGCACCATTAGCAGGACATAAAGTCATCTTTGTCGCAATATCACTGAGAAAAAAAAAAAGAGCCCTTCACATCCAATAAAAAGAATTCTTTAGGAAATAGGTGAATCTACTCTAAGAAAACCCTCCATGCTTGAGTACAAGCAATGGAACAGGTAGAAATTGGGGATATTTATTTACTTGACAGCAGAGTTTTTATTTTTAGCTTTAAAGCAGGATTTTTCCTGGAATTTCTTGAAGTATTACTATGAAACACATATAAAATGTGATCTGAGCAAGGGGTGCTCCTGGGTGGCTCAGTCCAACTCTTGATTCGGCTTAAATCATGATCTCACAGTTCCTGAGACCAAGCACTGTGTTGGGCCCTGTGCTGAGTTGACAGTGTGGAGCTTGATTGGGGTTCTCTCTCCCCCTCTCTCTCTCTCTCTCTCAAATAAGTAAGCATTTTTTAAAAAAATGTGATCTGAAGGGAGCCTGGGTGGCTCATTTGGTTAAGTATCCAAATCTTGATTTTGACTCAGGCCATGATCTCACTGCATGGGATCGAGCCCTGCATCTGGCTCCATGCTCACAGCTCAGAACCTGCTTGGGATTTTCTCTCTCCTCTCTCTCTGCCCCTCCCCTGGTCACGCTCTCTCTCTGCCTCTCAAAATTAGTAAATATATGTTTAAAAAAACATAAAATGTGATCTGATTGACATGAAATTTTCCCCTTTTACATCCTGCCATCTATACTGATGAGCTCAATCACTTTGTCTCTCTTTGTCTTTAAACATCATGTTCTGGTTTGCAAAATAAGGGGTTTAGGATGAATATATTCAGAGTCTCATCCAGGAGCAAATCCTATGTTTTGGGACTGGAAAATAGTGTGACATATTAATTCATTTTTCTCTTATTCTTTACCTCATTTAAGCAGATAGCAGGTTTGGGGCTTCTGGACTTAGGTGGCAGGAGAGAAAGTAGAGAGAATCTTTCTTTTCAAGGGCAGAAAAAAAGAGAGTGAGCATGGAGAAACCTGAAGGGAAAAGTATCCTGGGGCCAGAATCCCAGTGAAAAATGGCCCAATGGAGCATCGAGGCGGCCATGGATATGAGCTCCATCTCCCAGGCTTCATGCTGAAGCAGTCACAAGCTTCAAAACAGCCTCTGTGGCTGGTGACAGTGGTATCCCCAAAACCACCACTGTGCTCTCACAGCCGGAAAGTACCCCCACCACACCACCCCTCAGTTCAGAGTTAGATGCTAGAAAGCAAGAGTGAGGAGGAATCCCCAAAATGACTGAGATCAAGATTCCCACCAGTCTGGCAGTACAGGGGCTCAAAATGAAAATCACACGGGTTTAGTTACGTGAAAACATGTGATGGTTCATAAATGCCAAGTGTAGGGACCACCTCCCTCCGTAGGTCCATATCACAGTATTTGCAATCCTTCATTCTTTCCAAATCTTCTCTGTTAAATTTTCCCCCATTTTTGCCCATTCTATTTATTTCTCCTCTTCTCAAAATTGTACAGCTTGAATGAAAGAATATTGAAATTGTTCCCTCCAGGGCCTTTTTTTTTTTTTTTTTCTCTTCCTCTGAGAACTCAAGGGTTTATAGAAACAGTACAGGACCTCTCCAGATGCTACTGTCTGGGAGGCACTTGGCAACCAACTGCTCCTTGGTTGGGTTCAAGGGGGCACTGCCAGAGCTGTTAGGACTCCATTCACCATGAAAAGCTTTGTGACTGGTGAAGTGACTTTGGACAGAAGTCAGTTTATATCTTTGAGCTTCCTTTTTTAGAATTGAGTGGGGAGTGGGGGAGGGATGAGCCATACCCAGAGGATCCATGAATGGCTGAGCAGACTGCGCCTTCCCCAAGGATGTCCCAGCCAAGGGGGGCCAGGACCAAACTAAGTGCACCCCCACTGTCCACTCTCCAGCTCTGGGGACATGCTTGTGCTGGCCTTTTCCTCACCCACACAGAGAAGCTTCAGGACTACCTCTGGCTCTTATCACAGCAGCAGAGTCGGGCTCAGATATTATGTGATTCCAATTTGTTAAGCCTTTTCCTCTAAATGACTTTGCTTCTAGCAGTTTTTCTGGGGGGAAAACTTTCATAAATATATTCCTTTTTCTCTCTAAAGCACTTTTCAAATGTGTGTGTGTTTGTGCGCGCGCATGTACACTTATATATACAGTTATAAGGAGGTTGATAAGAAATAAGGAATTTCAGGAAGGTTGCTACCATGTCATGTACAACCTCCAAGTACCTCAAAGATCTCTGCAAATTAAGGTGGTTCCTTCCTCCACCTGGAGTTAATTGATAGGACACATGAACAGAGAAGTTTGCCCAGCAAGTATGAAAAATAAGCCCTGAAGTCGTAGCAACTGGGCCCAGCTGGCATTTCTCAGAAGACCAGCATTCACCCGTGACCATGACCAAAATGGTGCCGAGCTCTGGGCGGGGGAAGGCAGGCTGAGAACACCTCCCGTGGAGATCAACACCAGTGTCCCCGCTTGGCCTTGGCCTTGGACATGGACTGTGGAGGCCTGGCTTCCAGGATGTTTTTGTTGTTGAATCCAGTAGGTGCCCTGGTTTTTCATTTGGATGAAAACAAGACACCTGCACCAGCTCATTCCCCCACCCCTGGTGGCTGGGAGACCAGGCTGCCAGGGATCTGGACCCTGAGCTGCAGGGAGGCCATTAGGGAGGGCGCATGGGATTGGGATTTGGGGATTCGGAGGGGATGCAGTAGTCCCTGTAGTTTGCCCGGGCTGGTCCCCAGCCCCAGCTGGCTGCTGCATGGCCCCTCTCCAGGGTGCAGGAGTGTACCGCCTTCGGGTGCTTTTTCCTGTTTTCTGTTTGCCGCTACTCCAGGCAGTTGAATTAGACTCATGATTGTAATTAATTTCTCCAAACTCAGCTATTTTCTCTCCAAATGTATAAGAGGCCAGGAAACATTTCAAGAACTGAGGAAACTGGTCCAAATTCAGAAAGGTTAGGAAGAGAAGTCACAGGGTGAATATTACTACTAATAGAATATTTCTTAATAATTTTATCAAATACAATCACATATATTATAGACCTTTGTATAGTATGAAATATGTATTCATATATATTAAAATACTTAGTAATAATCATACAAATATATTTTAGTTATGATAATTTATATAATATTTTGTAACATGACATAAGGTTCAAAAATAATTTTGATAATTTTTAAAAAAATGTGGAGGACTACTCCATAATCCTAACGTTTTAAGAAGAGGAGACAGAGTGAAAATAATTTTTTTTTGAGAGACAGTAGGAGCGGGGGGGTGGGGGGGGAGAGAGAGAGAGAGAGAGAGAGAGAGAGAGAGAGAGAGAGAATCATAAGCAGGCTTAACACCCAGTGCATAGCCCATAGCCTGATGCTGGGCTACATCTCACCACTGGAAATCCAGAGTCTGAAGCTTAACTAATTGAGCCATCCAGATGCCCCAATAATAATTTTATAGTAATTTTAATATAATATATATTTAACATAGTTATATATAATATCTGTATCATAATTGCTTATGTGATACTGTAATATACAATATAAATTTAAGTATATTATTATTGTTATTATTGAAGATAATATTTGCTGATGGCTTACTGGGCGCTATGCTAAATATTTTACAGGCATTGTATTACCTAATTTGAGCTATAACACTACGACGTACAGTCTGTGCTTTTTTCTCCTTTTTTAAAATTGCTGTTTTATTGAGGTATAATTCCCAGAAGTTTTTAGTATATTCACAGAGTTTGCAACCACAACCACGGTGAGCATTAGAACATTTCATCACCCTGAAAGAAAGCTCCGCACCTATCAGCATTCACTCTTCATTCCCCTCTTCCACCGGCCCTAAGCAACCATTAATCACTTTCTATCTCTGTACATCTGCCCGTTTTAGGCATTTCATATAAATGGAATCCTACCATATACAGACTTTTGTAGCTGGCTTCTTTCACTGAGCTTAATGTGTTCAAGGTTCTTCCATGTTGGAGCAGGTACCAGTACTTTATTCCTTTCTCTGACCGTATAATACTCCTTTTGTTTATCCCTAAGAGACATTTAGGTTGTTTCTACTCTGGGGTTTTTATAAATGTTGCTTTGGGAATTGATGTGCAAGATTTTGTGTGGTTGTATGCTTTCATTTCTCTTGAAGGTACTGTTTTTACCCCATTTTCTAGAAGAAACTGAGGTACAGGAAGTAACTTGCCCAAGGTCACACAGCTAGTGAAGACTCAACCCCAGTTCTGTTTCATGCTCTTAGCTACTCTCTCTGTTGCCCTCAAGTTTATCAAAGGTTAATATGTGGAAGGCGGGGTCTCCTGTCCCTCAGGGCCTCTGGAAAGACACTGAGAAGAAACCCAGCAGCAAGAGTTTCTGTACAAGCTGAGGATGAACTCTCTCCCATTAAGACTGGTTAGTTAAGCCTGGGAGTGATTGCCAAGGGAGGGGTGAATTCCCCTTTCAAGTTGAAGGAGCTTCTCTGGGGATCCTTTAAGACATAGCAGGGATGGATGCCTCACTCCTGGGAATGGGGTTTGGCTCAAGACTGTCCAAATGGCAGCCCTCATTCTGCATCTGGTGTCCAAATGGTGTAAGAGGGGGCCAGGCCATAATTCGGGCCTTCCCTCACCCCTTCTCAGCCTTGACCGCACCCCAGTCAGCCCAGCCTGCTTCCAAACCCCCGCCCTACAGAGCAGGACATCCCAGGCCTGCACCTCCCCTCCCTCTGGCTCCCACTTGGGTGTCTGCAGAGGGAACTGGGCAAGGCCTGCTGAATCGGGGCCTTTGTTGGATGGAGAGAAAGGTCGCGAGGTTTGGGGAGGGTGGGAGTGGGTAGGGCCAGAGGAGCCATTTCAGAACACCGAGGGCAGGGCAAGGCAGGGCGGAAGGGGAGAGCATGCACAAAGCCTCCCCGGGGGAGGTGATGTGAGGAAGTGAGATCTCTGCCCCTGAGTGGCTTATGGAACCAGTGTCATTGATAGATTTTTATAGGACATGGGTTTTCTTCCGAAACAGGTCTACCAAAGAACAGATTCTGAGTCTTGAAATTGTGATTGTGCCAGTTGTAGAAAAAACCAAAATCCACACTTTTTTGTTTGGCGGCAGGGCGTGGGGAGCAGGGTAGGGCTTTAGCTAGGAAAATTAGTGGAAACTGTTTCAGCTTCAAAGTCTGACAGAGTCTGTCCCTCATCAGCAGTAGGACCCCAAACAACTTTCTGAACTTTTCACGGCCTCCGTTGGTTTTGTGTATAAAATGAGAATAGTAATAGCAATCCCTACACAGCTCACTTATGGCCCAGTGTGTATTCTTAGCAACTACACTTCTGCAGGTTCCTGGAACATGGGAACAAAGAGGGTTCCCAGGCTGAAGATTTGGGGAAACAGTGGTTTTGAAAAAGCTTAAATAGGTTTCCTTCTTGCCCTACTTCTGAGGACATTTAATATACCCACCTGCTTTAAGACTGTCTAAGAAGGATGCTATTCTGTTGCATTTCACAAGTTTATTTAACCATGGAAATTTGGGGATATGACATTTAGGTACATACTAAAGGTGTAAGGGCCAAATCTGACCAACAGACGTAGAGTTCTTTGGCTAACACAGTGTTGCTTTTAAAAGTCTCCAATACTTAAATATAGAGAGATATCACACATGAATGATGAATTTTCACATATAAATGAGCTTTTTAGCTTCTCTTGAAAACATCTTAGGGCACTTGGATGGCTCAGTTGGTTAGGCATCTGACTTTGGCTCAGGTCATGATGTCATGGTTTGGGGGTTTGAGCCCTGCGTCAGGCTCTGTGATGACAGCTCAAACCTTGGGGCCTGTTAAGGATTCTGTGTCTCCATTTCTCTTTCTGCCCCTACCCCACTCATGCTGTCCATTCCTCTCTGTAAAAAATAAATGAATGTTTTAAAAAAAAAAGAAAAAAGAAAAAACATCTGAAGACTGGGGCACAGAGTCCTTGTTTCCACGCGGTGACAGTGGCCAAAACATGGGTGATCAGAGTGGTATCTGCTCCATCCACATGGGGTGTGTGCTTTCCACTTAGTCACTGGCCCCTGGGACATTCAGTTTGTGACCCCTGAGAGTGTAGTGCAAATCAAATGCTGAGATACGGAATGCAAACTGCCGAGTTCAGCCCACAGGCCCCTTCATTAAAAAATGGTTGATCGTATGCTCATTCATCACACTTTCATGCGTTGCTGAATGACACATGATGTACATTTTAAGGGATATCCCAAGAATAATTTAACAGGATGAGATTAAAAAGAAAAAGAAATTAGGAGTGTCCCTCATCCCACACTCTTTGGAGGTCAGGCTGCAGCTCCTGTCCAGAGCTGGCACTGAGTCAGGCTTACTAATAGTCATTTTTACATGTAATGGTTGATGGGATGCAAAGATGTCTGACTTGCTTGTTAAAGCAAAACTGAGCGTGAACCCACCATCCCTATAGCTGACACTGGGCTACATGTTATTTGTACTTGAGCTCCTCACTCATTACACGGAGTTTATGAATTAAATGCTATTTTGCTTTGGCTTTGTCCTTTAGGGTTATTTCTTCTTTCTTTTAACTATGCCCAGTAACATAAACAACAGTCTTTTGAACCCAGGCTCTGCCTGAAATACTAATTTAGGTAAATACCAGTTTATGTTACTTAAGATTTATTTAAGTCTTTAAACAAAGATTTAAAGTTCGAGCCCCGCATCAGGCTCAGTGTTGTCAACACAGAGCCCACTTCAGATCTCTGCCCCTTCCACACTTGTACTCTCTCTCATGACCTGAGCCAAAGTTGGATGCTCAACTGACTGAGCCACCCAGATGCCCCAGGTAAATGCCAATTTAAACAAAGAAATTGGTGCACAGCATTCCCCCCACCCCACCCCACCCAAATACTGGTGACGGGCTTGCATTAGCCAGAAAGAACTGGGAAAAATATTATACAAGTTAAAGGCACTCTTCAGGTCTTGAAGCAGCCATATTCCATTATTGTCATCAAGGGAGTCCCAGAAGAGTGAATAGTAACTGCTTGTGAAGTCACCTGAGATTTTTACATGAAAGTCTCATCCAGAAACATGCTCTTAAAGTGGTTTTTATTATTTTGATTTGGACTTAAATTGTCAATGTTTCAACCTCATTCCATAACAAAATTTCAAAATATCAAATAGCCACGTGACTGATAAAATTTGGGTCTCTCTTTAAAATCTGGCAGTGAGACAGAGGGAAGTCATTTCAGCTGGGCAGGGAGGTCCTCCCCACCCGACCTCCAGTCAGGATATTTGTTTTAATGTTTTATTTATTTTTGAGAGTGAGAGAGAGAGAGAGAGAGCATGCGCAGGGGAGGGTCAGAGAGAGAGAGGGAGGCCCAGAATCTGAAACAGGCTCCAGGCTCTGAGCTGACTGTCAGCACAGAGCCCAATGTGGGGTTCGAACCCACAAACCATGAGATCATCACCTGAGCTGAAGTTGGATGCTTAATCGACTGAGCCACGCAGGCGACCCTCCAGTCAGGATATTTTGAGTGCAACAACGGGAACTTGAAGACAGGGAATCCAAATCCCCCATGATGCTGTTACCCGTATCAGCCACTGCTCAGACTTTGGGCACCATTTTTCACGGCAGTTGAGGAAGCAGTCACTTCCATACCTTCTTGGAACATGGAGCCATTCCATAGAGTGGCCTCATGGTTAAGACTTTGGGCTCGGGAGTCCTCCCCGAGTTCCAATTCTCACCCTATCACTTATTGGCTGGATGGCCAGGGCAAGTAACCTAACATCTCTGGGCCTCACTTTTCTCCACTGTAAAATGGGAATAATAAGGGTACTTGCCTCATGGTAGAATATATGTAAGGTGATTGGTGCAATGCTTGGGTACATGGCAAGTGTCTAGTACATGTTGCTTACCGTATTGCAAACAAGGAGCTACTTCAGTTGCTTTTATGCTCTCAAGAAGAGAAATTTAGTTGTCCCCACTTAACTCTTGGAATCCCCTATTTTTCAGCTACTCTGACCCATGGCTACACGATTTAGGCCAGGCACTGGAAGCCTTTTTCTGTGATAGGGCCAGACAGAAAACATACTTGCCTTTGCAGGCCATAAACTCTCAGTCACAACAATTCACCTCTACCTTTACAGCTAGAGAGTAGCCATAGACAGTATGTAAGTGAACGTGTGTGGCTGTGTTCCAATAAAACTTTGCTTACAAAAATAGGCGACAGCAGGATTTGGCCCATGGGTCACAGCTTGCTGCCCCCAGATTTTGGCTCTGTTTCTCCCCCAAATGTGCAAAAAGCAGGCAAGAGACCCCTTGGGAGAGCCAGGTGTTTAGCACATGTTCTCCAGAAGGAAGGAGGGAAAGGAGCTGTGTTTGTGTGGATAGAAGGGAAATGAGAGAAAGTGAGCCCCTCCCCCCATAAAGAATCACCTAGACTCTCTTCTGCAGAACAAGACAATCTCAAAGTGGAAGGGAAAGGAAGGAGCTGATGGGATAGGGAGAGGGGAGTGGAAACAGTGTTTGGCGCAACCAGCGAGAGCTTATGCTCACAAAGCTCCAGCTCCAGCTGCATGTTGCTCTGTTTCCCAGTGCTAAAATTCTTGGCAGCAGGAGGAGAAACCTGTAAATGTGCATGTTAGTTAGGGCTCTGAAATGCTTCCATAACTGTCCCCTCAAAGTACTCTTGGTTGTGCCATATGAAGAAGGCACCATACATTCCCAGAAGCTCGCTGAAATCTTCAGGAAAGGGGCACTTGAGGAAAATATTTCTTAGCATTTGTGTGTGTTTCTTGGTACTAAGCATGACATTTGATTTCCCTCACATCTCCTGCCTAAGGAAAATGTCTTCTCACATCATCAGTTCCTTCTGATAGATTGTTGATGCTCATTCTGTCTGTCTCCATCTCTCTTTGGGAGGACAAAATCTCTTCCTCACCCTCCATCAGACTCTTTGAGTAGAGAAAGAAATAATTGCACAGAATGAGCCAAGCAGCTATTTAGGGATCCCCCTACCTTCAGTGTTCTTCTCTTTGGCTCCATCCTCCCCACCTTGGAGACCAGAAAGACATCAGGAAGCCATGAGTATCTGATGTGTTAGAGTCCCTGGATTGGGCTCTTTGTGTCTAGGAAAGGGTGACCAAAGTGAAATAAAGCTTCTCCTGGTGAAGTCTACCTCCCTTCCACCTTTGGTCCTCTTTACTTTTCCCCAAGCAACACTTAACATCTGGTGTATCTCAGGCTTGGGGCATTTCCTACCATTCTAAGACATACCTCTGTGATAGAATGCTGGACACAGGCCCTTGGTGATTTGCTTACCTCTGTGTGAGGGTTTTTTTTTTTAATGCCCTTGACTCTTGTAAGGGTCCCTGCAGTGCCAAGCTGACAGTGGAATTGGGGTTCTACCTTGAGGGAAGATGTTTATTCTCCAGCCATTGTAATTGGGGTAGCTGTTTGAGGAAAAAACTATGGAGCACCCTTGGAGCATGGATTCTGGTTTATTTGATGTGAGCTCAAGTAACAAGCTGAAAAATTTCTAGAAGATCATCTGCCCATCTTCTGTCCAGACAACAGCTCTGGTTCCCCAGGCAAGAATAATAACAAAAGATACAGTTTTTCTTAATCAAGAGGTTCTCAGATCTGAGTGTGCATTAGAATCATCTAGAATGCATTTTTTTAAAGAAGAAAGAAAAAGATCACCTGGGCCTACTTCTGATTGAGTAGGACTGGGGTAGGGCCTAAGAAGTTCTTTCTTTAACATGTATACAACCTACCCAGGGAGGTACCTGACTAGATCATTCTAATGTAGATGAGTTAGGGACACAGCTGGAGACATGCTTGCTGAACCTGAGGACATGGAATATAATGGACTAACTTGGACACATGATTCCTCTGTCCTCAGGTGGATAAAAGAGTCCCATGTTGTAAGGATCATTCTCCACAACTTCTAAAAAAATTCTTGAAGGAAGCCAACATAGAAGTAATACAAAGATTCAAGAAAACTTGAACCTGATAGGATTTTTTTTTTTTTTTTGGCGGTGGGTGTCTTCTTTCTCAATCTTTCCCATCAAGTCACACAGTTTACAAAGCATTTTCACATACATTATCTCATTTATTATTATCAGAGTTTCTTGATTTGAAGTCCACATCCTCTCAAGAATATGTGGACAGATTTCAGAGCACTGTGAACTTGAATAGGAAAAATTTTTCATTAAATTCTAACTAGAATTTAGCATTTCCATCAATTATGAATCTAAGCAACAAACCACAGCCCAGAAGTTACCTGTGAGTTTATCCCTGAAATGAAGTCAGAGATATTTTTATATCCTATCACAGCTGATGTTGGTATTTTAATGTATCATTTAGGCTCCCTAATAGTTTGAAATCATTCACTGTTTAGACTGACTGCTAAATCTTATTATTTAAGGCTTTACTAGAGACACATTTATTTTTATATCAGTTGATTTTAATAATTCAGTAAATGTATTTCAATATGCTTGGTTTTGTTTGCAATCCTGTGTATGTCATGCATTTAAAAACACAATTCTAAAAAGGGATCTTTGACTTCCTGACTGCCACAATATCTTTGCCAAAAAAAAAAAAAAGGCGTTAAGAAGCATCCCTGATCAGATTATCATAATGACTCTTTGAAGGTGGCAAGGTGGTTACTATTAACCTCTTTCCAAGGATGAGGAAACTTAGGGAAGTCGAGGGACAAGTCCAAGGTGGCAGAGCTAGAAGATAACACAGCCTGAACTCAAAATGAATGCTCAGGGATCCTTACTGACACAGTCAGTAAAACAGAGGAAGGCCAAGGCCGCCCTCTGTGCGGTAGCCAGCCCATGAGCTGGAGCAGTGGGGAAGAAAAAACATTGAGAAATGTTTGCATCTGGGGAAGACTTTGGAGTAATTACCAGAACAGCCAGGAGATGAGCAGCAGCAGAGAGCCGAGCCTGTCAGGCTGAGGTCCGGTGATTAATTGGTACGAGGAACTCAGCCAAGAGCAGAGAAGCCACACCAGGCCTCCATCCATTTGTCCATGCCCTGGGGTCAGAGATGGAGCAAATGGAATCTTTTATAAAAGAGGAAAGGGTGGAATGTGGCCATTGGGGGAGTTCTGCAAGGAATTCACAGGTGTTTTCTTATTGTACTTACCCCTCCTTAAGGACCTCTGGGTGTGCTGTTAGCTATAGAGAGGAGGGGTGGGGTGCAGCTTGGCTGTGTTCTGGGATCTTTCATATGCCCCACCCCCCACCCACCCTGTATTTTTTATGGGCTACAGTGGTTTCTATCGAAATCACAGAAGCCATGTTCAAGTCACAGGGAACTGGATCACTGGGAAATTCATTGGGTTCTTCAGCTAATTTCAACAGGTAAAACTGGAGAGGCTTTGGGTATTTAAGAGGGTCACTTGCTAGGGTCCCTCCACCGTGGCCATGAAGCTGACCTCTTTACCGTTCTGTGAGTCACTGTATCTTGGTGATTCTGCAGAATTGGATTCAAGAGGAACTCATCAAATTCTTCTCTCCCGTAAGGAAAGGATGCTCCAGGAGGTTGGTTTGGCCCATTTCTGCCCATTGAAATGCTGGTGTCAATGTACTGGTAGTTGAACCCCAGAAGACTTACTGATAGCAAGCATAGCTATTGTATATCAGGAGGACACTTTCCCCTCAACACTTATTTGAACTATGATATAGTTGAAGATTTGGAAAAGATTTTCTAAAACCAAAACAAGAGTCACTTTTAATGCAGCACCCAGGAAAGCCAGTGTTAATATTTTGGTGTCTCTTCCTGTGGATAGGGAAATTGGCAAATAGGCAACTTCCCGAAGTCTGTGATATCGGAAGTGTGCAAGGACAACCTTTGGGTCCATAAAAACCCAGTCTTGTTAGTAGGATTTTATGAACACAGAGACCTGCTTTGTTCCCTTTTGAGACATATAAAATCAGGTGCAGAAATGTGAGAATTCTTCCTTCTCTCTTCTTTCCCTCCTTTCATCTATCTTCCTCTCATAGGATCTCTGCCTCATCTTCTATCCTGTGAGTTTCTACCACCATATACTTAGTAACTGGCAGAGTATGGCCACCTAACCTGGAAGCCCTTATCAAGCAGACTGTATTTTCTCTGCAGTGAGCAATTTCCTGTAGACCTCCAAGGACCAGGCTAAGGGTGTCAGATTCCTTAAGAAAAGAAAATGTAGCAGATTAACAACTCCTACCTCTCTGTGCCACTCTCAGCCATCTCTCATGGTGTAATTTAACTTGGTTGATGCTAAAAGACTCTCCCTTCCACCTAGAGAATAGGATGATGGAAATGAATGCCAAGGATGGAGCATCCTTCTTGTTACATCTTATTGATAACATTTCTTTTAGCACTTAATATATGCCAAGTACTATTCTCATTGCTTATCACATAATTCATTGAATCTTCAACCCTATGAGGAAACTGCAGTACAGAGAAGTCAAGTAATTTACTAGCCCGAGGTCATGTGGCTAGTAAGGAGCACAGCATGAGTTCTAACCCAGGCCATATAACCTGACAGCCCCCATCTTGGCAGGTGGTATTTTCCAAAGATGGAAGTACCGATATATATCTCATCCCACATGGTATCTTATGACTTATAGTAATGCTCCTCCATCAAACAGTGGGGATCTGTGTTGCTCTCTTTGAAACTGAGAAAACCCTTGTACGTGTCTTGACCAATACCGTGTGTTAGAAGTGGAACTGTGTGATTTTCAAACCAGGCTATAAAAGGCAATACAACTTTTGCTGAGCTCACTTTCTCTCATGGAACATTTCCTCCTAGAATCTAGCCACCATATTGTAAGGAAGCCCATGCCATGTGGAAAGGCCTGTGTGATGCTCTGTCTGACCATCCCAGTGAGGCCCCAGTCCAAAAGCCAGTATCACCCCCCTGGACCTGTGAGTGAATGGGCCCTGAGATGACTCCAGCCCCTGGCTTCCAGTCTTTCTTGTGCTCCTAAGAACTCACAGAGTAGAGGCATGCTCTGCTCACTGTGACCTGTGTAAATTCCTGACCTATGAAAATTACGGGAGATAAAAAGTTATTACCATTGCTTAAAACCACTAAATTTAGAGGTAATTGGTTATACAGGCATAATAACTGGAGTGTTGCTCTTAACTGTTATAGCAGGGTGAGGGTAAGCTCTCAGCAGCTCTCCATCCCTCCTTTTTGTTCTGGCCCGCACTGGCATATTGCCACCTTGAGTTTGCCATGAATGAAATCTTGCCTAGATTTGTCTTGGTCCAACTGCACTGGGAGAGTTATCTCCATTAGGCTTTCTGTTATTGTTTAAGTTTTTCTGTTTTTCTCAGTTTTCATAGATCTTTTGTTGGGGAATAAGAAGCTATGTCAGAGCATGCAAGCCAAATGCCATTTTAAGCCAGATGTGTAATTGGCCTCTTTCAGGAAGGATATAGCCAGTTCTTCAACAATTGTTGACCAGGGAGCTACTCAGACAAGTACTGACATTTGTCCAAGTGAGTTCATTCAGTCAAGAGATACTGTATAATAATTTCAACAACAGCAACAAAGTAGAAATGTGCCGTGTCTTTGAAATCCTGACCATTTGATCCACTGGGTATTGCTCTTCCCTGGAAAAAGAAAAAGAAAGAGGAAAGGAAGATCAGCAAACCAAGAGAGAAATATGAAAGCCTAAGGCCAAGTGAGATGATGTACTCATGTTAAGTTTGATTGTAAAAGAGAGTCAGGATGTTTAAGGTTTTTGAAGCTCTGGCCTCCCAAGTTGTCCCCACCCCAGAGCTTTTATACCTCAGTGTTTTTAGAGCTTTGTTCTAAAAGAGCCATAAGAATGGCTCACTTCTTTTAGCCCTCTACTCCGTGTCCTTGAAAAATGTCCATAAGTGACGATACAGTTTAAAAGGTTTATGGGGCATCTGAGTGATTCAGTGGGTTAAGTGTCCAACTTCAGCTCAGGTCATGATCTCACAGTTCTTGGGTTCAAGCCCCCATCAGGCTCAGTGCTGACAGTTCAGAACCTGGAGCCTGCTTTGGATTTTATATCTCCCTCTCTCTCTCTGCCCCTCCTCAGCTCATGCTCTGTCTCTCAAAAATGAATAAATATTAAGCAAAAAAGTTTGAGAAGGTTTTATTTGCAAAGGGTCTACTTACAATGGTGTGCATATTGGGAACCAAAGGGAAGAGTGCATGAATGAGGAGCTAGTAGGAGTAAAGTCCACCACCTTGGCCTAAAGGGGACAGAGAGGTTACCAGGACTGAAAAGAGAGTCTCATAGAACAGCTGTTTTGAGAGAAGCAATGACCTTCTGTCAAGATACAGTTGAGGAGCTCTCAAAATAGACTATAAGACTATCCTGGGGGCACCTGGGTGGCTCAGTCAGTTAAGTGTCCTACTCTTGATTTTGGCTCAGGTTATGATCTTGCAGTTAATGGGTTCGAGCCCCACATCAGGCTCTGTGCTGGCAGCATGGGATTCCCTATATCCCTCTCTCTCTGTCTCAAATAAATAAACATTTAATTTAAAAAAGAATTTTTAAGAAAAGAATTAATAGGGGCGCCTGGGTGGCTCAGTCGGTTAAGCATCGGCTTCGGCTCAGGTCATGATCTCACGGGTAGTGGGTTCAAGCCCCGCGTCCGGCTCTGTGCTGACAGCCAGCTCAGAGCCTGGAGCCTGCTTCAGATTCTGTGTCTCCCTCTCTCTCTGACCCTCTCCTGCTCACACTGTCTCTCTCTCCCTCTCTTAGAAATAAATAAAACATTAAAAAAATTTTTAAAAAAGAAAAGAATTAATACACTCTTCTCCCTCTCCTCCCTCCCTTTTGCCCGCTAGAACTTTCCATTGGCTATACCTACCAGACAGCTAAGTAGAGGATGCAAATCTAGATGACAACGAAGAGATATCCAGTGTACTTGTTACCCCGCACCTATAAAAGTTTTCAAAACCAGAAAATGCTTGCTTGTAGAGGGTTCTAAATTTTATTAGTAATGCCTAAGAAGTCCAAATTCAACTTTAAACCAAATATAGATTTTAGAGAGACATTTACAAGAGACTAAGATTTATCACTCATCTTTCTGGCTCAAATATAATTGAGTTCTCTGGGTGTGTAGCAATAAACTTCATTCCTTTTTATCTCTCTATGGCTCATCTTCACAGTGATAACAAATACACCAGAAACTCCGGGGCATTATAGGTCAATCAGTGATCTTTTTAAAACCTAAGGCCAATAATGTCTCCCCTTCTGTTAACCATCCAGTGCCCCATGGCTTAGAATAAAAGCGAGAGTCTTTGCAATGGCCTACAAGACCCTAGATAATAAGTCCCTGGCTACTTCACTGAACTTACCATTATTCTTTTTCTGGTTCACCTGATTTCAGCCATACTGGTTGAAATATCTCAATCATAATCTGCCTCTGTTTCTGCTGCTCTTTCTCAAGCATAAACGTGACTCGCTCACTTTTACGGATATGTGTTCGGATGTCACCTTGAGAGAAGCCTGCCTGACAATTTTGTATAAAATAGTAACTAAAGCAAAATGTGTTTTCCAAAAAAGGCCATACCAGTATTTCCAGTCCTGTCTGGTCTTCCAGAAATTTGCCACTGCTCAGCAACAGGTGGAGTCTGTTTTTTCTCTCCTTGGATGGGACTTGTGACTGTCTCAGCAAAAAGAATGCAGTAGAAACAGTTCTGGGGAGTTTCAAAATTAGGTCATGAAAGGTCATACAGCTTTCCTCTGATGCTCTCCCTTTCTTGGAATATTTGCCCTTGGAACTCAGCCACCATTTTGTAAAGAAGCAAAGGCCATAGAAACAGACCACCTATAGGTGTTTATTTCGTTCAACAGCCATGAGCTAAGGTCTCAGCCAATAGCCAGCATCCATCACCAGATATGGAAGTGAGGGAGCCATCAGGTGATTCCAGCTCACAGCCTTGAAGCTGCCCAAGCTGATGTCAAGTGGAGTAGACAGGAGCTATTCCTGCAAAGACCTAGCCACATCGCAGCCTCATAAGCAATATGAATAGCTATTTATGCTACTGTTTTTTGGAGTAATTTGTTATACATCCTTAACATTAGAATCTATTTTTGCTTCCAAAAGTGCGGTGACAATAAACATCCTAAAACATGTCGGAATGCCTCTGCAACAGGGTAGGGGGCAGGAACTAGAAAACCTTAAGGAGAGTGTTAGTGAAAATCTAAAGTGTCTCAAGATAATAAAGAATGCCTGATAACCCTTTATGAAGTTATTCATGAGGGAGTAAAGGAAGGTGAGGAAAATGTTTTTGGAAGTTAGGGGAAATCTTTATTATGCCATGAGACAAAGTGCAAGGATGCCGTTCCTAAACCAATGTGGAAAACTGAACTAATCTAAATCTAACAAACTGGGCGATCTAGCTAAGGAGATTTTAGGCAGAATCTTACAAGTGTCTTCTAGCTTCTTCCCATTGTCTGTGATAAAATGAGAAAATAAAAAGATGACCTTGGGGGAAAAAAGAAACTATTCACATTTCAAGTAACATTTAAAAGACATATAAAGGAGCCAGGATTTGATGTGTTCAAAAATAAAAAGATTTCTAATTCCCAGTCTCCTCCATAGTCTCAAAATTCAAGATAGCTTCAGAGCAAATATTAAGCCTAGAACCAGATTATAAGGGCCTTTGTTAGAACCTCAGAAATGCCCAAGGCAGTGCCTCCATACTGCTTTGCTCAGACAGAAGGCCCTCTGGCGATCTTATAGGAATGTCCCCAGATCCTGTGCTAACCAGCAGAGCTAAGAATCTCAAGAGTGCTGTTCATTAGAAGTCTTATATCAAGCCCAAGGTAGAGAAGGGCTTATTTGACAGGGTTGGTAGATGTCTAATGGAATGTATTCATAATGTATTGATTCATAAGAAACCCACATGTTCTTAAAATAATTATATCAGGTTAGATGGAAAGGGAGATTTAGTCAATATTTTACATGCAGAAAACAGATGGAGAATACCATTCAGCTGTCACATGGGCCATTTTTTATAGAAAAGGAAAGATTTGGAGGGCATAGCCAACAGCCATGGTGCACCATTGCCAGATGGTAGTACTATCCCCTACTCAAGTGAATGACAACATGTACTCTACTGGATTCCACAATTGGTATGGATTCCTGCGTGCTTGCATTTTTTCATCTTTTGAAAGAGAAGGGTCAATAGCAGTCAATTGACTGGTCAATACCTATCCCAATAGCATGTGCTTTCTATATATAGCAGCTCCATTCTTTCTCAAGTTCACATGTCTCGAGAGCAGTGGGAACTGTCCCTAGAAGCTCTACTTGAGGAACCAAATCTAAAGAGCCTCAGTTGCATATAAGCATTATCTAGATGGCAAGGTCATAGACTGTGAGCCTGAAATTGAAGCCATAATGGAAATAGACTTTGCATTCCTTGAGGAGAGGGCAAGCTGCTTTGAATATAAGAGGGATATAAATTACTATAACCAGAGGGCAGATTGTGGCAAAATGGCCACAGTAGTGGTTCTGATCTCCCCACATACTCTTCCATAGCCTTCCTACTTCTTATCAAGATGTGGAATCTATGTATCCTTCCTTTGGGAGGAACCTGAGAAATGTAGCATCCAAATAAAAGTGATTATAAAATGTGGTTGAAATGCCTTTAAAAAAATAAGTGATATGTCAGGGATAGGAAGACTTGATGTCATAAAAATATTATTCCTAAATTCCTAAATTAAAAAAATATATATAATTACCATTTTAATAGGCAGGACTTTTTATGAAACTGGCCAGCCTGGTCCTGAAATTCATGTAGAAGAGGAAACAGCTTTAAAAGCCAAGGAAGTTATGATTAAGAATAAAGTAGAATGTGCAGAAAGATACTGGCACTGGTGTATGTAAACATTATAAAGCTTAGCAATAAAAATTTTGTGGATCCAATACACAAATGGGCAAACAAAATGGGCTAGAGAATCAAGAGCTTCGTGCACATGTGAATACTTGATTCATGATAAAAGTGGTTATGCATAGCATGGGAAAATGATGGTCTAATCAGTAACTGGTGCCAGGACATTTGAGTATCCAGTAAGGAAAAATATTGAATCGGAACACTTCTCTATTCCAATTCCAGGTGGATTTTATCTTATTTATTTTTTAAATTTATTTCTGAGAGAGAGAAAGAGAGAGAGCAAGAGAGCGAGCAAGGGAGGATCAGAGAGAGAGGGAGATACAGAATCCAAAGCAGGCTCCAGGCTCTGAGCTAGCTGTCAGCACAGAGCCAGATGCGGGGCTTGAACCCATGAAATGTGAGATCATGACCTGAGCCAAAGTCAGATGCTTAACCGACTGAGGCACCCCCCCCCCCCAGGTGGATTTTAAACCTAATTGTTTAGGTAAAATGTAACACTTTTAGAATAAATGCAGGAGGATGTCTGAATGCCCTCAGAGAAGGGAAGGATTTCTTAAACGATACACAAAAAGCACCAAGTGTAAAGAGAAAGATTAATAACATTGACTGCTTTAAAATCCAGACCTTCCATTCAAAAACAAGGTGCAAAGAAATTCACTCACTTGGGAGAAAGTATGTATGATCCATATAAACCCACAAAGGATTGGTATCCAAAATACATAAATAACCCTTTCCCATCACTAGTAATTTGGAAGATGCAAATTAAAACCAGAATGAAATACTTTTCACAGACCTCAGGTTGGCAAAATTTGTTAGCCTGTCAGTATTAAATGTGGGCTGAGAATGTGGAGGAAAGAAAACCTTTACACATGCTGATGGGATTATAAATTAATCTTTACAGAGCAATTTGGCAGTCTTTAATAAACTTGAAGCCACACATCATATATATCCCAGCGTTTCTACTTCTAAGCATATATCTTACAAGAGATTTCTGCCCATATGTGCAAAGAACCATGCCCAGGAATATTTTTAAAGCCATTGTGTGCTATATAAAAACACTGGAAACAACCTAAATATTTATCAGCTGGAAAAATGGAAAAACAAATTGTGGCTTATTTGTACAATGGAATGTTTTACAGCAGTTAAAAAAGGGTGAGCTAAATTATACATATAAACATGGATAAATCCCTAAATATGATATTGAATTTAAAAATATCAAGTTGTAAATGATGTGAACAGAATGATTCACTTACCAAAGTTTTAAAAACATGTGGAACAATACTATAGTTTATGATACTGAATGTGCAGTAAGAATATTAAAACATCCTTGGGGATGATAAAAACAAAATCCAAGATAAAAACAGAATCCATCTGTGGTTGGAGGGGAATAGGAATATTGGAGTTGGAGAGATACTAGAGAACTTCAGGCATATTTATGTCATTTTATTTCTTTGAAAGGAGAAAGGGGACTGTGGCAAATTGTTAAGATTTCTTTTTTTTTAATGTTTTATTTTTTTGAGAGAGAGACAGCGTGAGTAGGGGAGGGTCAGAGAGAGCGGGAGACACAGAATCAGAAGCATACTTAAAAGTTCTGAGCTGGCTGTCAGCACAGAGCCCGACATGGGGCTCGAATCCATGAACTGTGAGATCATGACCTGAGCCGAAGTTGGACACTTAACAGACTGAGCCACCCAGGTGCCCCGGCAAATTGTTAATATTTCATAAAGCTGTGCCATAAGTGGGCATTCAATATATTCTTCCCCTCTTCTGTTGACACACTTTTTTTTTTTTTTTTAAGCTCTCTGGGAATTATAAGCCTTGGTGAGTTAGTATGATTTGTTACTTTATTTGTGGACCTAGTAACTTCTGCAGAGAATGTTCTGACAACATGCATGGAATTCTGTTTATACTGTGCTCTGAAGTCAAGGCTACGCATCATCAGCAAACCTCTTCTGTGTTAAATAAAATAATCAGGTTATTCTGCGTTTCCTGGCATAGGGGTTTCTTTTACACTTATCATTAGAAAATCCATTCCCAACCAGTCTAATCTACAAAAGAAACTTAAAATGTAGTCAAGTTATTTCCCAAATTGTTTAGAGATTAGAAAGAAAAGAAAACTCAGTATACCCACTGTGGTTACTAAGGCCGTATTAAATATCACATTTCATTTTTCCAGAATGAGAAGGGAGATTGAATCAGCAAAGACAATGAACAGAACTTGAGTTAGAAACTCTTGGTTATTGAAGTTTCTAGGATGCCATTCCATCTCCATGCCTGCTTCTATATCTGCATTCACCTCATTGTTCTAAGAGAAAAGAATATAGGATTTGGGTTGATTATCCAGAAGTAAGAGCAAGTAGATAGCTTTATTTTGTGTTATTTCTTTATTTATTCATTTTTAGATGACAAATCTTCTATATACTCTTTGGTTGCAATCCTTAAACATGGGCCCTAAGAATAGGTGAAAGTGGTTTATTTGGGAGAGGAAATCCCAGGCAGCAGAGGGCAGGGATGGAGAAATGAGACAGAAAAGGGAAGAATGCTAATTGGGGCATGTGAATGAATGAGCAGGTTGCTGCTCTGGGCGCGGGAGCTCAGTTTTGCTGGAGACTCTTTGAGGGATGGTATGGAACTACCCTTGAAATCAGGCCTACAAATGATAAAAAAGCAGGTAGATTCATCCATCATCTCCTTATCCCATTGAAGGATTGTTTGTAGGGAAATGAACTCTTTGCATTCAGGTCCGTCCCTCCTGCATGCTAACCAAGAAGGCTCCTCTGGGCCACAGAAAGCCCTCAGGCTGAGTTCAGAAGCTAGCTATGTGCATAGGAACTCTACAAGAATTTTCTGTGTCATCTAGCATGGGCCAAGGAATCTGCTCACCCCATCTGACAAAGATATCTACAGTAGAACACATCATATCATGTTTCCCAAAGCACAGGACAAGTACCACCAGTGGTTCAGGAGATGATTTTAGATGATTCTGGGTCATGACCATAAATAACAGTGAATCATGTAGTGAGAAAGTTCTTTTCCCTATTGTTTTATTTATTTTTTAAAGTGTTTTATTTATTTCTGAGAGAGAGACAGCGTGAGCAGGGGAGGGTCAGAGAGAGAGGGAGGTACAGAATCTGAAACCGGCTCCATGCTCTGAGCTGTCAGCACAGAGCCCGACACTGGGCTCGAATCCACGAACCGTGAGATCATGACCTGAGCCAAAGTCGGACACTTAACCGACTGAGCCACCCAGGTGCCCCTTCACTTTTGTTTTAACCCTTCTAATTATCCAAGAAAAATATCTCATTTCGGTCCTAATTGTTATGGGCTGAATAGTGTCCCTCCAAAATCCTTTATTTGAACTTCTGCCCACCCCAGTACCTTAGAATGTGACTGAATTTGGAAATATGTGTCTTTAAAGAGGTAATTAAGGAAAAATGAAGTCATTTGAGTGGGCCCTGATCCAGTATGACTGCTGTCCTTGTCACAAGATGAGATTTGGACACACGCAGGTTCAGAGGCAAGACCATGTAGGAACACAAGGGGAAGATAGCCATGAACAAGCCAAGATAAGCCCAAGAAGGAACCATCCCCACCAACACCTTGGTCTTGGACTTCTTACCTCCAGAATTTTGAGAAAATAAATTTCTATTATTTAAGCCATCCAGGCTTCGGTATTCTGCATGGCAACTTTAAGTGAACTAATACACTCATTATGGCTTAAATACATCTCCAGCACTTGTTAGTTCCCTATTTAGCACAGTCAGCCTCAGGCTCAGAACTTTGGCTGACAACCACAATTGGCTAAAATGTACTAACATTGTCCTGTTCCCATTGCATTTGTGTTTACAATTATCCTCAGCCTATCACAAGTGGTACTATTTATTGATTACCTGCAACAGCGCAAAGTTTCTTTTTTAAATACGTGTGTATATAATCCTTTCAAAAAAATTTATGTTTATTTTTGAGAGAGAGAGACAGAAATAGAGACAGAGAGAATGTGACCATGCGTGGGGGGTGTGCAGAGAGAAGGAAACACAGAATCCAAAGCAGGCTCCAGGCTCCAAGCTGACAGCACAGAGCCTGATGCAGGGCTAGAATTCACAAACCACATGATAGGTTTGATCATCCTGAGCTGAAGCTGGACGCTTAACCAACTGAGCCAGCCAGGCACCCAGAAATCTTTTAAGCCAGCAAATTTAAATCACAACCCTAAACAAATAATACAGTCATGAAAATGATATGAAATGGCTGACCACTGGGAAGTTCTGTGAGATTTAGAGCAACGTATTATGAAGGATGGGAAGAGTGTGACTTTGTCAAACACGTAACCCCCTAGAGCTTTAGTGCCCCTAATATTGACCTCATAGTGTGTGTGGGGAAATCCAAATGGGATATTTGGTTTTGCTGGGGTTTTTTGTTTGTTTTTTTGATATAAAGAGAGATAGCATGTGTGCCTGTGTACATGAGCAATAGAGAGAGGGAAGGAAAGAGAGAGTCTTTCTTTTTTTTTTTTTTAATATTTTATTTATTTCTAGCAGAGAGAGAGAGACAGCGTGAGCAGGGGAGGGTCAGAGAGAGAGGGAGTCACAGACTGAAACAGGCTCCAGGCTCTGAGCTGGCAGTCAGCACAGAGCCCGACGCGGGGCTCGAACCCACGAACCGCGAGATCATGACCTAAGCGAAAGTCGGACGCTTAACCGACTAAGCCACCCAGGTGCCCCGAGAGAGTCTTAAGCAGACTCCATGCTCAGCATGGAGCTCAATGGAGGGCTCCATCCTACCACCTGAAATCGTGACCTGAGCCAAAATCGAGTTGGAAGTTTAACCGACTGAGCCACCCAAATGGGGTATTTGTATAACAATGAGCATTCTGCCTAGAAGTAATAAAAAAAAGTCAGTAAATGTTAAATATCTCTCCTTGAAATATTTATATGAAAATATAGATCTTTAAATGGACCTTAGGAAAGCTACTAAGCAGATATCAGAACATTACTAATCAGATTTAATGTAATTCTCTAGAAAAATCCCTTTCTCATCATATTGTCCCATCAAAAGAAATTATAGTTCTGCAATTACTGGGTTCTCTTCCAATTTAGTATATCATTTTTTATTATAGAGAGACAGAGGAAAACAATAACTTTCATTCTTCTTATCTACACAAAACTAATAAAGAAATAAAAATAACATTTGTTTTACTTTTAAAAAGTAGTACCTAATACATTTATAATTTTTTAATATTTCAATTTCTTTTAGTACTTAATACTTTCTATTTTAATTCCAGTATCCTTGTTATAATACTTTCAGGTGTATAATATAGTGATTTACCAATTCGATACATTCTCAGTGCTCATCACGATAATTGTACTCTTAATTCCCATAACCTATTTCACCCCTCCCTAAGCCCACCTCCCCTCTGGCAACACCCAGATTGTTCTCTTGTATTTAATGGTCTATGTTTTTGTCCGTCTCCTTTTCTCTTCATTTGTTTGCTTTCTTAAGTTCCACATATGACTGAAATCATATGGTATTTGTCTTTTCCTGACTGACTTATTTAACTTAGTATAATATCCTCTAGATTCATCCATGTTGTTACAAATGGCAAGATTTTATTCCTTTTTTATGGATGAGTAATATTCCATTATATATATATATATTATAATGTTGCAATAAACATAGGAGTTGCATATATCTTTTTGACTTAGTGTTTTCATAATCTTTGGGCAAATACTCAGTAGCAGAATTACTAGATAATATGGTAGTTGAATTTTTAATTTTTTATGGAACCTCCAAATTGTTTTCTACGGTGGCTGCACCAGTTTGCATTCCCACAGTGCACAAGGATTCCTTTTTCCCCACATCCTCGCCAACACTTGTTGTTTCTTGTATTTTTTATTTTAGCTATTCTGACATGTGGGAGGTGATATCTCATTTTGGTTTTGATTTGCCTTTCACTGATAATGAAGAATGCTGAGCATCTTTTCATGTGTCTTTTGGTTGTGTATGTCTCCTTTGGAGAAATGTCTGTCCATGTCTTTTGCCCATTTTTAATTGGATTGGGCTTTTTGTTTTTTGTTTTTGTTTTTTATTGTTTTTGTTTTGTGTGTGTGTGCATGTTGTGTAAGTTCTTTATATATTTTGGATGTTAACCCTCTATCAGATATGTCATTTGCAAGTATCTTCTCCCATTCAATATGTCTTCTTTTAGTTTTGTTGATTATTTCCTTTACTGTGGAGAAGGTTTTTTTTTTGATGTAGTCCCAATAGTTTATTTTTGCCTTTGTTTCCCTTGCCCCAGAAGATCTATCTAGAAAAATGTTGCTAGGGCTGATGTTGGAGAAACTACTGCCTATGCCATTTTCTAGGATTTTTATGGTTTCATATCTCACATTTTGAGTTTCTTCTTGTGGATAGTGTAAGAAAGTGGTGCATAACTGGGTTCTTCTGATCTATTTGGAACTGCTCAGTCCATGTCTTTCAGATACTGAGGAGTCAAATGAGGGAATAGGTTTGGAAGTGCCTTAGAAAGTTTGCACACAGTCGGAGTGGTGATGGGGTTACTATGTACGTCATATTGTTACTGTGCTCTTTGATTTGTGTATCTTGGTTGCATTCATTAAAATGAACCACAGTTCCAGAAACTGCATTTTTCCCCCAGGGCTTTTTCCTTTTAATATGAGAAGTGTTCACAAGTTTCTTACCCAAATAGAAGAACAGTAGGGTTGCTGAGAGCCTTCTTCTGGTGCCAGAGGACTTCAGGAGAGAAAATTTTGTGATCTCAGAGTTTTTGAAACCTATATGAGAGAAGGTAGTTTGATTTGATGTTCTTAAAACCATGAAAATGCCAATTTTGAATACAGTGTCATGTTTCTTTCATGGGGTGGGGTGAGGGGGAAGCAATATGGAAATCCCCAAGTAGAAGTTATTACTGGGTTTCTTAGGGCATTGTGTTAAGTTTATTTTATTTTTAAAAACAGGACTGTATTGAGATTCTGGCATTGTGTCCTGAAAAGCCCTTACCTGTCATCAGGATCTTCAGGAATGTAGTTTCCAGTCACTTCCAAAGGATGCAGTTCCTTTTGTGAATACACCACCAATAGTGAATAAAGGGAAGGGCAGCCCTTAGGACAAGCAAGGGGGTGGATACCAAGGTGTGGAGAGGATATTAATAACAGAGTTCTATCTGGCCTTAGGTTATTCTTGAAATTAGTCAAGTCTTGCCAAGTGGTAGATTTCTGAGCAAAAGAAATAAACAATCACAAATGAACCAAAGAGGAAAAGTCTACATTCTCTTGGAGTTCACATTCTATTATAGATTTTAATCTCTTCTTGTGCCAGGGGCCCCATGCAGTTTGGTGAAGTCTCTCAATCTTTTCTCAAAATAGTATTGTCAAGTATATGAAATAAAAATACATATTAAAGAAAAAGAGTTGTACTGAAATTCAGTAACGTGCAACACTGTGCTTGACCCCACATTACTGCACAGTTTACCAACAACAGTTTAAACTTATCTCGTCTCTATTCCTAGACTGCATGCTTGTTCTTGTTACAGAAGGCCATGCAGCATTACAGAAGATTAAGAATTCTCATTTGAATTGTTACAAAAACAAAATTCAACTAAGTAAAGCTTGAAGATCTTATTGGCTTTAGTCAATGATTCATAAGCGGGCAGCATCTCATCTAGCAGATAGAAGGGAGTTCTCAGGACTGGTACAAAATGAGAGACTTTTATAGGCAGAAGGGAGCAGGAACAAGGAAGTTATACTAGGCAAAAAAGCTGGTTGATTATTGCACCATCAATTCCGTTAGGGGATGGCAGGGCTAAGGGTCTATTAGGCAGATTACCTGAATGGTGCTGATCGGGTGGTGCCTGATGGACTGGGTTTAAGATTCCATTTTTGGGAGAGCTCAAACTGTAATTTGGTTAAATCTTAGGTTGGTGGCATGGGGCTTAGCATAAGAGACTTCATTTTTAGCCTGTTGTCATGTTTTTAACAGAACTGTTGAGTCTTGTAAAATTTTAGCAAACGGTACATACAACTCCTTCTATGTATTGATTAACATTGTAAGTAGGAAATACTAGAAAGCAATGAGATGTCTGGGTCACCAACATAAGAAACCCTGGTTTCACTATTTGGTGGCTGAATGACAACTGGGTACAGAGCTTCTCTGCAACTGGCCAGCTCTGTCTTATGAACATTTCTGGATAGGAAGGTTTCACTCATATGTGAAATCACTGCTAAGCCTAATGACTATCATAATTTCAAAGCGATGAGCATAAATGATATTTTAGGATATTGTAAATAACTATAATGTGGTGAAGCACGTGTGTGACTTTTTGTTGATAAAAAGTCACAGGCACTGCTAAACCTTGGGATTTACTGTCTATACTCATAGTTGAAGAGAATGCTAAATTTCAGTTAGAAGGTAATGAAAATAAAGATATGATTATTTTTATATCCAAGGACCTCCTAGACACCCAGATTGACCCTAGGTATCAATTGCTTGTAGGAAGGCATGTAGTAAATAAATAATATGCAAACTGGTAAGAGGTATTACAGAGGGTAATAACAGAAAGTAATGGAGGTAGAGCTATGTGTGGAGTAGGGGAACAGTTCTTATTTTATCAGTAATGCCAATCTAGGCTGACGTTTAAACAGTGATCTGAAGGAAGTAAAGAAGTGAGCCCTATGACTACCTACAGAAAGAATATTCTAGGTAAAGGAAACACCAAGTGTTGTCTCACCTCTTTGGGCTTCATAGATTGCATCAGTCAAGATTCTGTCAGGGAAGCAGAACCACTATGAGGATTTGGGAAGAGGGTTTTTTGTTTTTTGTTTTTTTTTAATGGAAATTAGACTTTAGACAACTGTGGGAGGAACTGGGGAGGTCATGGCCTAGAAGTGGTTATTGAATGTCAGAGAAGAGTCAGTAACCAGACTTGGTGAAGGTGAATATGCCTTGCAAGGAGGATCTAGGAGCCTGGCACACAGCTGCTGGGATGCAACTATGAGGAGCTGGTAGAGGAGCCTACATAAAGCTGTAACCTGTGCATAGCCACCACCTGTGTGTCCATAGGCAAGCATCTGGAGATGGGCTTCAGACAACTGTTGATGAGTAGCCAGGATGAGCTAGACATGGAGCAGCGGAGAGTAAAATACACCTGGAACCTGCTAGACACATCTGTGTTTGTCCTTTACTAGATTTGACTGCAAAAGAGTAATGACCACTGTTGCATTCCTGCATTTCAAATCTTGAACAAATTCCTCTTTGTCCAATTTGACCCAGAACCATTCAGGGAAGAGGATTCTGGGTAAAGTGATTTCGGCCCATCCAAACTAACAAAATGTAACCTACCACGTATGTCATTACAAGAGCTTTTTAGCTTTTAATGGGGAGATAGAAAGCAACTGGATGGTTTTGAGTAGAGAAATGTATACTCTGAATAACAAAATCGCTCTAACTCCACTAATTGCCATACTACAAAGAACCATATTTACTCTCTGATTTCCCAATGGTCACTATTCTCTTTATAAATACAGAGGATTTCTCTTTTTCTTCCTTTCTTCTTTCCTTAGCTTCCTTCCTTCCTTCCTTCCTTCCTTCCTTCCTTCCTTCCTTCCTCCCTCCCCCCCTCCAAAATCAGAATACCCCCAACCCGAATCAATTAACTGTGTCCACACAAAATCTCTGGAGTTCTGAATTTTCCTATCTCTGGAAGAGCAGAAAGGTTGCTTTCAGGTAAAAGATATACAGCTTAGGGGGAAAAAAAATCCATAAAATAAATAAATAAATAACAGGTGTGTCACTGTGGAGAATTATAGGGAGTTTCCTCAAAAACTTAAAAATAAAACTACCATATGATCCAGCCATTCCACATGTGGGTCTATATACAAAGGAAATAAAATCACTATGTTCAAGAGATACATGCACACCCCTGTTCACTGCAATATTATTTATGATAATCAAGACATGAAAGCAACGTAAGTGTCCATTAATGGGTGAAAGGATAAAGAAAATGGAATACTATTCAGCCATAGAAAAGATGGAAATTCTGCCTTTTGGGACAATATGGATGAATGTTGAGGGCATTATACTATGTGAAATAAATCAAAGAGAAAGGCAAGTTCCGTATGATCTTACTTTAAAAAAAAATAAGTAAACAAAGTAACACCACCATTCTTCACAGAGCTAGAACAAACAATCCTAAAATTTGTATGGAACAAGAAAAGACCCCAAAGAACCAAAGCAATCTTGAAAAAGGAAAGAAAAGAAAACCAAAGCTGGATGCATCACAATCTCTGACTTCAAGATGTATTTACAAAGCTGTAATCATCAAGACAGTATGGTACTGGCACAAAAACAGACATTCAAATCAATGGAATAGAGAGCTAAGAAACTGACACACAAATATATGGCCAACTAACCTTGACAAAGCATGAAAGAATATCCAATGAAATAAAGACAGTCTCTTCAGCAAATAGTCCTGGGAAAACTGGACAGCAACATGCAGAAAAATGAACCTGGACCACTTTCTTACACCATACACAAAAATAAACTCAAAATGGATGAAAGACCTAAATGTAAGACAGGAAGCCATCAAAATCCTCGAGGAGAAAGCAGGCAAAAACCTGTTTGACCTTGGCTGCAGCAACTTTTTATTCAACATGTCTCCGGAGGCAAGGGAACCAAAAGCAAAAATGGGGCCTCATCAAAATAAAAAGCTGCACTGTGAAGGAAACAATCAGCAAAACTAAAACACAATGGAATAGGAGAAGATATTTGCAAATGACATACCAGATAAAGGGTTAATATCCAAGTCTATAAAGAATTTATCAAACTGAACACCCTAAAAATAAATAATCAAGTGGAGAAATAGGCAAAAGATGTGACTAGAGACTTCTCCAAAGAAGACGTCCAGATGGCCAACTGACACATGAAAAAATGCTCAACATCACTCATCATCAGGGAAATACAAGTCAAAGCCACACCTGTCGGAGTGGCAAATATTAACAACTTAGGCAATAACAGATGTTGGTGAGGATACAGAGCAAGAGGACGTCTTTTGCACTGCTGGTGGGAATGCAAACTGGTGCAGCCACTCTGGAAAACAGTATAGAGGTTCCTCAAAAAATTAAAAATAGAACTACGCTACAACCGAGCAATTACACTACTAGGTATTTATCCAAAGGATACAGGTGTACTATTTTGAACGGGCACATGCACCCCAGTGTTTATAGCAGCACTATCAACAGTAGCCAAAGCATGGAAAGAGCCCAAATGTCCATCGATGGATGAATGGATAAAGATGATGTGGTATACACACACACAGACACACACACACACACACACACACACACAATGGAGTATTAATCGGCAATGAAAAAGAATGAAATCCTGCCATTTGCAACTACATGGGTGGAACTAAAGGGTATTTGTTAAGCGAAATTAGAGAAAAATAAAAATCATACGACTTCACTCCTATGAGGAATTTAAGATACAAAATAGATGAACATAAGGGAAGGGAAGCAAAAATAATATAAAAACAGGGAGTGGGACAAAACATAAGAGATTCTTAAATATAGAGAAAAAACAGAGGGTTGCTGGAGAGGTGGGACGGGCAATGGGCTAAATGGGTAAGGGGTATTAAGGAATTACTCCTGAAATCATCATTGCACTATGTGCTAACTAGCTTGCATGCAAATTAAAAAATAAATTAATTAAAAAATAAAATAAAAATAAGTAAAATTTTATTTATTTATTTACTTGTTTATTTAATTAAAAATGTTCTATGTACCCAGTACCAAGGCACTGTTCTAGGCATGTGGTAGTTATTTTGTACAACACAGATAAGAATTGCTACCTTTATGGATCTTACATTCTAGTGGGTGAAGTAACAACATAAAAATTTGGTTACATAGTATTTTTAAATGTTTTGGAAAAAAAAATAGGGCAATCAGGAGTCCTGAGGAGGCTTAGGGAGACTGATTGCAGGATTAAACAGGGTAGTCAGGGAGACCCTCCTTAAGAAAGTGAAATGTTAGCAGACCCTTGTAGAAGATAAGGCGTGAGTCATGTGTATGGGTATATGGGGGCAGGAAAAACATCTAAAGCAGAGGCTCAATAGCAGGCACATGCTTGGCACATTCAGGAAACAACAAGGAGTGAGCAGGAAGGAAAGTCATAGGACATGAGGTCAGAAGGCACAGTGGGGCCAGAAGCTTTGAGCCTTGAAGTCTCTGTAAGGATTGTAGCATTTACTCTTAGTGAGATAAGCAGCCTTTAGAGAATTTAGCACAGACAAGTAACTGCATCAAATTGCTGACATGTTTTAGGAATTTTTACCCTGTAAATTCACTTTTATATGTTGCATTTTGCAACTAAAGTGCAGAAGTTGCCTGGTCTCATCATTGTTTCCAAAACCAGATAAGAAGACTTAAATCTCTCCTAAAGGAGTAATAATAAAGAGAAAAAAGATGGCACTGTGAGCTATGTCTGCAATATCAATCTTAATGACTGTGGAGTGCTCAGGAAATGGAGACTGAGCTCACCTGAGGGCATTCTTCGTGTTCTCGGGAAGGATTTCAAATGGTGAAGCAGCCTTGCTCCAAGATCCCTTGGGGTTTGGAATTAGCCCAGACTTGGTTTCTCTGGGCCCAGAAATACTTCCCAAAGTACACTTGATTTTGATTAATGATAAAAAAAAGAAAAGGCCTCCCTTGTTCTGTTCCTTTGAGTAATAGGAAAATCCCCACCTCTAGGTGCTCTGATCTGGTGGTTAGAAGAATTGTCCTTTATCATACTGGAACGGCTCAAGTGGAAAAATATACCAGCTCTTGTGAATACCTGGATTAATGAGTATAACCCAAATGCCGGCTTGGGATACTCACTCTACCAAATCTGTAATAAATCCAATTATAAAATTATAGTGGCTCTCTCTCCAACTGGACACAACTCTAGATTCTAAATGATGAAACCACCCTAAAGGATGTCCTGAAGAAAGAAAGAAACTGCCCCAGAAAGTCACTTTCCAGCCCTCAAACTGCATCATTCTCAATTTAGAGCTAAAAAAAAAAAAAAAAAAAAAAAAAAAATTCCAACAGCAACTTCTTTTATATGCAAGGGAGGCAAAACCTGCCATTGAAACCAGGTTTTAAAAAAATGGCATCAAAGTACCATTTTGTAAGGAGGTTGAAGAGAGATTGCCCAATACTTGGAATTCACTTTGAGACTGAGTCCCATCATACATACAGAAAATTGTATGCAGTCCATCCCCTGAGGCACAGTGATGAAATCCCCTGTGGAGTAAACAGAAAAGAGAATAAGCATCAAGACCCAACAGGACTGACTCGACCAGAATCAGAAGGGGACTGGCAAGCTCACAGCAGAATCATAATACTGGTCACAAAATCCTCCCTAAGGCTGCCAGTTTCCAAAAGTGTAGCCAGAGAAAAGCAACATGTTGAAAGACAACTATGAGAGACTCAAACAATGAGACATTTTTTGAAGGCATGGCACCTTGTACAGCTCACCTACAGAGGTGCCGCAGATGGTGGGAAAGACGAAGGTCTTCTGCCTGGAGAGCAGGAAATCAAAAAGGTTGCAAACCCCGGGGTAATTTAGAGTAATGCTCATTATCTTTCCCATTTTTTAAAAAAAAACATTGAATTAGGCCCCTGTTAGCTAAAGATTTACAAACCCAGGCCAAATTCCAACAGTCTCCACTCCTTCCAGCCAGCTCCAGGAAGCTGCTGTACAGATTTTTGGGAAAGGAGCCTAAAGAGCTGGAACCACCTGGCTTCAGGGTTACTTGGGGGCATAGAGTTTGCTTGACCTGGTTCTCTGAGGGCCATAAAATAAGAACCGGAGTTTCCTAACTTAGGCCTTATGGCTGGGTGATAAACTACCTATTTCATTCCTGCTCTGGGTAAGGAAAACTCCATTGTTCTTGTTCATTCCTACCATGAGAACTGCCTTCTTAGTGAATTACGCTAGAGACCAATAGGTGCACTGTCTGGACAGACAGTAAGCTTTGTTCTGCTGGCAAACCTTTTCTGGGGAAACTCCCCACATCACAGTGAGGATGTGAGATCCAGGGCTCTGTAAGTGAGCTAAGGGGGAATACCACCAGGGCCCTGAATACCAAGCATCTCCTAAAGTCTACCTCTGTGTGCTGATTCGAAGGGGCACATGCACCCAGTGTTTGTAGCAGCACTATTGACAACAGCCAAAGTATGGAAAAAGCCCAAATGTCCATCGACAGATGAATGGATAAAGAAGATGTGGGGTGTATGTGTGTACACACACACACACACACATACACACACACAGTATACACACAGTATACACACAATGGAGTATTGCTCAGCAATCAAGAAGAATGAAATCTTGCCGTCTGCAAACAATGTGAATGGAATGAGAGTGCATTATACTAAGTGAAATAAGTCAGTCAGAGAAAGACAAATACATGATTTCACTTGTGTGGAATTTAAGATACAAAACAGATGAACATAAAGGAAGGGAAGCAAAAATGATATAAAGGCAGAGAGAGAGATAAACCCTAAGAGACTCTTAAATACAGAGAACAAACTGAGGGTTGCTGGAGGGGTATTGGTGAGAGATGGGCTAAAGGCATTAAGAAAGACAATTGTTGGGATGAACACTGGGTGTTATGTGTAAGTGGTAAATCATTAAATTCTATTCCTGAAATTATTATTACATTATATGTTAACTAACTTGGATTTAAATTTTAAAAATACATTATTCAGCCATAAAAGAATAATAAGATAAAAAGTTTGACAATATAAAAAAATTAAAATAAACTAAAATATTTGAGCCACTATAAAAAGAAAACGTTACCTCCTTCACACACATTGGTGGCAGATTGTCCTGGCCAGGGGGAGTCATTACTGGCGAAGATACTGCCCAGCATCCAACGAGTGCCCCGCAGTCATCTTCAGCAGAGAAACAGTGATGGCATCTCTCTTCTTGGATCTGGTGGTCATTTTCTGGAATCTCCCTATAACTTCAATTGAGTAGGAGAACTGAGTATTTCCAGAAAAACCTTGCATATTAAAAAAGACTGTAAGCAGAAGTTTCTGGTTCTGATTTGAGGCCCATGCCAAGCACACACACTCTCAGAAACCAACAGGATCAACCTGGTGAAAAGTGCACAACAGGTGCACCTGGGTGGCTCAGTTGGTTAAAGCAACCAACTTTGGCTCAGGTCATGATCTCACGGTTTGTGATGACCTCATGGTTTGTAAGTTTGAGGCCTGCATCTGGCTTTGTGCTGACAGTGCAGAGCCCACTTAGGATTCCACATCTCCCTCTCTATCTCTTCCCCTCCCCTGCTTGTGCTTTCTCTCCCTCTCTCTCCCTCTCTCTCTCTCAAAAATAAGCATTTTTTTAAGCACACAACACAAACACCCAAGAGAAAACAAAAATTCCAGATAGAATCTGAGTATACCTCCATGCTTTACTGCAACCTCTACCCTGTTGGAAAGGAGAAGGTTACACTCCGAAGGGCTTCAGATGACTTTCTAGTTATAGTAAAAGTGTTGTGGGGCATCCAGGGGGCTCTGTTGGTTAAGCATCTGACTTTGGCTCAGGTCATGATCTTGCAGTCCTTGAGTTCGAGCCCCGTATCGGGCTCTTTGCTGACAGCTCAGAGCCTGGAGCCTGCTTCAGATTCTGTGTCTCTCTCTCTGCCCCTCCCCTACTCATGCTCTGTCTCTCTGTCTCTCAAAAATAAATAAAACGTTAAAGTAAATAAGGGGCTTACACGACCCCCTCAAAGCCCTTTTCAGAGGTCTTACTTATAACAGAGCAACCTTGACCAAGAGCAGAGCAAGTAAGATGGAAGTACAACCTCTGGCCTTGTATGAACTCTTGGCTTTTGTCCTTATATATTTTTGTTGGTTTGGAATTTTACACTTGACCTAAACATAAGAGTTCATGTAATTTAGTGTTGGTCTGCCGGTCTGCTCTTTCCAGAGACCATTGGCATCCTGTTCATTTCATTTTAAAATTTGCCTTTGAAACCAAGCAGAAGAGACAGAGAAAGAGCAAAAGAAGGAAGAGATAATCCTGAACACTTCTTAATCACAATTAGCAAAATTTATTCTGTCAACATGTGAGTCATAGGATTTCATAAATCATTGAATCCACCCTTCTCAATTTACATACAAGAAGATTAAGGACCATAAGGGAAAATAACTTGTCCAAGGTCACACATGTTTATGAGTATAAATGTAATGTTAAAATCAATTCCCCACTACTGATTTGCTTATTTAACTTCCTGCTCATTCCTCCTTTAGGAGTTACTAGCATCCCAAAATTTATGTTTAAGGAAAAGCCTGGCATGTTACAGTCAAAAAGAAGAGATAGGCAGTTGAAACAGCCATGTATCTGTCCTGGCCTGAGAAAGCTGTTGCACCGAGCCCTGGCAAACAGTGCCACCCTTGGGAAACTAGATAGCCCGAGGTGGGGTGGGGGGTTACAGGAGAAAGACCTAGAATAGTAACTTTACTTCCACATTTCCTTCTTTGCTGGAAAAAGAAAACTCTAGAATCAGCCATTCCACCATCTTACTAAGACATTATTTTTACCCATAATGATTCCTTGCTTTTGTAGAAGTTAGACTTTTACATTAAAGAGTTGGTTCCCTGGCTCGCCTGGGTGGCTTAGTCAGCTAAGCATCTGACTCTTGATTTTGGCTCAGGTCATAATCTCATGGTCATGGGATCAAGCCCCATGTCGGGCTCTGCACTGAGCATGGAGCCTGCTTGAGATTCTCAGTCTCTCTCTCTCTCTGTCTCCCTCTCTCTCCTCCTCTACCTCTCTCCTCTGCTCACACACTCTCTCTTACTCTCTCCCTAAAATAAATAAAAAATAATTGTAAAAAATGTTGGTCCCCAGAATATGCAATGGCAGTGTTCCAATTTCATGGAGGAGAGTGAGTCCCTATTTATCTGAATGTGTGGTGCTCATTTTCCTTGTGACTGGATTATTGGAAAATTCAGAGACACAATATTGTGAAAACATTTTTCATATGTAGCCTGTTGTTGCCACTAGAGTTTATCACTATTGTGTGTAGCTGGACGAATACTCCCTCACATCTTCTGCATTAGTATTTTTAAACATTTTTTTTCTGGAGAAATCCCTTCAAGTTCCTCTTCCATTTCACTGAAGTTTTCTGCATGATAGAAAACTTTAGTTTTCTCCATCATGTGTACCCGGGGCTACTTATTTAAAATAAATTTTAAATTGCAGCACCTGGGAAAGTCAGTCTGTTGAGTGTCCGACTCGTGATTTCAGCTAAGATCATGAGCTTGTGGTTCATGAGATGGAGCCCCACGTTGGGCTCTGCACTGACAACACAGAGCCTGCTTGGAATTCTGTCTCCTCTGTCTCTGCCCTCCACTGCTCATGCTCTCTATAAATAAATTAATACATACATACATAAAACATTTTTTAATAAATAAATTTTAAATTCTACTCTTTACACCTGTATTTAAGGAGATAGTTGATCTATGCCAGGATTTCTTAGCAATAGCACTATTGACATATTGACACTTGGGGTTGGGTAATTCTTTGTTGAGGGGACATTCTGTGGATTGTAGGATGTTTAGCAACAATCCCTGGCCTCTATCCACTAGATGACAGTAGCATTTCCCCTTTTTGGTTAGGACAACCTAAAGTGTATCTACACATTCCAATGTCCTTTGGGAGCTACAGTTAACCCTGGTTGGGAACCATTTGTGTAACTTGCTTCAGAAAGAGACCCAGGAGAGTGTAAGCTCCATAAGAGCAGGAACTTTGTGTGTGTGTTATTCATCACTGTAGTATGCACATAACAGGTGTTAATTTTTTGTTGTTGTTGTTGATTGAATGAAGGACACAATTGGTGTTAAAGAGAAAGCCTTGGATATATAATATTCATGTGCCAATCTGCCACTCCCTAGCTATGCCATTTATCTAAATTACTTTATCTCTTATGGGCATAATATGTATTGCAGGAAATATCTGCAATTTTACCTTGACTCCACGATCTTGTGAATCTCAAATATGGTCATTTGTGCAAAGGTGTTTGTAACTTCTGAAAGGACCCCCAAATCTGAAAGATAATGAAGGACATGAAATAGATGCTGAACTCCAGAGTAAAACCCAGATCACCCTAAAATAATGGCTCCTGCCACCAAAAGCTCCTTTCACCAAAAGCTCTAAACCAGGCTTTCTTTGGCCTCGAAGTGAGGCAAGGACACAAGAAGAAAACAAATCTGGATTAAACTGTTCCAGAAAAGCAGAGGGATGTGTCGGGCAGAGGAATAGGACAGTGCCTACTTGTGATTTCTTTATGAAACATAAACTGTTCTACACCAACCCAAGTAATAAAGGAAAACAGTGTGTTCCTAACACAGAGGTTCAGTAGCAGTTAGGAACAAAGACCCTTAGGAGGCTTCACACTGAAATGCTATGATATCCCCATCCCTCCTATCACATAAGCATATCAACTGAAAAATTATATATATGTGTATATATGTATAAAATACAAAATTTGTTTGTATCTCCCTTAAACTGCCAGCTTTGCTAGAAGCCTAAGGGCATGACCCATCAGCATGTTGGCAAGTCCAGTATAACTTGGTGGCAATTGAACAAAGAATGAGCAGGGGTCAGGTTCTATGCAGGGGCCAGGAGAAGGGATGCTGGGATTGGGGGGAGGGCAGGGTCACACCTATATATCAGGGGTAAAAAGATCTCAGTAGCAATCCCCGAGCTATTACACTTGGATACTAATGAGCAAAAAGATGAGGGGTCTGTGGCGCCATGTTACAAGTTCTGCAGGAAGGAGATTTGTTAGCAAGAGGGTACCTGCCCCACTGTGTTATGAGTAACCTCTTGGGTGGGAGTGAGGGACCCTTGGCTTCTGTATGTCTCAGCCTCCTCACTTGGGGAAGAAAATAATGTTACTGATTCTGCACAACTAGAAGGGCTGTTGTGGGGAGCAAATGCAGTCAGGAACTTAGCATTTGAATTTGTGGTGCATACATTAATGGGTCGCTGTACTAGTCAGGATTCTACAGAGAAATGGAAACAACAGGAAGTATGTGTGTGTGTCTGTGTATTTATATACTTATATACATACATACATATTCAAATTTTTCTTCAACTTTTTAAAAATTTTTATGTGTAGACATATAATACATGTCATTGTGAAAACTCAAACTTTAAGAATTGAATGTTTCACTAATTCCTTACGCATAAAACTAGTCTGAAAGGTTCAATGCCTATATGAGCAGGTTTATTTCTATGCTTATATTACTATAAATACAAAAAAACATGAATTACCACCCAATTGTAGGTTAGCAGTTGTGGTATACAAGATAGGATTGCCCAAAAGGGGTGGGAAAGTCAGGGTTTCACAGTGATGTCTCCAAACCAGCCCTCATCAGCAGCTCGGGCCATTCCCGCATGTCTAGAGCCTGCCAGCTGACTTCTGGCCTGGTGCTTTTGCATGTCTTCCCCTACCCTTGCAGCCCAAACCTGTCATATTAATTATTATTAGGCTTTCCAAATGAAACCTCACACTCCTACCTAAATCTATTGCTTTCCAACGTCAAATATTCCACAGTCTCTCTCTCTCTGTCTCCTTCCCCCCTCCCCCCATCTCTCTCTCTCTTTGTCCTTATGTACTCCTTCTCCCTCCTCTGGACTTTGTCTTGAGCTGACTCCAGCTGTGCCAAGATCACTGCCATGGTGAGTAATGATTTGTATACCAAGAATAGCCCCCTTGTGTGATCTGCTGAAACAGCTAGCCCCAGGTGTGAATAATCAGGTGAACAGAGTGGCATTTTTCTTTCTTGGCATCATTGGGTATTTCCCAAACTGGAGTCATTCATCTACCACCTTCACTATTTCAGCCAGTGGTACTATTGTTTACTTCATGTTTCTTTTAATCAATTCACTTTTTTTAACTTAAAGTTGTCTTAAAACTTCTATCATTGACATAAATACAAGGCAGTATCACTTCCTATAAGTGGAAGGTAACCATAAAAGAAATACATAACCCTTAGTTGTTTAAGTGTATTCATAAAAGAGGGGCACCTGAGCGGCTCAGTTGGTTAAGCGTCAGACTCGTGATTTCTGCTCAGATCACGATCCAACTCTGCACTGATATTGCAGAGCCTGCTTGGGTCTCTCTCCCCCTCTCTCTGCCCCTCCCCTGCTTGTGCTGTCTCTCTCTCTTTGAAAAGAAACTTAAAAAAAATTGAATGAATGAATGAAAAAGAAAGAAAGAAAGAAAGAAAGGAAAGAAAGAAAGAAAGAAAGAAAGAAAGAAAGAAAGAAAGAAAGAAAGAAAGAAAGAGAGAGAAACAGAAAAAGGTATCTTCATAGAACATCTTTTTCCCAGTTTGGGAAATATTACTTTACTTATCTAGCTAGAGATTCCATACTGTTAGGTTATTAATGGAAGCTATGGATCCTGGAGAGATCCACAAGAAAAAAATGCTTTAAAGAAAACCATCAGGGAGCCTTGCTCAGTCAATTAAGCATCTGACTTCGACTCAGGTCATGATCTCGCTGTTCATGGGTTTAAGCCCCGCATCGGGTATTGTGCTGACAGTTCAGAGCCTGGAGCCTGCTTCAGATTCTGTGTCTCCCTGTCATCTCTCTCCCTTTCTCTCTCTCTCTCTCTCAAAAATAAATGAATATTAAATTTTTAAAGAAAACTGTCAAAAGTACAGGCTTTGAAAGACTCCTTGAACATTTGGAATCAGAGTCTTAGAACTGGGGGCAGAATTTAATCCAGCCTCAGCCACAAAACCTGAACACCCATTGTTCCCCTCCTAGATGACGGCGGTAAAACAAAGTCAGTTCTCCTGGTCTCTACCCCCTAGTCTTCCTATAAATGACCTGGTGTTGGAGATCAGCTAGTCTAGTGTTTTACTTATCCAGAACTTAGTGGCTTAAAATAGCAACCAGTTTATTTCCTCACAGTGTTATGAGTGACGAATGTGGGCAGGGCTTGTCAGGATGAAACTATTGCTCTGCATGACGTCAGCTGAGGTCATTCATTCAGCTAGAAACTGGATTGGGCTGGAAGATACAAGAACATTTCATTCACATTTCTGGTGTCTTCGGCCTCTCCTCATCACCTCTCTCTCCCCATTGGTTAGCATGGGCTTCCTCACAGTATGGCACCCTTAGGATGATCAAACTTCTTACACGGCATCTTGCTGCATTAAGTGTAAAAGAATAGTCCAAGATGAGCAGAAGTCAAGACCATAGATCTCTTAAGAACTGCCTCATTCTTATTGATCAAAATGAGTCACAGAGCCAACCAAGGTTCAGGGTCAGGGGAAATCACCCAAAGAGTGCAGAGACAAAGAACCTGCAGCTTTCTTGAATACATCATGTTTGGATTCAAAGCCTAGTTTGCCTTAAATTGTTTAACCTCAATTCCCGCATTAGGAATAATGCATATAATAATATTTACCCATAAGTTTTCTAGGAGGATTCAAGAAAATAAGCAATGTAATGATTAGCACAATGCTGGAAAGATAGTAAGTGTCCAATAAATTTTAGTTATTTCCTTTCCTGTCAACCAGAAGTTGATTTTCCTCCAATGTGAGGTTGTTCAGGAACCTCACTGTTGAAAACCATGATCCTGGGATGAAATATCGATGCATAATAGAAACACCATCTCCAAAAAAGTTAAGCAAAAGGAAAATGTCCTCAGATATCAGGCTTCCAGGCATCCCAGACTAAACCTGTGTCCAAGCCAAAACAGAGGCTATGAATTGAAAGGTTTATCTACAAGAGCTGACCTTTAAACATTCCAAAGGCCTATATGTGAAAACAGAACCATGGAGCCGGGCTGTAGCTGTTTTGAGTCTGATCTCCACATGATAATTCCATTGATTGCTTTGGTTTTTTCCAATTCCTAAATCTGCTTTCTGTCTTACACAGAAGGAATACCAAAGATATCCCCTCTGCTTGCATTCAAATCCCAATGATTTTATTAAGCCGGGCTGTTTATTCATAAAGTACTGGAATCTTCTGCTTGGTAAAAGGGAGCATTTTGTAGACTAGGACATTAGTTCTCACCTGGGGATGATTTTGCCCCTCCCATCCAGGGGACAGTTGTCAATGTCTGGGGACAATATTGGTTGTCACAGCTGGGGAGAGGAGGTCATATTATTGACATCTAGAGGGTAGAGGCCAGGGACACTGCTCAACCTCTAAGAGTGCATGTAACAGCCCCCCACAACAGAGACATTAATGGCCCAAAATGTCAGTAATGCTGAGATTGAAAAGCCCTGGCCTAGGACATCACTACAATGCAACTTGCTTTAGGAACTTGTATGAAATTTATAGGGAAGTAGGGTAACCTGGAATCCCTTCTAGCTATTTAGTGACTGAAAGACCAAATGAACTTTATTCCTCTGCCAATTAGGTGAAATCCATTGTGGGGACTCAGAAGCAGTTGGCAAGGGGGGAGAGGTATATTTTGGAAAGTGATTACCTCCCCCTAAGCACATATTCCCAAAGTGCTGCCTTTTCAAGACTTTTCTGGTAGTTTGTAAGCTTGTGGTGAAAAGATGTAGGAGGGAACAGTACACAAACAAAAACTCCATGGGCACCTAGGTGGCTCAGTCAGTTGAACATCCAACTTTGGCTCAGGTCATGCATGATCTCCCAGTTGGTGAATTCAGGCCGCACATCAGGCTCTCTGCTGTCAGCATGGAGCCTGGGCTTTGGATCCTCTGTCCCCTTCTTTATGCCCCCTCCCCCACACATGCTCTCTTTCTCAAAAATAAACATTTGAAAATAAATAAACATTAAAAAAAAATCCAGACAACAAATTGAGAAGATGACAAAGGGTGGCATCCTTCTTAGTGCTCCCAACCCAGCCACACTCCCGTTCCAGGTGTGACACCACCTCCATCCCTCATCCCTCATCCTGAAACTTGAATGCGCTTTTGTTGGCACCCAAGAGAAGAACCAAAATGTAAGTTCCTCCTAATCTCTATACCCTCCAGCACCTACAAGAGTCTGGTAGGAAATCCAAACGCACAAGTGAGCAGGGTATTCATTTTTGTCACGAGAAACAAGCAATGTAATTTTTCAAGCTGTCCAAAGCACAGGCATAGAATTAAGATCTGAAATTTGTACAAAGACCAGTATGTTTTGAAAAACATCTTCAAGTTAAAATCTGGAAAAAAATTTGTAAAATGCAAGTGAAGGGATGCCTTGCAGCAATGAGAGAGAATGCAGTACTGATACATGAAACAACATGGATGGATTTCACAGAAATGACAGTGAATGAGAGAAGCCAGACACACAGGGAAACCTCCCGAGTGATGCTGTTTGTGAAGCAGGGTTTCTGAGTCTTGGTATTCATGATCTCAGTTAGTGACATTTGGGGGCTTTGTTATGGGGGGCTATGCTGTGCATGGCAGGGTGTTTAGCAGTGTCCCTGGGCTCACTACATGCTGGTGGTACTCACTTCCTGGCTGCAACAGCCAGCAGTGTCTCCAAGCATTGCCAAATGCCATGGGAAGGGAGGGTCACCCTCAACTGAGCCTCTGATACAAAGCAATGTATGGTTAGAAGACTAGTTGATCCAACAGGTATTTTCCAGAGTTCCAGGAGTATTTTTTTATTTTGGTACAAGCTAATTTTGTGTCACACTTTGTTAAAAAAATGCATGGAGCCCAACACTTCTGTTTTGTGCATTTCCATCTGTATAAACTTCACTTGGGGAAACATGAACGAGGCTTTAAGAATAGAGAAGTCTTCAAGAGCTGATGGGACAAAGGGTTGGGCTGGTGGAAGAATCTGTACGAATTTCAACATTTTCCAACAATACAGGTTTATTTCTCAACATTTATGACTATTGCCGAAGTTTAAGTAAGGTTCTCAAAATGTCATTTGGAAAGAAAGAAGCTTTCCAGCTCAATCTTTAGAGGCAGAAAGCTGGTGGAAAAACATAAAAAAGTGTATGACCTACAGATACTCAGAGGCCAGCACGTACTCTGGGCAGCTCCTGCACTTGGCTCCCAGCCTCCGAGGTGGAGTTTCACACACATTTACAGATTACATTGTTGAGATTATCATGAAAGGTTTCCGTTTGTCAAATGTCCCTTCCTCGCTATGATAAATGTCAGGTTCTTGGGCTGGTATTGTCCTTCTCGTTCTCACAGTGAGTCATTGCCGTAACTAAAATAAGATCCTTCTTTGAAATGTCTCTCTTGATACCCTGGGACCTTTTAGACTTGTCAAGGCCCAGAAACCGTATTGAAATGACCTCTGAGGGCCTTGTCAGATTGTTTTCTTGTGTAGGAATTTTGCTTTATCTATTATTGTTTTAAATAAATAGACCATTGGCTAGATCTTGGAAACATTCTTATTCTTTAGGGATTATCTTTGCAACATAGTGATTTTAATGTAACCTATCTGACATTGAAGTCATTCTATTTTAACAACTGTGCTAAGGGAAAAGTAAAGATTGAAGAGTCAGGACTTGAATGGTTTGAAATGTACTCAGGACATTATTTTCCTGGAATTCCCTAAGGGGAGATTCCCTCCACTTTCCCACTCTTTATTGTCTCCATTGGCAAACTAGGTTTTGTAACTCAGTGTCTGATCTACAATGTCACTGAGCTCAAGAACGCACAGGCACAGAAGTACAATACAAATGTTCTTTGAAGGTTAAGATTTCTAGTGAGATCATGAAAAGCCACTTCTGAGCTATACTTTCAGAGACAGAAACTAGACCATTCCTCCCCTGAGCAAATCATACCTAATTTCCCTCCAATTCTTAGCTGTGTTTCTGTAAAAGGACCATCCATGTGGTCACAGTATCCTTGCTCTGAGCCTTCAAGAAGATGGCCCAATGTCTATCGATCTCTTGTTTTCTTATAGCACAAAGCTCCCTCCCTTCTTTGAAAACCTGTAAGATCCAGATTAATGGAGAAAGTGAGAAGTTGGGGGAAAGACTCATGCCCCAGAGATTCCCATTTCAGAGACAAAACAAGAAGTTTCCTGACATAACACAAAATTGTGGCCTGTTAACATTGGGAAAATGATGGAAATGTGTCCCAAGACACTTTTCTTCTTCTGAATCAAAAAGCGTATTGAAAGCTATTATTATTTTACCAGCTAACACGGGTTTACAGATTACTACCGGAGTGCCAAATCCAGCCATACCCATTCATTTATGTACTGTCTGTGGCTGCTTTTGAGATATGACATCACAGTTGAGTAGTTGTGACAGAGACCACAAAGCCACTAATATTTACAACCTCCCCTTTACAGAAAAAGAAATGCCACTCTGCTGTGACTGGTAAGTTTCATTTTGTCTATGAATCCTATTAATTTTTAATTCTGAGAATAATATAATTATTATATTCATTTTTTGTTTTACTCTTAAAGAGTAACCCCCTCCCCCTGAGATGCATCTACTTATTTATAAGATTCCTTTGGAATACATTTTGTGGCAATTTGGAATTTTTGTCTGTTCTTCCCACTTCCATGCTCACTCTCTCTCACTCACTCACTCTTGCTTCCTCTGCCTCCCTCCCTCTTGCCTCTCTTTTTCTAGCAGCCTCACCCCCTCCTCCCCACCTCTCTATAGCCCTAGTAGAGGGAAAGGATTTTCAGTAAGACAGAGAAACAAAATGAAGACATGGAGCTGTCATCATACATCAGTCTGTTTCTGTAAAAGATGATCCTTATTGCTCATGGACACATTTATCCTGAAAGATGCTTCAGTGTAAAGATTCTACAGGACACAAATCAGAACCTCTTGGGGACACAAGAAAAGATGACTTTAGAAACTAAGTTTGAGACCACCTCAGAGATTAGACAAAACCCCCAAATTCTGTTGCTTGTGGATCATTTTCTCTGCTTCTCTCTCCTCTCGTGCTGCTAACAGAGTTTGTGTTTGTAGGTTAGGACAATACATGCTTCCTGTCAACTGTCTTGAGTTTGCTCTGCCCTGACCACCAGCTTCTTAATGCATATAGATCTTTTACAGAGTGTGGAGCACCTTCCATGGGTTAGAACAAGTACATGCCTGTCCAGAATTTGTGGAAATGGAGTATCAGTCTTAGATGTGCTTGCTGCCAAGCTATGCAAAGAATAGGAAGTTCAGGCACATGGTTATCATGCAGAAAGAAATTTCTAGATTGGAACCATGTGTGCAAAGACCTAATACCTGGAGTAAATTAAGGCTATGGTGGTGCTAGACAAATGCCATTAAGATCTTGCAAACCACCCGCTCAGTTTCATGAGGAAGAACTAAATGCAAACAAGCTATTTCCCTAATACCTATCTTGTGATTGATTGCTGTTTGAACCATTTATAACGAAATGACCTCTCCTCTGATGTATGATTCCTCTTCTCCATACTTGGCACACATCTCCTCCCGTGTCACCCAGTGAACCAACCAAAGACCCTCATCTTACTCATTCACCAGGGAAGGTAAAAGTTATTTTGTGTCACTGTTGATCATTATTTGAATGCATCTTCCTGTGGGGACTTATTAAAACTGTGTTCTAGTCACATGTTTACAATCCCTGTCACCAAGAAGGTTGTGAGTTCCTTCAAGATTACCACTTCTTTAACTTTGTGTATCACCTCACTTCACACCATGCCTGGTTCACACCCCAGTTGGTGTTGAATGGATGCAACAATTAGTCCATTACTCAGAAAAGAAAAGCCATCCTTTGTTTTGTGGTCTGGGGATGGGGCTCATGATGTGGGAAAGAATAGTCAGCTCACTTGGAGAATTTTCTGGCAGGCAAGCAGTAGAGAGGAAGGCTGGTCTCCCAGCCTGGGTGATGGGGTGGGCAGTGGAGGGAAGGGGCACCAAACGCAGCTGCTCAGAATTTTGCTTGTGTGGCATTGGTTTAGGGCCAACCTATAGGACTTTTTTGTTTTGCAGACTTTGGCTTTCTGGGCCAGAGCTCTCTGCTCAGATCATTCCCGCCACTCTGACTACATTTGTCCTGATCACGTCACTCTGTGGGTTGGAGAAATCCAAGCCCTTGGGGATGATGAAAGGACATCTTTAGGCAAGATGGCTTACATGTCAGCCTTGCCAGCTGCCCTGAGTAGCACGTGAAGATGGTTTTCAGTGCCTCTTAGACTCTTCCTTTCCTGCTGGGAGTACCAAAACTCACATCAAATTATGTTGGTGTGGTGGCGGTGGTCTTGAAAGAAAATTTCATTTTCAAACGAACACGTGGGAGAGAACATTCTTTTCCTTTTGAGCCCCTTTTCCCCAGTGCAGTGGCAGCGTGACTGAGCCACTCATTCCCATCTGTTTTGCAGCTGCTCAGAGATGGGGACTGGGATACTTGTGAGCCCTGGGGCTGCCCCAGGCCCAAGTTGCTTAAACATTGCTTTGCTTTCGCCACTCATTTCTGTAAGCACTCAGCCTGTTTTCAAGTAAGCCCCTGGGATTCTTTTTTTTCCCCCCACAGAAAAACATTCTCTACATTCCCATCTTCATTTGGGCACAAAGATGGGAGTGTCCCCTTTGTATGTAGCCTGATGTCCTCATTCACTTTAACAGAAGTCTTTGGAGCATCTACCGCATGGCCAGACTCTGCCCTGTGTGTTACAGGAAGTCTGATGCTGTATCTGATTTAACCTTGGCCTTCCTGGACCTCGTGACCTATCAAAGTGGACACCAGTGAATAATTTGTTATAATACCACATAATAAGTACCCATAATATATAAGTACTCATGTGCTGTAGAAGATAGAATAATAAGTTCTACTTGGGGAACAGAGACGACTGAACTCAAGTTGATGTTTTAGGGGATAAGTAGAAATTTGCCAAACAAAGACAATAATCATATAAAATAGTCAGTATTTATATTTTTTATTATGTTATTTATAATAATGTCTATCTCTAGCCAATACCACTTATTGAGCATATATTATGTGGCAGGCATTCTGCTAAAGGATTTATATACCTTATCTCATTTACTCTCACAGTAATCCTTATAACAATAGCAAACATATTTTTAATACTTGCTTTGTGACAGATACTTTATATATAGGCATAAAAGAAATGCAATGGCATCTTTGGACTTTTTTTCATAACTCTGTGAATTACTACTCAGAATCATCAAGAGGAAAATACTGTTTCAATTTTTTTTAATGTTTTTATTTATTTTTGAGACAGAGCATGAGCATGGAGAGGGGCAGAGAGAGAGGGAGACAGATTCTGAAGCAGGCTCCAGGCTCTCATCAGCACAGAGCCTGATGTGGGGCTTGAACTCATCAACTGTGAGATCATGACCTGAACTGAAGTCAGACGTTCAACTGACTGAGTGACCCAGGTGCCCCAAGAGGAAAATATTAAACATTTTTTCAATGCTTAACCTTTTTGTTACATCAAAACCATGCTAAATCTATGCAAGAGGAAAAAGAAAAGAAGGATGGGAAGAAGGAAGAAAAAGAAAAAGAAAAATGATGGGATGTTCTCCTCCCTGTCATTGGTAGAGATCTATCGTGAACCTTCTCATGATGTGTATCCACACTATGTAGAATCCTGCTGGCAAGCATGCCATATCACTGCTTGGCTAAAGCCAGACCTCTTTGGTTTCCATCTGGGTTGGAGCTCTGGAGCCAGCATTGTTCCACATCTGACGTCAAAGATAGTCTGTAACTTGACTTTGGACTTAGTTGTCCTTGGTATATTGGTAACTTTCACCATTAAATCTAAAAGTCTGTGTTTGTATTTGTATTGACACACATTGGGAGAATTCCTAATGGCATGGTTAGGAACATTTTTTTTTTCTTTTTTTCTTTTTTTTTTTTTAATAGTTTATTGTCAAATTAGTTTCTACATAACACTCAGTGCTCATCCCCAAAGTGCCCTCCTTCATGCCCATCCCCCCCTCCCCCCCACATCCATCAGTCCTCAGTTTTTGTCAGCATTCAAGAGTCTCTCATGGTTTGCCTCTCTCCCTTTCCCCCACCATTTCCGCCCTTCTTCTCCCCCTTGGTCCTCCGTCAAGTTCCTCCTAATCCTCCTATACGTGCACACATATGATATTTGTCCTTCTCTGCCTGACTTATTTCGCTCAGCATAACACCCTCAAGGTCCATCCATGTTGCTACACATGGCCAGATTTCATTGTTTCTCATTGCCATGTAGTATTCCATGGTATAGATAAACCACATCTTCTTGATCCATTCATCTGCTGATGGACACTTAGGCTCTTTCCATGTTTTAGCTATTGTGGAGAGTGCTGCTATGAACATTGGGGTACATGTGCTGGTTAGGAACATTTTTCACATGGTTGCAGTTACTTATTTTCCATACAAAGACTCTTCTTTCTAGTTTTCTGTCTTCACTCAACTGTAGAGTATAAAATGAAGTACAATAAGACTGCCTGCATGATATGGAAGCATGACAATTTCATGGGAAACAACAGCCGTTCCACTGACAGTTTGATGACATATGTCTGTCATTTGATTTGTCCTAGTTTGGGAACCACCAAATTAAAATACACCAATGTCTCGTGACCCACCAAAGACGAAATCTTGCCAACAGGCCACCCTTCAGAGAAACCCTTCATGGCACCTTCAGAAAAGACCTTCAGAATTCAGTAAGCTCTTCTGATCACATGTGGCCCATGGGACAAACTCTTCTTCGAACCCAGGAAGGATGCTTTGGTTCTAGAGCTCACCACCCAGTCTCTTTGGAGATAGTACAACTCATAGGATGAAAACCTCCTGACTCATTTTCAAAAGCCTGTGCAATGAAGCAATAGATGTAGAAGGAAGGAGGGAAGGGAAGGGAAGGGAAGGGAGGGGAGGAGAGGGGAGGAGAGGGAAAGGGAAGGGAAGGGAAGGGAAGGGAGAAGAAAGGGAAAGAAAGGAAAAAGCCTCTGAACAGTGACATCTGGGTGGCTCAGAGAGTTACGTGTCCAACTCTTGATTTTGGCTCATGTCATATTCTAATGGTTTGTGAGATTGAGCCTCACATTGGGCTCTGTGCTGACAATGAGCAGCCTGCTTGGGATTCTCTCTCTCCCTCTCTGCCCTTTCCCCACTCTCGCTCTCTCTCAAAATAAATAAAGTTTAAAAAATTGTAAAAGCTAACAATAAAAAAATAGGCTTTGCACGGAGAGTCCTGGGTCTATATAACCTAAACACAGACCAACTTAGTCTCAGAAGTAAATCCAAATATTTTGCTGCATTGGTTGAGTAAGAAATATCAACACGCAGACGTGTCCCTCTTCTCTTTTTGTGAAAGAATCTTCCCATGTCTCTACATAGGAAGGAGGCAGGGAGGATAGAGATTTCAAAAGGCAGAGCAAACACTATTTTTCAAACTCATTTTATTTGCTTATGGTCATCTTCTATGCAGTAACACTGTTTCTTGGCTTTGGTTTCTCTCTCCACTTTGGTTTACAATATTACCCTTTATTTGTTATCATTCCCTCTCTATTTTATGGGGTTAGTATGTACATCATTTTAAATCCCAGATTAATTTAGCAAAGTCAAGAATTTTGAGGATGCTTGGGTGCCCACAAAGCACAGCTTTGGTGCATCTGTGGCTTCATCATGACACAAACAGTCCTGAATCACTGGGAACTGAAGAGCCTCGTAGAGAGAGAAGGGAAGTATCACTGGGAGCTCATCTAAGTATTAATTGAGGTTCTTAAATGTGAGCTCTCATTGCAGGCTCCAGACTCGCCCCAGAATGAAATTACATTGAACATTAAACATTTTTCAGAGTTCACCTTCCACTTTAAAGAAGAGGAAAAAAATTGTTTTGGCAATGCAGATGCCTGTTAGTATTCACATCAAGACCAATAGAAGCACATCTTTAAAAAAAGAGAGAACTTAAAAGAGAGAGAGAGAGAGAGAGTACATAGAAAACAGCTCCCAGAGAAGTAATTTTTCAATTTCCTTGATTTGTTTAGTGGGAAATTGGGTTCCAATTTATTATAATTTGAAAAGACAATGAATTCTTCATTTGGAATTAATATAACAATGACTGAAAGGCATCTTGCTTGTCTCACAACTTACAACCTGTTTGGGTAAAGCATTTTGAGTCATGGATCACTGTTAAACCCCAAGGCTGGTAATGCTTTCCATATGGTTTTCCCTAAATGATAATTATAGCTCATTCCCAACTACAAATTATATGCACTAAAAATGCTAATTTAATTTAGGGTTACTGACTAGATTTTTTTTCTAAAAGCAGGTGTAATAGGAATTACATTGTCTGAATATTGTCAGCAGTGCTAGACATGATGAATTGGTATAACCATATTATTCCTGAATTTGACTTGATTTTGCGGAATCTGCTCGCTAATGTCCAGCCTGGTGTGCATTCTCTGTGATTTATACTGAATGGGTAAAACATTAATGAAGAAAATCAAAACAAATGCTTCTCCTGGGCTCTCCAGTAAGGCTGTTTGAAACACTGTATCTAAGAAAGAAGATGAGAGGCTGGAACTGAAAATCCGTCTCCATGTGACTTCTTGGAATTTCATCGTCAATCAGCATGAAATCAGAAACATCACTAAGTATTCAGGTTGAAATTAACTGCAACCTCTGATGGAAAAGTACTTCCTTAAGAACCTTTCAGTTAGTTTCTGTAATGAAATATGGCAATGAATTAGTCCTGATGGTCTGGAGAAAGGTGCTTAATATGAAAAATGACTTGTTTAGAAGCCAAGTTCTTCTCGTGTTTATTTTAGTGACTCCTCCTCTCCCTTCTCCCTGTCCCCACTAAAGCCGTCTTTTCAGGAAGCCATCACTGCTGACAACAGAGGCATATAGTTTGGAAGAACTTTAATTAGACTTAAAATTTGCAAGGTGCCAGGAGCCTGTGAAATTTTTATAGTTCAGAGGCTCTCAAAAATGAGTATTCAGAAGAGAGCCAGAGTAGAGTCATATAAGGGTTAGGGATTGAGTGTACAAGGGTTAGGGGTTCTGCAGCCACACTCCTTTGGGTTGGAACCTGGCTCCCCAGACTCATTACTCCTGAGACCTAGAGGAAGTCACTTAGTGTGAGCCTCAGTTTCTTCATCTGTCTACTGGGTATGATAATAATAAAACTTATGTTCTAGGTAGGTATTATGACATCAAAAAAAAGCTAGAATAGAATCTGAGACCTAGAAATTATCTTTAAATGTTCACTGCCTTTGTGTAGGAAAACATTTAGGGTATATTTTTTAAATGCAGGTCTCTGGGTTCCCATCTTGAGAGATTCCAATCCATTAAATGTTAATCAGAGCCCAGATATTTTGATGAACATCCCAGGTGGTCCTGAACCACACACACTTCAAGAGGCACTGATTAACCCCAACCCCTTTATTTGGAAGACAGGAATGAGTTCGGAAGGTGAAATGCTGGTGTCAAGGTCACACAGGTAGAAAGGGATCCACCTGATAGAGATCTCAAGCCTCTCATCTGTCATCCTAACACACTTTCCATCATAGGCCCCTCTGTGTGTTGAGCCTTTAGTATGAAATTCTTAACCAGAAGGGCACATCAGAAGCACCTAAAGAGTCTCTCCAGGGGCACCTAGGCAGCTCAGCTGGTTAAGCATCAGACTCTTGATTTTCGGCTCAAGTCATGATCTCATAGTTTGTGCGATCAAGCCCCACATTCACTCTGTGCTGACAGTGTGGCTTGCTTAGGATTTCTCTCTCTTTCTCTCTCCCTCTCCCTGTGCTGCTCCCCCAAGTGTGCACATGCTCTCTCAAAATAAACAAATAAACACTTTATAAAAAGCCTTTCCAAATACTCAAACCCAGGGCCCAGCCCAGACCTGCTGAATTTGATGACAAGTGGCAGATCTCAGACCTGAATCCAATGATCCCTGGTTGTTTCATGGTAGTAGGTGGTAACCTTGTGTTAGCTTCTCATACTCGTCTTAGGCTAGAGCCCAGGGCACACAGTTTAACTCATATTTGAGTCATTTTTCTTTACTAACCACACTGCTGGATCATGGAACTATAATAGACACAAATTATTAACTGCAAATATATTTTACATTTATTTCTCTTCCCTTCACACTATGGAAAACGAACATTGGCCACTGCCCCGGAAAAGCATCTTTTGCCTCTCCCCCCTCAATCTCCTGGGGCCTTTAATAGACAGATTAGGATAATCCAGGGTTATTTTGCCACCCAGGGTACATTTGGCAATGTCTGAAGACTTTTTTGGCTATCACACTTGGGAAATGCTACTGGCCTCAAATAGGTGGAGGCCCACTAAATATCCTGTAATATACAGGACAACCCCACAACAAAAAATTATACAGACTCACATGTCATTGGTAACATAAGCTTGTCAGAGGAACGACTCAGAGAAGAGATTTGTTTCAGAAAGCCTCAAGAGCCACTTCTAGAGGGGAAAAATTCATGCGGAAAAGGAAAGAATGTATGAGAGAAGAGTGGGGTCTACCATTTGGGAATATCAAAGACTGTCTGAAGAGAAAATGGAGCAGGAGAGAAAGAGACTGTGGGTGTGAGAGACTTAGCAGCTGAAAGGAAGTGGTGCTTTGGATTAGGAATAGAATCTTTTCTAATATCCCTCAGGAAATGCAAGTTTAGAATGCCTTCCATGTTTGGGGTCTTTAAATTTGATGCTTCTTCTAACCTGCACCCATGAATTGCTGCCTTATAGTAGGATTACAGAACAGTCCTTAGAGTTAGAACCCTTCCCAGGAGTACCTGGATGGCTCAGTTGGTTAAGCATCCGACTTACGCTCAGGTCATGATCTTACGGTTTGTGGGTTTGAGCCCCATGTCGGGTTCTGTGTGGACAGCTCAGAGCCTGGAGCCTGCTTCAGATTTGGAGTCTCCCTCTCTCTTTCTCTGCCACTCCCTCGCTTGTGCTCTGTTTCTCTCTTTCTTGAAAATAAATAAACATTAAAAGAATTTTAGAATTACAGCTCCTTCCTAAAGGTGGTAAATTTTAAGATATCAAAATCATTTTGCTTTTTCCTTATTGAAGCCTTAGGTCATTATCCTATACATATACCATCTACAGCCCATATGCTTTTCAGGAGGAAGAAGAGCAAGAAGGTGACAGAAGTCAATCCAAAGACCCAGAAAGCTCTAGTAGAAAGTTTATGCTTTGGCTTTGTCCCTTGTTTGGTCAGTAACCAGTCACACTGACTAAAGACCATTAATTACCTTGTTGACTCCAGAAAACCAAATAGCCATATAATTTGTAGGTAAAACCCTAGGCTGATGACAACAGAACTTTCTGGAAATAGTGACTGTGGGAAAGAATATCCCCTGTCATTGATGGTTACAGTACTGGCCCCAAGTGAATCATGCCTCCCTGCCCATGCATCTCTGCAATAGGGTATCTCCATTCCTCTCCCTACCCTCTGTGATCTGTGCTAGGCTAGTGATTTCTTTTGACCCATCAAATGTGGCAGAAGTGATGTACAGGCTCTGAGCCTGGGCCTTAAGAGACTCTGTGGCTTCAGTTCCCACCGTGTTCGAACCCTGAAACCTCCATGGTGTGGAGAAGCCCCATCTAGCGTGTTGGAGCATGGGAGGGCATGTAATGGAGAGCTGACACACCTTGCCTATCAACAGCTGGCACCAGCCACATGTAAATGAATTTTCTGGACCTTTCAGATCCAGTAAATCTGTCCCATAACTGCATGAGCAACTCCAGGCAAGATCAGCAAAAGAACTCCGTAGGTTGCCAACCCACCAAATTGGGAGAAATAAATCATTGCTGTTTGGGGATGATTTGTTTCTCAGAAATAAGTACCTGAAAATTGTCCCCAAGTCCCCAGGATTGAATTGCTTTAGGCAAAAGTGGCTTGCAACAGATGCCAAAGTAGTTGTATCCCCACCCCCACTGTGTTTCTGCTTCTCCTGGGCCCACAACAGCTCAGTGCGGATCCCAGGCTCACCCTAAGCAAAATGGTAATGTCCATAAAGTAGGTCTATGGCCTTTTCCCCTTTCTTATTTTGTGTTCTTTCCTCTTGTAGGCGTTTCTGTCCTCCCACAGACACCTCCAAGATGTCAGGGCACCCACAGGGGCAACCTGTCACCAGGGAGGGCTCCATATTTGTCCTTTGTCCTGCCCACATAAACTTATCTTCCCTAAATACCCTACTCCTACCTCACTGTCACAGGGAAAATCATCCAGATCTATCAAGTTCCTAAAGTGTGAATGACCGATGGTATGTTCTGACCATGTTTGTTAATATTAGAATGCTATATACCTCAGCCATACACCATCTCTAGCTTCACGCTGACCAGATAAGGGGGACACAAGAAGAAAAAGAATGACTTTCCTAAGGAAAAAGTGACGTTCCCAAGGTCATGGATCTAATAAAGATAGAGCTTAAACCTCTAAGACCCTAAAGATGGAATTTTTCTAGTATTTAGTTAACATTGCTGGATCTATACCTGTGACCTTGGGTACTTAATTTTATAAACTGTGTCATGAAAAGGAAGGGGATAGTCTGGGAAATGTTTCTCCATTCACTTGGTATCCACTGGGTGCTCACTGTCCATAAAGCACTTTCCACACCATTTTAGGAGCTACATAAAAGAAACACTGAAGATTTGTGAGCACGTGGTGTATGATACTTGTTTTCTCCTGAAAGGTGCCTCTTCTAGTAGCCTTGGAGAATAAATTAGTATATAGAGTGAGCAGCTAGAATGTTAGTGTACCCGGTAAGAACAGGAAGACCTGAGTTATGTCGGGTCAGAAAGTTTAGAAGTTACATAGAGGTAAAATTCACAAGAGTTGTAGTTACATTTTGAGGCCATGAGATTTACCGCCTCTCCTCTCTGGTGACATATACTAATAAGACTTTGTTATGTATTAGCAAAATGGGGCCAGACTCTAGAATCAGACAGAAGTAGATTTGGACCTTAGTTCTATCCTTTAAGAGCTGTATGGATTTGGGCAAAGTACTTTACCTTATAAATCTCAATTTCCTCATATGTAAAATGGAGGCATGATAACAATATCAGCTTCAGGGAGTATTGAATATGAATATGAGTAGGCAGAATATGAAGCATTGTGCCTTAAGTACTACAAACACCAAGTAAGTGGTAGTTATTTTATTACTATTATTACTGGTCTGCTTGTATTTAAATGTTTTCCCCACCTGCAAGCTTTTTGTTTCTTAAGTAAGCTCTACCCTCTGAAAGTGGGGCTTGAACTCATGACCCCAAGAACAAGAGTCATATGCTTTACCTACTGAGCCAGCCAAATACCCTCTACTTTCAAGCTTTCGCTTTGTGATGGTCCTCTTTGCTTTGCTTCCCTTTGTGTGGTGACATTGAGGTATGTTAAATGATTGTTCAAGCATTGTATGGTCATTGGGAAAACTGTATAAATTTCATCGTAGATATTCCCAGCGTGTACCCATTTTGTATATTAGTTTGACTGTTTTTAAGATATCTCCTTGAGTATCCAGCATTACCCTTGGGTCTGTACCACACATACTGTGATTTAAGGAACTCAGTTATCTGAGAAACTTGGAACATCTCAGCCCCAGATTTCATTCCGGAAATTTGCCTCAAGGAATTAACCCATTTGATGGGGAAGGTAGCAAACATATTCCCTCCAGCAGCAAATGTCTCTGAAATATCAAAGTTTTGCCTGGTGTTTGAATTGAATCAGATGTCAAGAAAACACATTGCGTTCCTTTGCCATAAGACAAACGCCATATGTTAAGTTTATTTTTAAGTTGTGGATAAGAACAGGGAGACCATGTTCCAGTCTGAGAAAATATTGATGCCGTGGTGTCAGCAAGGCAGGTTTTGGTTTAATTCATACCTGCAGATTACCGAGTGAAAAATGAACCCACATCCACAGCCTGACATCTGTGCAAATGGTGCATAGGGACGGAGGCCTGTCTACCTTCCTTAATGTTCTTGGGATAAAGTAAATACTGAAGGGCTTGACGTCTTTCCTAAGCCTAACAAAGCTGGCACAGCTGGTGCCCAGATGCACTGCTGAGGGGGTAGAGTGTCCTAGGGGCTGGGGAGGCAAAGCAGAAGTGAGAAGATGCCTTGAAGTTTAGGAGACATGGGAGAAATAGTGGAAACCTCCTGCTTTTACCCAGGATTGTTCTTGTGAAAAATGGGTGAAGTTTGAGTTTGGGGTGTCCCTTCACTGTGCCCTCTCTGGCCAGCCAGCCAGCCGCTCCCTGTTGAATAGTGCATCCTCTTCCTTCTCAGGGTTCACAGGCTCACTCGATAAGATCTTCAAAGCAGTTTTGAAGTATCTCTTAAACCTAAAAGTGCATACAGGTCAGCCTCATCTCTTCCCCTTCGCAAACCCACACCTAGGCGCATACTCACACCATTCTCATACAGACACCTGGACAAGGAGATTTGGTAGCAAGTTTATCACGGCAAGCAACTGGGAACACCTTCAGTGGCCAGAAATAGATGAAATAAGGCATGATGGTTTTATATTGTTTCTGCAATTTCTTCTTTGTCAAATGGGACCGATATTGGCTGATTGTTTCATGGAGTTCCATGAAGATTCAATAAGAACAGTTCTTGGCAGATAATCAGCAGACCATAAATCATAGCTATTATAATTATTACTACATGGAATCGTAGCAAGCTTTTAAAAAGAGGGACCTATGGGGGTGCCCAGATGGCTCTGTAAGTTAAGTGTCCAGCTCTTGATTTCAGCACAAATCACGACCTCATGGTTGTGAGTTCGATGCCTGTGTTGGACTCTCTGCTGAGCACAAAGCCTGCTTGGGACTCTCTCTCTCTCTCTCTCTCTCTCTCTCTCTGCCTTTTGCCTGCTCATGCTCTCTCTGTCTCTCTCAAAATAAATATACCTAAAAAGAGAGAGAGGAAGTGACCTATGTTTTTTTTTGTAACAAATGATAGTAAGGGGTGGGGGGAGAAAGCAAATGCAAAACGGCAGGATCAGTGTATACCACTTATGTTATATTTTTAAATTCCTCACCGCATCAGGGCCCACCACCAACACACCTGTCTAACTTTCAGCTTTTACTTGGTTAAGCCTCTCACCAGTCAGTGCAACTAGAAAATAATAATGTACTGAAACTGCGCATATATAGTTTTGAAAACCTCACAAAACAGTATTACCTGGCTTCTTTGGATATGCATATGTGTATAAAAACAGAAAACTGTCATGGGTCCCTGGGTGGCTCTGTCAGTTAAGCATCTGACTTCAGCTCAGCTCACGATCTCATGGTTTGTGAGTTGAGCTCTGCGTCAGGCTCTGTGCTAACAGCTCAAAGCCTGGACCCTGCTTTAGATTCTGTGTCTCCCTCTCTCTCTGTCTTCCCCCACTCATGCGCGTGCTCTCTCTTTCTCTCTCTCTCTCTCTCAAAAATAAACATTAAAAAATGAAACAAAACCCACAAAATTGTCAGAAAAAGGACTTCGTTAAGAAATGAAGTTTAGAGGGTCTTGTGTTTCTTTGATCTTGCAAGCGAGGTGGTGTAGGTCAGGATCAGGGGAAAAAACAATCTGAATCTTATCTACTGGGCTTTCATTTTGCATAGGAAGAAATAATTACATGTTACTCGTCCCATTAAAAATACTTCAGAGTAGGGACCGCTGGGTGGCTCAGTCGGTTAAGCATCCAACTTCAGCTTAGGTCATGATCTCACAGTTCGTGGGTTCAAGCGTCACGTTGGGCTCTGTGCTGACAGCATGGAGCCCGGTTGGGATGCTCTCTCTCCCTCTTTCTCTGCTCCTCCTCTGCTCTCCTACTCTCTCAAAATTAATAAAATACATTTTTAAAAAATGCTTCAGAGTAAAAAGAGTAATGATGCCCAGTACTTGTTTGTAACCAAGTTACTGTATTTTACTTGAGCCATTATGACCTGAGTCTTAAAACCACACAAGAGGAGTGTGTTCAGACATCTTCTAGAACATGCCTTGTCTCCAGCTAAGGGAACCAAGTTTTGGGATGGGAGGTGACTAGCTCAGAGTTACATGGCAGAGGCAGGTGAGACGGAGGAAGGGGTGAGTGGCTAGCTTTGGGTTGGAGATAAGTAGTTGGAAAGAAACTGGCAAAGCTGCAGGTCAGGTAAGATTAGAAAGGCATGGATGTCTGAAGAGGAGGGCATGAGTTAGAAAGGCATTAGAGGTTTTGCAGCAGAGGTCCACAAAAATAAAAATCCAGCATGCAAGCTGCTCATGCTTTCTCCTCTTCAAGATTCCCAGGAATCTTCTGGATGTGTCTGCTCACACTCCCAGGGTTCTGTTATGTTAGTGCTGGCAATTGCAAAAGGAGAATTGAAACATGGCATGATGATCTAGAAGTCTTTACACCGGGGGGATTGGGAAATGGAGGGGGGCTGGGGGAGAGCATAGTAAGAGGTGGCTGCACTCTAGGGACAGTGGATGAAGAGGGAAAAAGAGGACTTCCTAAGGTTATGAGGGCTGGGAATGCAATCCCCTTTTTGCACCATATTTCAAGAGACTTCAGTAGCAGTTTAAATTGCTCTTTAGTATTTTCTGGATGGAAGACTTGATGCTGTGTTGCATGAACAGTAGGAGTCCCATAGTCCAAGATCCTAAAGTTTGCTCAAAAGAATCACCATTGCTGATGGAGATGGAAGAAGATACTCAACACTCTCAAAGTCAGTGTTAGGGTAGGACCCAGAGCCCTCAGCCATCTTCAGTCCAGATTGTGCCCCTCAACCATCTTTAGTCTTTGCTCTCATCCCTTTGCTTCTCTGGCAAAAGTGAAAAGGAAGTGGTGGCCTTAAAGAGCTTACAACTGAAACCATTGTCTTTCCCAGTGTGATGAAAAAGGAATTTTATAATGGCACCAGTTGCCACCTGAGAACACACTTTCTTGGCTTTTGATTCTCACTTCAGTGAGCATCTAACACTTTCAGTGGAGTTAAAAATAACAGTGTACAGAAGTAGCATATATGACAGATCATCATGACCTGAAAAATAAAATGCATATGTTTGTGCCTGTGCTAGCACATGCGCATGCACACACACACACACACACATAAGGAGGAGAGAAAAAGACACATGTCCTTCATTTGTGCTGGCAAAATACTAGATGGAGGGTTTAGTGACTTACTACATTTGGTGTCTTGTTGAAATTAAGTTGAAAGTTTTTCTTTTTTGTTACAAGCACCTACCAGAGACTCTACCATCTATCTGCCCTTGGCTACCTTAGCCCCAATAAATGGGTTTTATATGGTGCATTTTCCAGCCAGATGAGAATATACATTGGCATTCATTTGCCAGAGATGACCTGGGTGGCATCTTCTTAGAAGAATGGAAATGATTTCCCTGAATCCCGCACACGTTGAACGAAGAATAAACAACCTTGTTGAAATCGTCTACATGACCTGGAATGCTAAAAGCCTTTAGTTTGCTTGCCATAGTGCAAAAATATGAGAAATATTTAATCTTTAAAAATACACAATGGTATCATAATTTTGCTGCAGGTTCAAAGAGAGCACAGTATAACTCAGTGTATTTAAAATGTAAGGTCATTGTATATTTTCAGAATGCAAACAGCAGAGAGTTTGATGAATAGCTAAAGAGCACTAGACCATATCTTATCCTTATAAAAGTGTCTCCTGTGAATGTTAACTGTATCTCTCAGAACATTCTTACTATGCTCCATAGCTGAATATGTAGACAACAACTCTATAGAAATGTATATGCCTACCTGGTGTGTGGTCTATGTCAGTTCAAAGTGAAGGTTATATAAACTTTGGTGCCCAACCTTTTGCTTTTGAACAAGAAGACAAATCTAAAAGTTTATAATTTTCCAGATCTTATATACCTTAGACTTTTAAAAAATTGTTTGTGACACAATATTCCTCTATTGTTTTATTACCTGATTATTTATATTGTATCTTTATCTCTTTTAAAGTTTAGTTATTTATTTTTTGAGAGAGAAAGGCACATGCAAGAAGCGGAGGGACAGAGAGAGAATCCCGAGGAGGCGCTGCACTGTCAGTGTGGAGCTTGATAAAGGGCTCGAACCCACGAACCCTAAGATCATGACCCGAGCTGAAGTAGGATGGTTAACTGACTGAGTCACTCAGGCACCCCCATCATTATTTGTTTTAATCCATGTTTTAATGTGCAATCAAGTACTTAAAACAATATTAGTTTTATATTACAAAGTTGATATATGTTCTTATAAAAAAAAAAAAAGAATCTGTATAGTGTCTTTAATTCAGCCACAAGTAACAAAGACATAAATAAATGGGGATTTTTCTCCTGTAGAGTCTGGAAGCAAGTAGCAGAGCAGCACTGTACAACAGAACTTAGTATGATGATGGAAATGCTCTTATCTGTGTGGTCCAATTCAGTAGCCACTAGCCACCCCAGGTAGCTGTTGAACACCTGAGATGTACTAGTGGGGCTGAGGAGCTGAACTTTCTTATTTTATGTAATTGTCATTAATTTAAATTAAAATATCCACATGTGGCTCGTGGCTCCCATGGTAGACACCAGACCAGTAGTGGGTGGGTATGAAGAAGACCCAGGCTCCTTCATCTTATATTCTCCCACCGTCAAGATATCTTCTGGGTCCAAGATGGCTGCTGGAGCCACATCATGAATCCACATTTCAGGCAGCAGAAAAGAGCAGGGGTGAAAGGGATAGTCTCTTCCCTTTAAAGGAGCGTTGCCACCTCTCCTACATAACACTTTTAACCTCCAGCTTGTCCAGAACTGAGTCGCATAGCTACAGTCAATCCCAAGGAGTCTAGGAAATGTTCTGCCCTATTTTCTTGATGAAGAAGGGATTTGAGGGAGGACAGTTGTCAGTACCTGCCACAAAAATACATAAAGTCGATCATTTTCATCCATTCCTCCATCCCCAACTGAAATCCATCCCTAGTCCTTGGAGATAATTGCCATTAATGAAATTGTGTATGACCTCTGGCAAATTTATCTGTGTACAGACTTTTTATCTAAACATTTAATCTAAAGTCTGTTTACAGACTTCTTATCTAAAGATTTTTCCCTTTTTCTGTACTCCTCTGCAAATTACTTTTTCCATTTTTATAACATACCTGGGATGACTTTAATTGATAGAATATATCAATCGATATCATTCTGCTTCAGTCAGAATACAGTAAATTCTGTGAAGGTAGGAATTAGGCCCGCTGGTTCATCTTTGTGACTTACGTACAGTAGACAGTGGAAGAAATTTCACCAGTACAGTGTCTCGTTTTATGGATATACAGTAATATATTTAACCCGTTCTTTACTCCTACCCCCTAAAATAACAAATATCCTGTCCCAAGAAAAGAAAACTTTGCTTTGTTCCCTGAGAACTTTAGAGAGCTAATTAAAGTAGCAGCATCCTGCCAGTCCAGTTTATTCATTCATTGTCTACCCATCAACTGCAAAAATTGATTGCCTCCACTCTTGAGATTTGATTCAGTTGTTGTAACAACTCAGAAATATGTGTCTGTGTGTCTGTTTCCCCAGCCAAGAAGGTATGGGGGGACTCAGAGCACCAGCCAAGGGAAGTCAAACCTCTTCTTAGGAAGAGAATTGTGTTAGCACAGATACACTCTACAGCTGGAGAAAAGTGGTTACGAATGCAGCTTAGAACAGAAGTGCAGTGAGGATGTTGTAGAAGGCTCTAACCATCCCCAGCTGTGCCCATCCCTGGAGGATTCTGTGCAGAAAGTGTAGCTGAGGAAACAGAGACAAACAAGAAGGAAGCAACAGCCTTGGAGACAGACAGACCAGGGTCAGCCCCTTTCTAACTGTGTGACTCCAAATTATGAAATGTCTCCACGGCTCGGTTTCATTGTCATGAAAAGGGTGACAGTGTCCCTTGCCTCCTAGCCTTGTTGTGTGAATTAAATGAAATATCACACATTGCCTGGCATGTAGTAGCACTTGCACTGAAGAGCTGTACATGTGGAAAGTATTCATGTGTTTCCAGAATATTGGAATGGGTCCTACCTGCCACTGGGTCAGTGTCAGGAGGGAAACTTCTCCAACTGTGGGGTTGCCCATCAGTATCGAATAATAACAGCATCAGACGGTTATGGCCTAAAATTGAACACACTTTTATTTCTCTATAAAGAGAAACATCCTTATGGAAACATAGTCCGTACATACTTGGGTGGCTCCCTCACTGACAGATTTGGTCGCTTTGGTATCTGGAGGATGTAGAGACCAGGGTAATAAGCAGGACAATAATAGTTCCCTTGACCAGAAGGTCAAAATCGCAGACGTCAATTTAGAAATGTTTCTAAACAAGAGTTTTACATGGACCATATGCATCCAAAGTACTTAGTGCTGCCAGTTAAAATGCTGGTGAAAAATTCCTGTGGCACCTGGCAGGCTCAGTCACTGGAGCATGCGCCTCTTCATGTCAGGGCTGCAAGTTTGATCCCTACTTCGGGTATAGAGATTACTTAAAAAAAATAGAATCTTTTTTAAAAATAAATAAATAAGGGTGCCTGGGTAGCTCAGTCAGTTAAGCGCTGGACTTCGGCTCAGGTTGTGATCTCATGGTCGATGAGTTTGAGCTCCATGTCGGGCTCTGTGCTGACAACTCGGAGTCTGGAGTTTGATTCATACTCTATGTCTTCTTCTCTCTACCCCTCCCCAACTCATTCTCTGTCTCTCTCTCTCTCTCAAAAAATAAATGAACATGTTAAAAAATAATAAATTAATAATAAAATTTGAAAAACTGCAAATTCCTGGGACCCAACCAAGCATGCAGAATTAGAATCTACAGGTGTGGGGTCTCCAGTCCTCCAGTTTAACAAGCTTACCAAGTGATTTTTGTGCACAGGAAAAATTTTAAACTATTGGCCAAGAGAGATTTAAGTTGAACAACAATAACAAAATTAAATAATTGAATACTTTGTAGAACATGCCTTTTGAAGTGATACAGTCAACTGACACTAGATTACAAAGATGAGGGTACAAAGGTGTCCCTTTCCTCGAGGACATGTAACAGAATAGAGATAAGTAGGTGGTCCCTAGAAGCAGCAGGGACTCATGGATGATTCACTCTGTCAGGTGTTGCTAGAGGGGGATTCAAAGAAGTGATACCCCCTTATGTTTATTGCAGCATTATTTACAATAGCCAAATTATGAAAGCAGCCCAAATGTCTTCTGATAGATGAGTGGATAAAGATGTATGTGTGTATGTCTGTGTGTGTATGTGTGTGATGGAATATTACTTGGCCATAAAAGAGAATGAAATCTTGTCACTTGCCACAACATGGATGAATCTAAAGGGTATAATACATGGTGAAATAAGTCAATCAGAGAAAGACAAATATCATATGATTTCACTCATATGTGGAATTTAAAAAACAAATGCACAAAGGAAGAAAGTGACAAACCTAACAACAAACTTTTAAGTACAGAGAACAAACTCTTGGTTCTCAGAGAGGAGGTGGGCAGAGAAGTGGGTGAAACAGGTGGATGGGATTAAGAATACAGTCATCATGATGAGCACTAAGTAGTATACAGAATTGTTGAATCACTATATTGTACACCTGAAAATAATATAACATTGTGTGATAACTATACTGGAATTTTTTTTAAAAATGTGATACCTGAGCTGGGTTTTGAAGGATGAATAGGAGTTTACCAAGTTGCCAAGATGGCACAATACAAATTCTAAGACAGTACCTCTCAGGCTTTATTGCATGTAGGAATCACTTGAGGATCCTATTAAAATGCAGGTTCTGGGGGCGCCCGGGTGGCTTAGTCGGTTAAGCGTCCGACTTTCTCTTATGTCATGATCTCGCGGTTTTTGGTTTCTTGCCCCGCTTCGGGCTCTGTGCTGACTGCCAGCTTGGAGCCTGGAGCCTGTTTCAGTCTGTGACTCCCTCTCTCTCTGACCCTCCCCTGCTCACACTCTCTCTCTCTCTCTCTGTCTCCTAGAAATAAATAAAAAACATTAAAAAAAATTTTTTTTAAAAAAATAAATAAATAAAATGCAGGTTCTGTTTCAGTGAATCTAGGATGATGCTCCAGGTAATCCTGATCATTCATGGATCATGCTTTGTGTAGCAAAGCTCCAGAGACATTGGTTATGATACTTCAGACCAGGTTTCTGCTCTGTCTGCAGTGAGGAACTAATTACCTATTGTGTTGATATTTATTTACTTCTCTTTTATAGAGGGCCAGCTGACCTCCTCCTTTCTGCCCAGAAACATTATTAACTGCCATTAAATTAGTAAATCCCTTAAGCATGCCATGGCATTACCCATGTAATAGGTAAGTCAACCCAAAACACACCACCAACAATTCTGAGCATTTGGAAAACGGATCAGTTTTTAGTGGTTATATTTATATGTATATATAAATATATATATAATATATTTTATATATTTTATTTAGTATATTTTAGTGGTTATTGGGTTTTTTTTGTTTTCCTATGTTTTTTGCCCTTCTTGTTTTCACCTTAGACACAGATTTACATTTTTCCCTTCTATTCTTTCCCCAAACTAAAGAACAGCAGCAAAATATAATTTCTCCCCTACGAACTTGGGGACTCCTCATGCCTCTGCTTTATGATAAATCTTAGTGACACTACCATCTTAGGTATCTATTAAGAAATTTCCCTTCTGTAATTGCAGTTTGTAAGTTTAGCCTCCCTCTTGAGATCCAGACTAGTCTCCCAACCAGAAACAGAGTGATGAGCCCAAACTTTGGAGGTGGACAATCTTAGGTTGAAATTTTGGCTCTGGCACTAACTGTGTCCCCTTATGCAAATGACTTAACGTCTCTGAGTCTCACTATCTTCACAAGTAAAATGGGGATAATAAGAGTACCCATTTCATAGTCTTTCTGAAAGGGTTGAGTAAGCAATCCTTAGTAAAGAACATAGCACCTGGTTCGTGATATGTATTTCCCCCTAAAAAAGTAGCTAGGAAATCATGATACTCACTCACCCTACTAAAATAGTCTCCACCCCGCCTTCCATTTTCATTCCAGTTCCTGTGCTAAGCCAGATGCCCAGCTCACATGCCTGGGCACCCTGCACCCACCCACCTTTACCATTGCTTCACCCTGCTTTTTTGCCTGAAGCCAGCTCCTGCTTATGTATTTCTTCTAAAGGACTCAATCTTGTTTGCACAGAAAAACAAATACACCCACACAAACCACATGTTGGCTATCTAACCACGTTTCATTATAAGCCTTGAGGACAATCACAACAGGCAAGAGGAAAGGCAGCTCAGGGAGAAAATGTACTTGGACGCACTTGCCAAGGGGAGGTGTGGCCATGACAACCCAGGTACACACAGGGTAAAACTGACTCTACTGTTTGGGGGTTGGCTTTCTTAACTACCGATCATATCTAATCTGCCTCTTGTGCTTGAAGTCAGAACTACTGTTCTCTGTCCTGTGGTGAGGGAGTAACATAGTGTGATACCCACGGAACCGCAGCCATCCCAACCTCCTGAAAGACTTGCCATGTTATTTCAAGATGGACTGAGGATGCTTGGCTTGTGTCTTGAAACGCTTAAATGATGCTCCAACTTATTGTGAAATCAGTGAACTCTCACCGTGTACCTCTGCACGTGTCCCAGTACATCATCTCAGGGGAGTCTGTGTAGCACACATAGTGAGAGGCAGCATTGTTTATTCTGTCTTATCCTTTGTCCTGGCATAGAGCAGAGTAGGGTAGGTAATAGATGGTGAAGAGGGGAGGGAAGGCTGACTTCCTACCACTTTTTCTTGTTCGTATTGATCTAGGGAAGTGGAACTTTATTTCCTATTCTGCTGCCTGTCAGACTTTTAAAGATTTATTGATTTATTCAAATAATATTTCCTGAGTGCCTCCTGTGTATGGGAATAGGATCCACTAAGAATACAGTAATCCCAGGGCAGCTCCCAAATTTATCTGTAGCAAAGGTCCAGGGGCAGCATCTGGCTGGAAAGGGGAGGGCTGCTGTGCTTTCCAAGAAGCCACATGTATACAGCAAGGGTATTGTTTTTCCTTTAGTTATTTATTTGGCAGGGGGAGGAAGGTAGGATTGGGGTGAAGGTCCTACTCTGAGGATCTGGAGAGGGGCTGAAGCCACCCTTTACTCTGCCATTGAATATTAACAAAACAAACATGGTGCCTCCCTGCAAGAGAGTTACAATCTAGTCATGGGAGAATCAGATGTTAAACAAGGAAGCACACGAAGAATTCGATAAAGATGATGGCAAGAGGTGCTATGAAGTAAAAGGGTAAAATAGTGTGATGGAAAATAATGATGAAGACCAGGGAAGGTGACATTTAAGGAGAATTTTGAATATGAGGGGTCAGACACAGAACAAAACAGCAGGTATGTTGGCAGGTATGTGGAACAGCACATGGCCTACAGGTGGGAAACAAAGGGCAGTGGGAAGCAGCTATCCCACCAGAGGTGAATAGCACATGATGAGGTCAGAGAGGAGACGGGGCCAGGTCCCACACACTCCATACTGATGGGTTGTGTTCTATACCAAATGTAATGGAAAGCCACCAACTGGTTTGAAAAGCAGGAACTACTCTGCCTGCACCCTGACTGATTGGATTGATTGATTGATTGATTGACTGATTGTAATCTTATTTGGAAGACCAACATTTAAAATGATGAAAGCAGACCTTCTTTGTTTGAAATGAGGGTGGGACCCAAAGCCAGCCAGAGAAGACTTCTCTTCTTGAGCCACTGCCAAGGCACCCCTCCAAAACCTTAGCTCTGCATGACACGGTTACCACACCATTCTAGTCCAAAGGGAGCCATTGCCCATTGATATTGCAGCCCGGTAATGATTTCATCTAGGAACGAGCAAAAAAGACTAGTGTCAGAGCCTGAAGCCCAGCTGCTCTGGAGAAAATAGATTTGCAGTAATGCATGTCGGGAATGTTATGTGGTTTCTGTGAGCATTATTCCATCTCCTAGTCCAGGATTTGAGAGAATGTATGATCAGAGTTAGGCAAGATGGGTGTGACCAAAGTGCTAAGGTATTGGCTTATGAATCCAGTTGAGAAGGAGAAAATAACTCAGGAGAGGATTCGGGGAATAAACTAGGTCAAGGTAATCAAGCTCACCACCAGTGTCAAAGTGCGTGTCAGGCGGGCAAGAGCATGAAAGAAACAGGAAAAGAAGAGAGTCAGGAGGACATTGGATAGACATGTTCTGGGTGACAAGATCCAAAATGCCACCTGTTGACTTCCTAGGGTGAGTGATGTTCAAGGTTGCTGGAGCGTAGAAGGATCAGGACCTATGGGGTCGTGGGCTGTTGGAGCATCAGGACTGCTGAAATCACCCAGGTGATTTCATGATAAGGAAAATTGGAGGCTGGGTATGGGTGAGAGTTCATGGACTCTCTTCCTGAGTTATGCACTCTTTTTTTTTTTTTTAGACAGAGACAGCGTGAGCAGGGGAGGGTCAGAGAGAGAGGGAGACACAGACTGAAACAGGCTCCAGGCTCTGAGCTGGCAGTCAGCACAGAGCCCGACGCGGGGCTCGAACCCACGAACCGCGAGATCATGACCTGAGCGAAAGTCGGACGCTCAACCGACTAAGCCACCCAGGCGCCCCCTGAGTTATGTACTCTTGAAGGGAAAAGTTTTTTTGTCTTAATTTATAAGTTTAATCAATATATTAGACTTCAAAACAGTGTAAAGAAAATATAATAAATACCTTTGTATCTATCACTTAGCTTAAGAAATAAAGCTCTACATTCACACTCTTGCAGCTCCCTCTATAAATCCTTATAGATCTGTTCCCCTTTCTCCTTCCAGCAAAATAACTACTGTCCTAAATATGATGCTTATTATTGCCAAGCATTGCTGTATGTTTTTTCTACATATACCTGTATCTTGAACAAAGCCTGTTTTCCATGTTTCTGATTTTTATATGTGATATAGTTTATATTTTTCTACAGTTTCCTTTTATTAATTGAACATTAAATGGTAAAATTCATCCAAGTTGAGATATACAAATATAAATGTATACACACACCCCTATACTTACTTCAGTTTCTTTCCCATACAAGTGCTGTACAGTTTTTCAATGTATGAGTATACGACGTATCCTTCTTGGTGAACATTAAGTTGTTCACAACTTTTGTCATCTGAGACATTGCTCCAGTGCAGGATTCATACATATGTCTCCTGCATCTGAGTCACAGTTGCTTTGGCCTCACCCAGCAATGACACTGTTAGGCCACAGAGTAAGGGCTTCTATAGCTTGACTGGTTACAACAATTGCTCTCCAGTGTGGTCATTAACACTGATACACTCCATCCGAGAGGCTAAGTTTCCAATACTAAATATCATCCTCCCACTTGATGTTGTACAGCTTCTTAATGGGAAATAGTATTTACTAAGGTTTGAGCATGTGTTTCCTAATTAGTGTAATTAGCATCTCATGCTCATAATTGAGCATCTCCCCATTTTTCTGTGTGATATTCATGCTTTCTAGTCTGTGGATTGCTTCAGATGTTTTTCCCATTTTCTTTTAATTGGATTATTTTTATTGATATATAAGATTTTATTATATACTCTAGATATTCTGAATTATATCTGCATTTAAAAACTCTGTTCTTTCATTTTGCTTTTGCTGATTTTTTGTTGAACCTAAGTTCTTAATTTTAATATGCACAAGTTTGTCAAGTTTTTCTGTGCTGCATTTTAAAAATCCTCAAAGAGGGGTGCCTGGATGGCTCAGTCAGTTAAGCCTCTGACTCTTGGTTTCAGCTCATGTCATGATCTCACAGTTGGTAAGATGGAGCCCCACATTGGGCTCTGTGCTAACACTGTGGAGCCTGCTTGGGATTGTCTCTCTCTCTCCCCTTCTCTCAGTCTGTCTCCCATGTACACATGCATATGTGAGTTTTCTCTCTGTGTCTCAAAATATAAACATTAAAAAAAATTTTTTTTCAAGGGACGCCTGGGTGGCTCAGTCTTTTAAGCATCCAACTTTGGCTCAGGTCCTGATCTCACAGTTTGTGAGTTTGAGCCCTGCCTCAGGCTCTGTGCTGACAGCTCAGAGCCTGGAACCTGCCTTGGATTCTGTGTTTCCCCCTCTCTCTCTGCCCCTCCCCCTCACATGTGCTCTCTCTCTCTCTCTCTCTCTCTCTCTCCCCCTCTCTTTCTCAAAAATTAATAAACACAAAAAAAATTTTAAGTAAAAAAAAATCCTCAAAGAAATAGTTTTAGAATGAATGTGATCTTGGAAGCAACCAAGATAAATGAAGGGAAATCTGACTCTTACCTTTTGTCCTGAGTTTTACAAAGTAAGGAAAAATAAGTGATGTCTACTTGAAAAGGGACTTCTATGAAGGATTAGAACTTCACAGAGGTTTCTATGAGAAACAGCTCATAAAGAAAACTTCTATGAGAGGTCTCTAGGAAATAGACCAGAATATATAGCAATATTTCATGTCATATAAATAGAATTTTGAGGAATTAAGGAGAAGGGGGGCAGTGGTGGATAGACAGGATGAAGAAACTGAGAGAAGGAAAGTGATGAGTGAGTTGGCAGTGGAGAAGAAAAAGAACTGGTTGGAAAGATTGTACCCACTTAGCCATGAATAAGAGAGGCAAAGCTGAAGAATGACCTGCCTGGATCTCTTCAACCTCAAGACTTTTCTTGGACTTTAATGTGCACATGAATCACCTGAGGATCTTGCTGAAAGTGATGTTGATGGTATTGGTACACAGAGCAACAAGATAACATACTGTCCTTCACATTTAAAACTTTAACCTTTTGGGGCATCTCAGTGGCTCAATCAGTGAATCGTCTGACTTTGGCTCAGGTCATGGTCATGATCTCACAGTTAATGAGTTGGAGCCCTGCCTCAGGCTTTGCACTGATAGCATGGTGCCTGCTTGAGATTCTCTTTGTCTCCTCTCTCCTCTCTCTGACCCTCCCCTGCTGTCTCTCTCTCAAAAGAAAAGGGTGGGAGGCACCTGCGTGGCTTGGTCAGTTAAGCATCTGACTTTGGCCCAGGTCATCATCTCACACAGTTCATAGCTTTGAGCCCCACATCGAACATCAAGCTCTGTGCTGACAGTTCAGAGCCTGGAGCCTGCTTCCAATTCTGTTCTCCCTCTCTCCTCTGTCTCTGCCCTTTACCTGCTCACGCTCTGTCTCTCTCTCAAAAAAAGAATAAATAAACATTAAAAAATTTTTTGATAAAAATAAAATAACACCTTAACAGTATTTCTTAAGACAAACTAAATGGTCTCAGGAAGAATATTCACAGGGGCACCTTTGTGGCTCAGTCGGTTAAGCGTCTGACTTCGGCTCCAGTCATGATCTAACAGTTCGTGGGTTCAAGCCCCACGTCAGGCTCTGTGCTGACAGCAAGCTCAGAGCGTGGAGCCAGTTTTAGATTCTGTGTCTCCCTCTCTCTCGGACCCTCCCCTGCTCTCGCACGCTCTCTCTCAGAAATAAATAAGACATTAAAAATTAAAAAAAAAAGAAAGAATATTCACAAACCAACAAATCTACAAAAAATTTTATTTGACCCAGAACGTTTCTATTGTTCCTTCCAGAGATTGATCCTTACCCCCCCACCACCATCAAGACTACCACCACTGTCCCAGAGGGTGAGCCTCAAGTATTTGAATAACAAGGTAGGTGACCTTTGATCTGATGTTGAAGAGCTAGGGTGCCTTCCCTGCCCTAGCAGTGCCTGGGGCAGGAATGAGAACTGAGCTCACCTCCCCTCATGTCCCAGGACCTTGGTAACTGAGGGAGCTGAGTCGCTTGAGGCTGACGGTACACAGTCCCTTAAAAGGAAGTGTGAACAAAAATGCCTAAAAAGTAAATCCAGGCTCCACCAGGGAGCCTGGAAGAGCCAACTCGGTTTGCTAAGGAAGGCTGGACAAACTGCAAAGTTTATTATATTGGGAGTTGCCCGAGAAGAGTCAGACAAATATGACATTCCAGGTGTCAGGTTGTATGAAGGTAGGAATTTAGCTGTAGAAATCGGCCTTGAGTTTTAAGCAGTAGGCTTTAAAGAAATGAAGGAAATTCAAGTCCTCCTTGACAGTTTGTCCTTTACCAGTTCTATAACCTGAAGACAAAGCCACTTCACTTCTCTGGACCCCCATTTTTTTTATCTGTAAAATGAGGGAAATGAGGTTCATACTGTCTAAAGATACAGTCCATGGTTTTCCTTTCATTTGGTTATTTTTAGCTTGTTTCAATGGAAATTTCTGCAGAGGAACGGAGAGTATGCACTTCCATCCATGTGCTCAGCAAATGTTTGGGTCCTTTAGTCTGGAAAGCTGGGATACCAGAGAAAAAAGGAACCGTATCTGGAATGAGCAGTGGAAATATTCTGGCTTCAACTAGCCTGTTGTGGATCTCTTGGTTTGGGGACACTCTGTCCAAGGCCATTTCAGTTTATCTTGAGAAACTCCTAGAACCTTGTTAGAGCTCAACTGACATAGTTTTAAGATGATTTTGTTTTCCTCCATGAAATTTATTAATGAATACTCTGAATGGACTCAATTGTTTTCTTGGTATGCTGACCGGAGAGGCACCTTTCTCTTTGTAGGATATTGATTACTTTAGGCATGAATTCTTTTCTGCTGGATCTATCTTATGCTGGGGTTCTCTCATTTTCTTTCTTGCTTGCTTGCTTGCTTGCTTGCTTGTTTTCTCTTCCTTCCTTCCCTCCTTCCCTCTATCTTCCTTCCTCCTTCCTCCCTCCCTCTTTCTTTCTTTCTTTCTTTCTTTCTTTCTTTCTTTCTTTCTTTTTCCTTCCTTCCTTCCTTCTTTCCTTCCTTCCTTCCTTCCTTCCTTCCTTCCTCTTTCTTTCTTTCTATCCATCCATCCATCCATCCATAATCACTCATGGTGTTTAGCACAATAGCAGAAAATTAAGATCAAAAGGCCTGAAAATTGTCCTAAACTCAGTACTAGGTTTTTAACAGCAAACCTGGTGCCAAGGTCCTCTGAGTTTCTCTCTCGTCATCATTGCCTCTTCTGCAGAAGCAAAACCAAAACAAGCCCTTGGAATACTGAACCTTATACCATGGAAAAGTTTATCATCTTGCAGGATCCTTCAAGGGTTTCAGAAATTTGACCTGAAGGCTGGAATCTAGGTGGCCTCAAAAAATATTCTACGTTTAGAAGGACACTTGGATTCAACTGGGAGACAGTGGCTGTGTTTTGGACGGCAAGGGCAGCCCCTCTCTCTTGCTACCAACGAGATTCCAAAATTCATCCTTGCCAAGGGTGAATAAAAAGGAAAAATTCCCTCAACAATGACCACCAGTTGTGAAAGGCTCAACTGCCATAATAGCTCAAGGAGATGTCCAGCTGGAAATATTTGAAAGGATTTTGATACCCAGTGGAAAACTCCGGAAGGGGTTCCAGGGTTAGGGGTCATGTGTATAGCCTCAAAGCCTACGTATGACAGAGTTGTTTTTCTATCAGCACTTGACAGGTGAGTGGTGGACATCACATCTGACTCCTCGGGGGAGCTGACAAAATGTCAGGGCTCTATGCCCAGCTTAGTTCAGCCGTCAGTCACTTCAAGGCCTTATACAAACAGTTACAAGTCTGCAGGCCCTTCCTTTCCATTCAGCTTTTTTTTAAAGTTAAACAAAGTCACTGACCATCACAAAGAAAATATCCAAAGCATTGTATGGAAAGAAAGGGGGGATGCAAAATGGGACTGTTTACTTGGCTGTGTTTGGATTATAAACAAATATTCACACCTGTGCTGGGCCTCCGGCTGATGAAGACCCCAGCCAACTATTTGAAACAAACACATTTTCATACTTTTCATAATTCCAAGTCATTTTAGCACATACTGCCAAGGCTGAAAATTAAAACATGAAGAAGAAAAAAAAGCAAACCAAGTATTCTGTGGGTGATTAACCACAGGAGGAAAATTGCTAAATTGGTTGAACCTAACAATCATTCTGTGATATATTTCATTTCTGGATTCAACAATCTTGCTGGAAGTAGAATATCTTTAAAGTAGCACTGATAGAGTTGATGCTGCTGATAGATTGTTCCAACATGTAAAGTGAAAAAGAAGTGAATGCATTTCACCACAGTGTTCATGCCATGCCAAGCGTTAAAATGGAAACAAAAATCAAAGTCCGGAAAACTAACATGATCAATTTAGTAAAAAATGTGGTCAGGTCACCCTTACTAAGGGCAGTTTCTTGTTTTTGACTATGGTCAGCCCAGTAGCATAGTAACTCCATAGTACCCAAATATTGATTGGGTTTCCAGCACTCCAGTGTCTACTGACTACATGGAGACAGCTCCTATCAACAAACAAATGAGTCCTTTGCCGCTGTACTCTATGCCCTTAAGTGCATCTTCTTAAAAGATCTTCAAAGGTAATTACCTGGCTATTTTTAGAGGCTTTGAGGGCACTGTTTCCTTGCTTAGTTCCCTCACAGATCTGCGTGGAACTATATGCTGAATTTTGGTTTCCCAGAATTCAGGGTTGGCTTAGGAACTAAGTGAGTTTGCTCTAAGGTGCCAACTGGTAGCCAGTCTCTTACAACAGACACAGCCAATGAGGTTTCTCGGGTGATGATGGAGCTCCTTGGGTGGTCCACATGTTCACATGGCTGACTCACCTGCAGACGCTGCAGGCTGTTCTAGAAGTTACTATAATATTTGGTGAATGTTGAAAAAAAATACGAAAAGCCATTTTCTTAAATGAAGACTAGAGGGGTTTGTACTAAACTTTCAGATTGAAAATTAGGTCCCTCAGTTTTCCTTCTCCCTGTAGACAGTAGTTATGGTTACCAGTCACAAGGCCATTTCATGGTTAGTCCCAAAGAGTACTTTAAATGAATTTTATTTGAAATAGCATAAACATTCATGACACAAGGACTGTACGGAGGAGACTCAAAAATTAATGAAGCAAGTCTCCTGGCCTAAATTACATTTTCTGCTATCTGGGAGATGAAGCACATACATGAAGATGATTGTTAATGTGGGAAAAACTATGGAAGTTCTAAGGAGAGTGACATATTTTCTTTGAGGCCACCAGAGAAGGAATTGGATTTAGAAGAGAAGTTAATATAAGGCAGGGTTTCTCAGCTTAGGCATTATTGACCTTTTGAACCAGATAATTCTGTTGGGAGTTATGCCCTCTGCTTCGTAAGATGATGCGCAGTATCTGTGGCTTCTCTTTACTAGGTTCCCATCGTGTGTGTGGGCGTGCACACACACACACACACATGCACTCAAGTTGTGGTGGCCAAAAATGTCTGCACACATTGCTACAGGTGCCCTGAAAGTGGAAAAGAATTATTTCTACTTGAAAAGTTCTAGTGTAAAATATTGTTTCCCAAAGTTGGACCAAGGGCAGATGACATCAGAATTACCTAAGTGCATATTAAAAATATAGTTTCCTAGGCCTCACCCTGACCTTGCAGAATCAGTGACTACCTAGAAGTAGGGCCCTGGAGTCTGCTTTTTAGCAAGTTCCCCAAGGAATTTTTATGTTCACACAGCTTGGTAATGTTGCCTTTGTGATCAAAGGACAAATATGACTAATGCTTAAGGATGGCTTTTCAGAACTTGAAATTATATATTCAGTGGATGAAGTTTAAGGCTGACTTTTCATCTTGAAATTTGCCCTATGTCAAGTTGTGCCAGAGAAAGGCTCCAGACCAACGCAACTCCATCTTGACTGCATGTTAGAATCACCCGAGGAACTTTACAGACTAGAGATGTGTGAGTTTCACTACCCAGGGAGTCTAATTTGATGGGACTTGGATGCAGCCTGTGCAGCAAGATTTTTTAATTCTAAGTGGGTGACTCTAATATGTTTCCAAGGTTAAGAACCACTGTCCTAAATGAGAGATTCTCAAACTTGTATATGCTGATACAAACATATGGATGATACAGAAACCAACAAAACAGGCCCCTACTCTAAGGAGTTGTCTGAGTTTATCATAAATCCCTGGTCACAGACTTCAAAATATAGAAAGATAGCCCCCAAAAGGAAATAGAAATGGCCAGAATATGTGAGACTTTGAGCCTAATGAGTTGTGGGGTTTTTTTTTTGTTTTTTGTTTTTTTCATATTTTCTTCTTTAGGACAGTAAGCTAATGAGCTAAAGAAAACAGGTCATGAAATACTCAAAAGGCAGCCAGTTTCCTTAGGGAACATTCCATTTAAAGAGATTATTATTAAGTGTTAGAGTCAGGAGCCCAAAGTAGTTACCTCCAGTGATGCAAATAGAAGGTGCCAAACCCAAGAGAGTGGCCCAGGTTCAAATGCTGCCCACTTGGGTGCTGGCCTGTCCCTATGTGGACTTTGACCATCCTGTGTTCTCCAAGTGGACAAACTTTTTTGATGATCATCAGAAAGTCAGCTCCTTTTCTCTTTGCAAATATATTTTACTCAGGCTGGTTTCACCTGCAGTAACAAACTCAGTTTCCGTGTCCCAGATCACCTGCCTTCTCTATTTCCCTCCCACTGTGTGACCACCCTACTCACTGGAGATCTCTGGTCTCTTGTCTTGAGAGACATTTGTGAACAGGCCATGCCATCATCATTCCCAAGATGCTCTGGTAGGACTTCGTGGACATGGGAGCAGTATTTGAATATGGAGAAGTTACCTAGCCTCTCTGAGCTTCATTTTCCTCCTCTTTGAAATAAGGTTGATCAGGTTATCATAAGGATTAAATTCTGCCCCTCATCCCTGGTGAGATAGATCTTCCTTTCATTAAAGTTTTCGCCTCAGTATACCCCCATCAGAGGGACTTTGCTTGCTAATCCAGTCACTGTCTGTCACATTACTGTATTTTAATTCTCTGCATAGCACTGTTTGTTTGCTTAATAACTTGTTAGTTGTTCCCTCTTACCAGAATGGAAGCTTTAAGCAGGGACTCTCAGTATTTTGTTTACTGCTATATCTTCAGCACACAGTGGGCACACAGTAGGCTTGTAATAAATATTGATTGATCCCTATGTACCAAGGATCTAGTTCAGAAACAGGTGGTTAGTAATTGCTCAACAAATCGTAGTCATAATTATTATTTCTAATTGTTTCTTTGGGATGAAACAACATTTCTGTTCAGGAAGTGTCACTCTGTTCATGAGGGAGATGACACAGACTTCCTGAGGGAGAAGCTGTGGCTGGTGAGGCTAGTTCCTGAATAAGGGCCAGGGAGTCAGCAGGGCAAGACTTTTTTCTATTATTTCTAATCTAGTATCAAATTTAATGCTACCTACTCTGCTTCCTCCAGGGTTAACAAAATATGATTACTTATCATTTTTAAATGAATTCTATCACAGACACAGTGAGAGACACATTGGCAGACACAAATGTACCCTCGATTTCTCTCTCTCCTTACTTTTTTCTCCTGCTTTACTTATCTTAGGTCACTGAACATTGGTGCATGTGACTTGCTTCTAACCTCATGGCTTCCATCTCACTTCATGGCAGAGAACAGAGGCATAACTCAGAGCCTTGACCAATAGCAAGAATTTTTCCCCCTAAAGTTGATGTTCAAATCATAGCATAAACAGGAGCTTCACATGGTCTCACAAAAAGTATGGCAGATACGGGCAGAAGCAGATGGGTGTTAGGTGTTTTTGCTTTAGGGTTTGCTTGTTTTTGTTTTGTTTGGGGTTGGTAGTTTTTGGATTTTTTTAAAAAAATTTTTACAACTGTGTTATAACTAAAGAGGATAAGGCAAGACAAGACAATATGAGAGGATTTTGTTAAAGACTCTGGGACTAGTCTGGTGCTGACTGTGAGCTTCAAGACAGAGTCATAGCCCTCAGAGTCTGACAGAGAATAGTATTTATGGAAGTCCAGTGAATAAGAAACCCTGTCGACCAGTATGATAGTGGCTACTGGGTATGTGGTGTACGTGTTGCTGTTTTACAGCCGTTTGACTGTGTATCTAAAGAGGAGTGTTGAACGAACTGCATTCTAGAGTTGACCATTTGTTTGAAAAATTCACAACTATTTACAGGCAGAGCCAGATACTTTTAAAGAATAAAAATGTGATTTTTTTTTTTTTGTATCTTCTGTGGTTCAGGCCACGCTGTGCCATACTCAGATCTTTTTCAGCAAAGAGACATGGGCCAAAACAAAAGAAACAACAAAGATACTATTAGGAGCTTTATTCACTGAGCACAAGTCCTCAACTACAGGCACTATGTATGTGATCTCACAAGCATAACTGCTCCCTTCTTTTCTTTAATAAAAACATTAGGCCTAGAATCAATCAGGTTCTCTGCCTCGAACTACATACCGTGTACTGAGTATACAGTGTGTACTGAGTATACCTATCTCATAATCTCCCACAGGATGTGATACAGACTGGAAAGATACACAGATTCAAAGGAGACTGTAAGAGGCAGAAGATGTACCATCAGAAGTGTTCACTGCAGCATTATTTATCTGAGCAAAAAAAAAAAAATCCTAAATAATTATCAAATAAGAGACTGGCTGGGTAAATTGTAGCATGTTGCTATCTGCAAAACCATGCAGCTATTTAAAAAAAAACCATGTTCATGAATATTGACATGAAAACACATTGGATGAAACACTAATATACACATACACACACATACCACATCCCTCCCTATTTATGAAACTTTGTGTGTATGTAGGTATGGCCAATCAAAAGCATTGAAGGATGATCACCAAATCATTAACCCTACCCCTCTCACACTGAAGACAGAAGGACGTGTCGGGTGATTTTTACCTTCCTCTTTGTGTTTTTCTATGGTTTTGACAAGTTTTTCCAACAGGCCTATGAATATGCATGAGTTTTAAAAATAAACTTTATTTTTTAGAGCAGTTTGAGGTTCATAGCAAATTAAGCTAAGCATTCCTGTTTACCCCTTACTCCCCTACACACACACACACACACACACACACACACACGTGCATGTGGATGTGCATGCTTACTTTCCCCCACTAAGGACCTCCTGTTCCAGAGTAATACATTTGTTACTACTATGGGATCAATGAACCCATCCTGACACATGATTATCATCCAAAGTCCACAGTTTACGTTGCGTTCATTCTTGGTGTTGTACATTCTGTGGGCATGTATCATTTTTTAAAGCAGTAAAAGTATTCTAGATGTATTCTTAAACATGAATTAATGAACTATTCTGAGTTATGAATGGGAACTAGGATATTAATGATATCTCATCTCCACACACCTGGTCTTTTTGGGATCTCAAAATGAGCATGAATCATAGAAGGGAGAGTATGGTTTTAACTCACTATAGCAATATTTTATGTGTACATCTCCCTGCCTTTGGGTTGCTTGGGAAGCTGACATAAGCCAGCTCCTCCCCGTCTCCTTTGGCCTACATCCCTGTGGATCAAAAGAAGCAACTTGAAGTTGTGAACCTAGAGGCTGGGAAGACAAGAAAGAGCAGTGATGAGGCAGAAAGAGATTCCTGGGTAGGCAATTCCTAGGTCAAAACTTCAAATTGGAAGGGCAAATTTCTTGGCATATGCCATGTTGTTTTGGACCCTAGAAATACCTTGGATTATATTTCAGTGTTATCCCCCAAATTTTCCTTCCCCACAGTGGAGAAAATGGGGGGAATGTCTTCAACATAAAGGTCCTAAACTACAGATTCTGAAGAGCAAGATACATGTCATAGTGTCCTTGTATCCCCAAGATCTCACTTAAAAGCCTGATTTCTAGTCAGCACTAAATAAATGGGTGAATGAATGAGAGAAGAAAGGGGGAAAGACAAGGGAGGGCCAATGAACAGAAGATACTTGATATCATAGAGCAGTTATCACTGAATTTTTGGTGAGATCCATTTTACTTTACCAAATTCTCCATGACTTAAAGAATATTTGTGTCCTTAAATGTGACTTTGACCAACTCACCTGGTCATCCAGATTTGGCTTCTCCAATAAAAATCAAATTTGATTGGGGTGCCTGGGTGGTTCAGTTGGTTAAGCATCCGACTTCGGCTCAGATTATGATCTCACAGTCCGTGGATTTGAGCCCCGCGTTCGGCTGTGTGCTGATAGCTAGCTCAAAGCCTGGAGCCTGTTTCAGATTCTGTGTCACCCTCTCTCTCTGACCCTCCCCTGTTCATTCTGTCCCTCTCAGAAATAAATAAAACATTTAAGAAACTTTTTTAAAAAAATCAAGTTTAATTTACTCTTTCCTCCTTCCTCCATCACTGTCCTCCAAATGCTCACCATGTCCATTTTCATTTGAAATGACAACAAAAATAATTATTCATGGCACACTGGTTAAAATTGTATAAACCCACTTCCATTTCTAGGAGGAGTCTCTAAACTTCTGACTATAGCATATCGTCTCTTTCTCTAGGCATTGATCACCGGGAACTCTGTCATCCTCATTCTCATGCTTTTGTTGGGCTGAAGAACAGCCAAGTGTTGTGGATTTCATTCTTTCTTGCCTTTGCATCTCAAAAGCTGTGTGCCTTTGGGTAAGTTACTGGAACTGTCAGTTCCTTTATTTGTAGAAGGGTGAAAAGAGCTCTCTTGGAATGTGAGGTTCATATTAGATGTGTAATCTGGAAACATCTGTTTAAATGATTATCTTTCCAACAAGCCTTTATCACCAAAACAGTGAAGAAGGAATTCATTTTTCAGTTTCTGCATCATGGTAAGAGAAGAGAGAGTGGACAGAATCTCTACTCCTTCTTTGGAAATATTTATTTGCCATTTTTAAAGATTAGGGCTGGGTTATAAGAAAGGCCTAGGAGGTCTGGCCGCTGGGGTATGATGAACTCTGTGAGAGACACCTGGCTCCAGATTTTTACACAGGGAGGTAACTTTCAAAACAAAGAAGCCTACCACCTGCTGATTTCTTTATTGAGAAACCGAGAATTACATAACTCAAAATCATAAACAATCCACATACAAAATGAGAAGGCATAGAAGGGACAAGTTTAATCAAGTTTATGGGCATTTTGAGACCAGTAACCACAAAACAAGCACAGGTGAAGAAATCGTCAGTTATAAGCCTGCTGTATGCCAAGTCAAGCCTCGGGATAAACAGGAGGTGATATGATTGTTTTATCCAGCTCTGGCATGAGTGAGCAAAAGGGCAGTGCAATAGGAAGCCCCGAGTGAAAATACTTTGATCGTTCAGCAATTTAGTTTATGGAAAATTATCTCAGATCGTTAATTTAGTGGTCATATTGCCCAAGGAGTTACAGGGAACAATAACATATTGGGGATTGATGATGTAATGATATGAACAGTTGGCTGCCTTTCACTGATAGCGAAAGCAGGTGTATAAACATAAATGTACCAAACTGAATGTGAGGAGTGTTTTCTTTTTTAAACGATCTCATTTGGCATAAGAACATCTTTCCTTTAGACCAGGGGTCAGCAAACTTTTTCCATAAGGCCAAACCATAAATGTTTTTGGCTTTGCAGCTCATATGGTGTCTGTCACAGCTTCTAAACTCTGCTGTTACAGTGTGAGCACTACCAGAGGGAATTTGTTAAGCAGTGAAACCTGTTACTGCCTTCTAATGAAGCTTATTTATAAAAACTAATAGTGAGCTATACTTGGTCTGTGGGCCATAATTTGCTGACTCTTGCTTTAGACCCATCTACACTATTTGGGACACCCCAGCCCCCAACATCCTAATATTACCTGCTGACATCATATTCTTCATGTTCAAGAAGAATTTAGCTCAGCACTTCAGTAGAATGGATTTGTGTGCTGTATTCTGAAATCTGTGACTTAGTCCAGGAAATATTCCTACCATAAAAATATCACAGTAAGATTATATCTTCCCTTCTTACATTTTTTCTTTGGGTGATTTTCAGGACATTGCTGTAAACTGCCTCATTCAACTTTTATCTCTAGTTTCAATCCCATCTTTCAACAAATTCTTCAAGCACCAATAAACCTTCCTCCTTCACACAGTAGAGGGGCCCCTGTTTCTTTCAAACACACTGGATGAGCAAAGACAAGTGTCATTAAGGCTGTATTTTATCAGTGCTCACTACAGAGTGCCTTGCTGACTCATGTGTCCAGTGAATATTAGATGAACAGAAAAGTGAGCAAGGGAAAGAATGGGGGCGGGAGAGGGGGGGGCAGAGAAAAGAAGAGAAAGGAAAGGAGAGAAGGAGAAGAAAAGTAGGAAGGGAGTTATCGAGCATCATTGAATCAATGAATGAATGTATTTCCCACATCAATATTTCTGAGTTTTTAATTTTTAATGTTTTATTTTATTATTTTTGAGAGAGAGAGAAAGAGTGTGAGCAAGGGAGGGGCAGAGAAAGAGAGACATTGAATCTGAAGCAGGCTCCAGGTTCTGAGCTGTCAGCACAGAGCCCAACGCAAGGGTCAAACTCATGGAGTGCAAGATCATAACCTGAGGAACTGAGTCTAATATGTTCATCAGTGTATCCCCAAATCATGGCACACTGGCACTCCTTAATAAATATGCACTTGGGTGGCTTGCTCGGTTGAGCGTCTGACTTTGGTTCTGGTCACAATCTCACGGTCTGTGGGTTCTGAGCTGAAGTCAGATGATTAACTTACTGAGCCACCCAAGCTCCCCTATTTATATTTCTTTTGCAGACACATTTGTACATAAGGGCTTTCAGGATACATGTTTTATGTGAACAACTCAACTATCAGGAAAGAACCCTTCATTTCTTACCTAACACATTTAATTTTTTAATGTTTTATTTATTTTTGAGAGGGAGGGAGACAGAGCTTCAGTGGGAGTGAGAGAAAGGGAGACACAGAATCTGAAGCAAGCTCCAGGCTCTGAGCCATGAGCACAGACCCTGATATGGGGCTTGAACCCACAGACCATGAGATCGTGACCAGAACCAAAGTCAGACGCTCAACCGAGCAAGCCACCCAGGTGCATATTTATTAAGGAGTCCCAGTGTGCCATGATTTGGGGATATGTTGATGAACATACTAGACTCAGTTTCTGCCCCCTTGATGCTTACTTTCTGTTGTCAGGGGCAGACAGTAAAGAAGTCAATAAATCAGGTCCTCAGGCTCTCTCTGCACCCTTCACTATTACCATTACCTTGCCCTCAGCAATTGTTCCCTAAACAAGTACTCAGGGTCTGTAAACCAGTCCTGTCTTCCTCAGCTTCCCCCTGCTCCATAGATCTGCAAAGCGGTCACAGGGTAAAGACGGGACAATAGAGCAGTGAGAACTGGGATGTATTCCTAGGCACTGTGAGTAGTTCACTTGCTTCAGCATCAGGCTGGGTGGGGAGAAAGACACTTCCTTTCCGTGATTTGAACTTCCCTAGGCTAGTGGCTGGCAGGAAGGCTGTAAAATGTTGGTGGCAGCTTCAGGAACTAGAGCCAGTGGGCTGTCCTTGACCACTTGAAGCTCGAGCCATCTAGGGGCCATATCAATAACACCACAAATGTGGCTGGTGCCATGGCAATGACATCTGAGGAGAGTCTGCTTTTTCTCTCTCAAAGCCCCATGGTACACACCTAGAGCCGAGGCTCCTGAGGGAATAAACAGAAAAGGGGATTAGCAGCCAGCACTGACAGAAACAATCGAGGATGTTTGCTGCTGCGGCAGCCAGATCAGCCTCTGCTTGTCCAGACAAAGCCCATCTCTGCAGCCGAGTCTCCAAGGAAAAGTAACCAGGGTCAGAGGCAGACGAGAGGATACCTCTGGAGTTGGCCGGAGGTACAACCCCCCACCACAGGGCAGGGCCAGTATGCCGCTCACCCTAGAGAAGCCAGGCTAGGCCCTTAAACTGAGAAATCTTTCGGGGAGCTATCTGAAGCATCATATTTTTGTGAGCTTTCTAACACATGACCACCAAAGAGGACTGGCAAAGAGAAAGAGGCTAATAAAGCCATGTCCTCTCCAGAGAAGGCATAGCTCAAAGGAGAAATCATGGGCCATGTCACTACCTACTAATCATCCTATCTGTGCTTTCCAGAGCCCTCTCACTTAAAAACATATATATATTATTTGTTGAGGGTTTACTATGTGCCAAGTGACATGCTAAGCAGTTTCTCTCTGTTTCTATTCCACTTGACCACTCCGTAGGAGAGAGTTCTCATTAAACCCATTTTTCAGATGAAAAGACCAAGGCTCGAGGAACCTATGTAAACTTACTAAAAGTCACAGAAATTACAGGGAATGGTGGCCCCTGGGTGGATCAGTTGGTTGAGTGCCTTACTTTAGCTCAGGCCATGATCTTGGCAGATCATGAGTTTGAGCCCGACGTCGGGCTCTGTGCTGACAGCTCACAGCCTGAAGCCGACTTTGAATTCTTTGTCTCCCTTTCTCTCTGACCCTTCCCTGCTTGTGTTTTCCGTCTCTCTCTTCCTCTCTCTCTCTCTCAAAAATAAACATTAAACAGTTAAAAAAAAAAAAAAAAAAAGAAAAGAAAAGAAATTGCAGGGGATGGAAACTGTATTTAAACCAGGACATCTGATGTCATCCCATGGTGCTGCCTTTTATTTCTATCGTTTCATTTAATACTCACCGCACCCCTCTAAGATAAACAGATTGCAAATTATTTTCCTGATTTTTTAGCCAAGAAATGTGCTGTCTAATACATAGTCACCAGCCATATGTGGCTACTTGAATTTAAATTAATTTGAATTAAATAAAATTTAAACATTGTTTCCTTAGTCATACTGGCCACCTTTCAAGTACTCATGAGCCACCTGTGACAGCACAAATTATGAATATTTCATCGCTGCAGAATGTTCTAACTAACAGCACTGGCCCAGAACTCTGAGGCTCAGTTCAAGTTTCTGAGCTCTCTGCCAGGTGCTATGCTAGAAAGTATAGTGATGAAAAAGGTATCATTGGGAAGGTTACAAATTTCCTTAGGAAGGTTACAAATCTTGGAGGCTGTGATGGATTAAACAACTTGCTGTTGGTACGGACAGGGCCAGAGTGCTGCTCACCTGTCTCCTCCACCACGTTGACATTCTGGCCTCTTAACAGAAAGGAAAACAAGATGAGTCCAAGTGTCCCAATACTGGGTCTTTCTAGATGTGTTTGTACTAGTCTTGTGATAAACCAAGGTGTTCTTTGAGAAACGGTGTGTGAAAGACAGAATTGAGAAGGAAGAGAGAGTTTGTGTTGGGAAAGTCCCATTAGAATGGACATGCACAGATGTCCCCACCTGTTGGGACCAGTGCTCTTGCATATCCAGCAAGCATGAGAAGATAGAACCCCAGCTCTTCTTGCATGGAACCTTGTCTTTTGGGGGGCACATACTCTTGAAAAATAAATCATGAGCACTCAACCCTCCCCGAGAAAACATTTGGAAAACTAAGGCTACCCTACCACAATGGTAGTTCAGAGAGAGCATTTAAGAGCATAGATCCTAGTTCAAGTTCTAGCTACACTTCTGCTAGCAGTGCAATATTAGGCAAGGACTCAACTTCTTTACGCTGCAAGTTCTCCATCCATAAAATGGAAAGGATAATAGTCCCAGTATCTTAGATTTCTTGTGAGAATTAAATACAGCATTGATGACAATTGTACAGCATCCACATAGGCCAGGGGCATAGGAAGCAGTCTGCAAATGGTAGCTCTTGGTTGCTGAAAGCTTTTTTACCCACGTGTATCAACAGATTTGATTTTTCTAGACTGCTAAGTATTAAATTGCTTTTATTTTTCTTTCTGTTTGATACAGATCACTGTGACAGTCTGATACTAATACAGAGGATTGCATTCATTTGGTTGTTTTATTCATATAGTTTATTTATGTAGTTGTATGATAAAATTTTGACCAAAGAGAGGATAAGAAATAGCATAGCAAATCATGGTAAATTAGCCAGTTTAGGGAGGTTTAGCCAGGAAAGCAAATTCATTTGCTCAACAAATATTTACTGAGCACTCTTCCACATGCCAGGCAAAGACAAATAAGACATAATCCCAGCCTAGAAAAGTTTGAGGTCTAAGAAGAGAAAAGACCAGAACATTCATACACAAGTAATCCAAGTGCATCCAAAAAGATATAAAAAGTCCTGTGAAGACCTTGAGTCATATTTAGTTATTTATATACAAAAAAGTTTTCAGGGAAGAGGTAAGTGCCAAACTGGGCTGGGACAGAGATCTGAAAGCCTGACCAAAAGGAGAGAGCTTCACAAGAAGCAGAATCAGTAGGAACAAATGTGTGGTCAGTTTTTGTAGGTAGAATAAGGCTGGGAAGATGAAGGAAAGAAGGTGAGCTGATAAGTTAGGGAAAAAATAGTGAGATTTGGACACAAAGCTTCAGGAGCTTGGACTACATTTGAAAAGACCTCTGTAGGTGGTATTTAAGATTAACTTTTATCAGTGTAAAGCAAGGAGAAACCAAGGGCAAAGGGGATTACATAAAGAAGCTTTTGCAGTTTTACAGTTAAGATGTGGTGAAATGTGATTTGTGTAGAGCAGTGGAAAATGAGACAGAAGTGGAAACCATTTGAAAATACTATCAATAGACCTTGATACCACTTGTATAAGAGACACTGGTGGCTCTTCCATTGGATCAATGGGAGAACAGTGGTACTCTTTATAGGATGGGGAGGTCAGGAGTGGAAGCCCTTCTGAGGTGGAAGGCTCTGAGTTCAGATCGGCCCTAGGTCTGACCCACTTACTGACACTACTATCTGCTCTGCCGCTGCAGCCTGGATGCCACCACAGATGTCTTCCTCTTTCTACCATTCCTTACGTTACTGTATTGGTTAGCTATTGCTGCATAATGCATTACCCCCCAAATTTAAGCAGCATTAAACAACAACCATTTTTTACCTCACACAGTTTCTGAGGGTCAGGCATGCAGTTGTGACTTAGAAGCATGATTCTGTCTCAAGGTCTTTCATGACGCAGCAGTCAAGTTGTCAGCCAGGGGTGTAGGCATCTCAAGACTCAACTGGAACTGGGGAGTCCACTCCCCAGCTCACTCATGTTGTTGGCAGGCCTCAGTTCCTTGCCAGCTCTTGGCTGGAGGCTTCAGCCTCCTACCATGGGAGCCTCTCCATAGGGCAACTCACACTTGGCTGCTGGTTCTTCCAACAGCATGTGATCCAGGAGAAAGGGCCCAAGATGCAGGGCATAGTCTTTTGTAACCTAATCGCGAGAATGACCTGTCACCACTTCTACCATATGCCGTTGGTCACAATATCCCCCCTCTGGCACAGGGTGAGACATGTGAGACATACATAAGAGCATGAATTTCAGGGCAGGCATCATGAAGGGCCATCACCAAGTCTGCTACAAGAGCTACACAATCCAGCCAATCAGCCTCCATTTTTCTCAAAGCTTGCCCCTGTTCTCCATCTCCCTCCTGCTTCTCCAGGGCAATGTATTTCTCTCCTACTTAGCCTGTAGTCTAACAGGTCATGCTATCTTCAGCTTTTCTGCCCACAGCCTCATCCTTCTTAGCACTCGCTGCTACAGTGATGTCTCAAAACAAGATCTTTCTATTGCCCGTACACACACCTCCTGCACCCAGTACTTGAAACCCATTGCTCAGATAGCATAGATCAAGTTCCTTAGCATGGGTATGAGTCTCTGCCTGTCTCTACTAATGCTCCAGCCTCATCCCCTGACACCCTCTGCCTTGGACTTTAGTAAATCAGGAGTCTCTGTGTCCTGCATTTGTACCACTTCACCCATCCATACCTTTGCTACATTCTTCCCCCTGCCTGCCACACCCTTCTTCATCTCTCCCACCTTCACAGGATGGCACTGTGATACAGAGCATGGCCTCTAGACTTTCACCATGTGGTTCAAACCCCAGCTACACCACTCAATATCCGACTCAGCCCATTATATAAATTCTATGCTGGGCATTGGTCCACATTCATTATGTACATGTATTAACTTTTATATCCCCACACTGACCTAAAGGTAGATGATCATTACTATCACCATTGTACAAATGAGGAAACTAAAGATTATAGTGGAGGAGTTATAAAGATATATGCAATTGTAAGTATTCCTTGTTCAGGATTAAGTTCAGACACTATCTCCTCCACCAAAACTCATCCGTCTAAAAACAGCTTCCCTCCTCCATGCTTGCCATCACACCCTGGGGATAGCTCTGACTTGATAATGACCTATTTTTGTGTCTGCCCTTTGAACACTCAGCTCTTTGAGGGCATGGACCATGTCTCAGTGATCCGTGCTGATTCACCATCCAATTGAGTCTTAGTCAGGGTGTGCTGGGAGAGCTTACTTAAGTTAGCAGTACCTGCCAAATATCCAGGTGAAGCCTGAGGCAGTTGTCCAGTAAAAGAAAAGATGGAGCTGAAGACAGAACCTTACACAGAAAGAGAAAGAAAAGATAGTGAAGAGAACAGCTTTATTTTTAGAGGAGATTTATCATTTTCCTTAATAAAACTAAAACAATGACTCTAAACCACAAATCTAAAAAACTTACTTGAAATAGCTCTGCAGAGTCCCATCTAACAGATGGAATCAAATCAAGAAGCAGCCGTAAGTGTGATTCATGCCCTGCTCTGTTCTCGTTCCCTGAACATGCCTATTTCCATCTTCTCAGGAGCCACAACTCTGTCCCATTGTTTCAGGCAGGCAGGCTGGTTTGTCGAACCAGGAAAATAGTCACGTTTAATCACAAAGTAACTAATGGAAAAAAAGTTTAATTTAAAAGAATTTTAAATAAGCTAATGGAGGAATTTTCTGAAAGTAATAACATTTCATTATGATATTTTTGAAGGGTTGCCTTTACGAGAAAAAAATATCAAAACAGCCCTCAGACTATTGTGGACTTTACAGAAATTTCTTTGGGTTTTTTGCAAAGCGTGGCTGGTGACCAAGAAGTTCTATTCAAACCATAATCAAGAATAATAGGGGAATTATGGTAATTTATCTTCTGTGATCTCATCTCTGACCAGGCTTGCATCTCAGACACACCTTGTAGTTTGTTGTGTGTTGAATCTGTGTGAAAGAAAGATATTAATCCCCCAAATTAGTCCTGCCAGGTGCTTCAAAAAAAAAAAAAATAGTTTCCATATGACAGCAGCTCCTGTCAATATCCTGCTAAAGAATGAGACTGATTTTTTTTTAAGTTTATACAGTCCTGACTTTGTCTAGGGACTCCCTCAGTTTTCCTGTCTCTAGTAATATCATTTTAAACATTTGCTTTCTCTAAATGGCTTATGTATTCTGTATAACTCTACTTGTGAGGCATCTTGGCGTGTTACTATGGAAATATTAAATCATTCCACATGTGCCTGTGTTTGCTGCTCCAGGTATATTTTAGAATTTACTTGAGAACTGTGACTGTATCTTCTTGTCCTCCTCCTCCTTCTTTCTTCCTCACCTACTCTTTCCTGGGAACGCCTCAGTAGTGTTCACTGAGCAAGTACTCAGTCATCCTTGACTGGTTGATTTCCTCATGGAAAAAAACAGAAACTGCCATTTATTGACTAGTATGTGCCCTGTATGAATGAGGCGCTTTACCTGTGCCCTGGGAGTGTTATCCTTACATTCCACCTCTGGAAACTGAGGCATAGCAAGAGAAGGCAACTTGCCGAAAGTCACAGATAGTGAGTGAGTGGCATAGCTGGAAGTCAGACCTGGGTTGTCTGATCCTAGAGCCTGTGATGTCCTATAATCCCTCTCATTTTCCATCCTTTTAACTAGCAACTTCTTGGGAATTATTGCTCTGCAGATTTTTTTTAAAGTTTATTTATTTATTTTGACAGAGAGATGGAGAGAGAGAGAGAATCTCAAGCAGGCTCTACACTGTCAGCTCAGAGCCCAATGTAGGGCTCCAATCTCACAAACTGTAAGATCATGACCTGAGCCAAAACCAAGAGTGAGACACTTAACCTTCTGAGCCACCCAGGTGCCCTGCTTTACAGATTTTAAGAGGAAAGCACATACTTTGGGCTAGTAAATCTGACATCTCTGATAAGAGACACTGGATAGGATACTTGTTGTAAAGCCTTCATTTCTAGACTGATCACATGGGTCAGCAAATTGACTCAAGTAAAGAGAGCATCATCACCACATCAGGCCAAGGGGGTAGTGCTGATTTTCGCCCATGAACACATAATCACTGGCACCAGCTGTTCTGGTCTCCTATATCAAGATCAATATTTCAAGTTAGTTGAAAATTCTCTGGATATAGAGTCATGTGTTAGGATTCAAATATAAAAGCTGGTCTAAGGAGAGTTTGAAAATTCACTGTGCTTTCTACAATATGTCCCTAATGCCCATCTTTATGGTATCCACAGTTCAGCTGCTAAATCCATGTGACATTTTAATCTAGCCCTACATCAAAACATAATAACTTTGTTCAAGAAGAGGTGAGTGTAGGATTACAGCCCCCTTTTAAGATCTATGTTAAGAAATGATGCCACCAGCCTCCAGCATGGGCCAGATTGTGTTCTTGCTGTGGACATAGAATAGAATGGCCTCCTTATTTTTTCCTCTAACCTGTTTAGAGCCCTGTACAGCCAGAATAAGAATCGCCCTTCCACTGGCTTGAATTCAGTGGTATTTTGTAACGGGACTAGTGATCATTTGGCAAGGGGTTGCTGTGTTTTGCTTCACCATTTAGACCCTACTTCTTTTCAAAGAATACATTTAAATTCATTCTATTTCTCCACACTCATCTTTAAGTATTTATCATGTGATGTGGCCAGTACAAAACAAATCAGACATGAATACTTGCTCCCCGAGGAGGGTATATTCTGGGGTAATGGGCCTCGTTGGCTGTTGGAGCCAAAGAGTACAGGCAGATTGGAGATCCTGCAGGGAGCCTGGGGAATAGAGGCCGTTCCTTGCAGAGAACCTGGGGTACGGAAGAAGTAGGGGTTGGGGGGACTGTTCAGGGGTCACAGGTTTGAGGGGCGGCTGTCACTGATCACATGACACATCTTGGGCAGGCACCCACAGGTGGGTAGTTGTTCAAGGAGCATGTGTCCTTCCCCTACCTAGCATGCAGGTGACATGGGCATGCTGCTTCCCCTTTCTGGCTTTGGTTGGGGTACTTCGTCTAAATATTGGTACATTGGAGTTCAAAAAAAGTTAATCCCTTCTTACAGCAGACTGAGGTCTTTGTGCCAGTGTGGTAGATGTTGGGATCTCAGCAGTGAGGACAGTCTCTATTGCCCCAGACAGTTCTTTCTAACAGATAGGCCAATAAATGAGCACATAAATAAAATGAAATAAAGACTGTAAAAGGAGAGTATATTTTGGAGAAGATAATACACAGGAAAAAATAGGGAAGAGTATAAACCAGTCTGTACAATGTATTCAAAAGGTAATGTGTCTGGGGAAATGAGAGTATAGGCATAGTCTAGGAGTCTTATGGCAGAGGAAAGACTTGAAGAAATAGGCAAAGAATGAAGAGACTATTCCAGAAGGAAAAGAGTCTGAACAAAGAGGAAGGGCTGAAAAGCATGGAACCTTGTTCACTGTGTTTTTGCATGGAGCTGACATACATTAACTAATAGATCTGGGGCTGCCACTAAAATACCACATTAAAAGGTGTGTTTAGTTTACATGTTCTCCACAACTTCAGTAATAATCTATAATTACATGATTATATATAATTGTGTAGATATATACCATATATAATCATATAATTAATAATATGTTAATATATTAGAGTTCATAATAGTACTACATAATTAATATATTAGTAATATAATTAATAATATTAATAGTGTATTAGTTAATAGTAATGTGTAATTATATGACATGATTATATATAATGATACAATTATATGGTATAGTTACGTATATAATAATATATAATTAGCACCTTAGGCCTCTTCATATGCATGGCTAAGTACTTTACATTTAATACTCAGCAACCTCAAGGAGGTATTTTGATCTCCATTTTATTGATAAGGAAACAGTTTAGGAACTTGACCAAAGTCACATAGTAGGTGGTGGTGGTATACATGAACACAGAGTTGAAAAACAAAACCCACATTCTTAACACTATGCCGAACTATCCAGACACTGTACCTACTATAGAGCCTTGACTATTGTATACTCAGGTACAGTACAACATTAGGATATTAGAACAGGAAAAAGAATCCCTTTATGCAATTTGTCTTCTATAGGGGAAGGGAAGGTATGATATATAGATCTGAAATTATTGAAGCAAGATCATATAGCAGTCGCCTTTTCCTCAAATCCTAGAAGTACATAGAAAAACATGGGGGTATGGTTATTTGAGTGAGACTTCTTAAAATTGCTAACTTTGAGGGATCTCCTATGCTAGGCCAAAGTATTGTGCCAATTAGATTGTTTATAGGGCTTTGTGGCTATATAGTGTCCACACATCCTTTCCCAAGATGGCTTAAAAATGCCAAGTCCCCAACTGAGAAAGACTTGGGTCATTTGTGCAATTGCACCCATTGACTTATTGACAGGATTTCTGGGGTGTGTGTTTGAATACCTTTTACTAGGTCTTTTTTGAGATCATGGGAGGCAGATCAAGAATGATTAAAAGAATGGATCTAGTCACAAACCTGGGTTTGAGAAATGACCCCGCCACAGTGGCCATACATCTAGGTTGTTGACTTAAATGCTCAGCCATTGCACTTACAACGTGGCCCGGGGCCAGCAGAGTCTCCCTCACCAGGGAACTCAGTAGAACATAGAATCTCAAGTCCCATCCTGAAGGCTGAATGGGAAGCTCTAGGGGCACAGGTCAGTAATCTGTTTTTTAATAAGCTTTCCAGGTCTGGGGGTCCTGTGCTGGGCCTTACCTTCCTCATCAATAAAACAAAGATAACACAGTAATACTATCCTCTTCACAGTATCATTGTGAAGATTAAGTCAGATGATGTAGGTAAAGTGCTTAACACAATGTCTAAAGTAAGAGTATTTGAGGAGTGCCTGGCTGGCTCAGTCAGGGGAACTTGTGACTCTTGATCTTGGGGTTGTGGGTTCAAGCCCCACGTTGGATGCAGAGATTACTTAAAAATAAAATCTTTCTTTACAAATAAAAGAAAATAGGAGTATTTAATAATCAGGGATCCTGGGTAGTTCAGTCACATACACAACTGACTTTGGCTCAGGTCATGATCTCACGGTTCGTGAGTTTGAGCCCTGCATGTGGCTGTCTGTTGCCAGCTCAGAGCCCAATCAGATCCTCTGTCCCCTTCTCTATCTGCCCCTCCCCTGCTTGCTCTCTCTCTCTCTCAAAATTACAAAAGGGTATTTGATAATTGTTATCTTTAATAACTTTTTTTTTCTTATTTTCAGTTTAGAAAGTTGAGAAACCAGGACCCTGAGCAGATAACTCTGTCTGCCTTAAGCTTCAGCAGAAATCAATTCTTAGAGTTAGTGATGATTCTTACAGTTAGTTGTCTGTTGTCTGCCTTAGGTTACTCAGAAAACCTGAATTGTGTAAACAGGTTTCTGTTGTGGTCTTTCTTCCACTCCTGTTTGAAAACGAAGGAGTCTGTGGCTGATTGTTTTACGGCCAGTTCAGAGTCTCTGTAGAACAGCTCTGATGGATGTGTGTGTGTCAGATTGCAAAACATTCCTGACTGGAGCACTTAAACTAGAAGGTTTAGAAAACCACCTCCAGGTGTCACATTTGGGAACACAAACACTGATGAAGTGACGTGCTTCTTCCCAGAGAGACACGGCACCATCACAGGGGGTGTGACATGCCCCTATCTATTAGGGGCTGAATAAAATCTTGGTAAGGCCTTGCTTGACCCACTTTGGCCTGTTCCAAACCATCTGAATCCATTCTAACTTCTTGGCAACTTTTGTTTAGTATTCATTTATAGGAGTTTGGGCATCTGTCTTGCTTACACTTTCCTTGCTTCTCACTTGCTCTTTCCCTCCCAGACAAAGGTCAGCAAACATTTTTGTAAAAGGCCAGAGCGTAAATTTTACAGGCTTTGTGGGCCGTGGGGTCTCTTTCGCAATTAATCAAGTCCACTATTGTAACTCAAAGGCAGCCATAGACAAGGCATAACCAATTGAAAGTGGCTGTATCCCAATAAAACTTTATTTACAATAACAGGTGGTGGGCCAGATTGGTTCCACAAGCTCTAGTTTGCTGACCTCTGACCCAGAATCACAAAACATCTCATAGAAAGGACCCAGATGACAAGGCAGAAGAGTAATTCCATGTCCACAGGTAAAGTTATGGCTTAGGAGTTCCTGGCCTCAACTGAGCTGTGCCTTGGGTAATGAAAGATAACATGAGTGTCCCTCCAGACTAGCTGAACCAAAGCCCACTCAAACTGTTTTGCTCCCACCTGGTGGGAAAACACCTTCTCTCACTTTATTTTTTTAAGTTTTTTGAATGTTTACTTATTTTTGAGAGAGAATGAGAGGGAGAGAGAGACAGAGCACCAGCAAGGGAGGGGCAGAGAGAGAGGGAGACACAGAATCTGAAGCAGGCTCCAGGCTCTAAGCTGTCAGCATAGAGCCTGACATGGGGCTCGAACTCACAAACCGTGAGATCATGACCTGAGCCAAAGTCAGAAGCTTAACTGACTGAGCCACCCAAGTGTCCCTAAAAACTTTCATTGAAGGTGTTGTCTCTCAGTTTGGGACCAGATAAATCATATTCCAAATCTGAAACCAGGAAGTCTTCCTGTAAGCGATGAGATAGAAATGCTCTGATACTAATAAAGTAGGAGGCCAGGGCCCAGCCTTAAATCCTAAGAGTAGAGAGTGAATCCCAGCATCTTCCTTTTCTATAATAGTTAAGAGTATGTAACTCCTGGTGTTTAGAGATAGTTAAACTAGCCCCTGTGCAAAGAGGTAACCCAGAGAGTATGAATGTAATAAATTACTCTTTATCCTTGCCCTAAAGTAGGAATGCTAAAGTAATAATATGAATCCCTTATGAGACTACAGCAGAAGAACCCAGTTGACAAATATTTGTGACCTGGGCTGTTCTTTTCTTTCTTTCTTTTTTTTAAATTTTTAATGTTTTTTATTTATTTCTGAGAGAGAGAGAGAGCGTGAGCAGGGGAGGGTCAGAGAGAGAGGGAGATACAGAATCCGAAACAGGCTCCAGGCTGTGAGCTGACTGTCAGCTTAGAGCCTGAAGCCACGAGCCGTGAGATCATGACCTGAGCCAAAGTCGGATGCTTAACTGACTGAGCCACCAAGGCACCCCTGGGCTGTTCTTTTTCATTTTGCAGTGCCAGGTGTGGTTTGAGACACAGCCTTGTATGACTTACATATTCCAAAGTTGGAATTTGCTTCATACCAAGGGAGCCATTTGTAACAAATGTCTTTGGTTGCTTGTCCAACAGCCCTTCCAACTACTTCATTTTTTTCCCTTGAGGAAGAGGTGCTCATTTTGTTGGGGTTCCACATGTCACAAAGATAAATCTTAGTTGGTTTCATTCAGCAATGATCATCCCATTAACCATATCAGTGGGTTTATGGAGATGCATGTGATCCAGTGTCATCAAGTGAAAAATAAAGAAAAATCTGTGGGGAGGCTTCAGAAAAAGGTATCTCCTCCCTTAAAAAGAGGCAAAGGAGAGTAGGTGTCCTTCTGTGGGAATTGTGGACATAGAACATGGAACTGTGGGTCCATCTTCAACCCTGGGAGATGCTAAGCTACAGATAACAGAGCAGAATAAACGCTGGCCCTGCCTTGACTTTCTGTTATTGAGAATATAAGTGTTCCTTGTTATGGAAACTAACTTGAATTTTCTGTCTCTTGCAACCAAAACAATCTCGAATGATACCCATTCCTGTTTGGTCTACACCAGGCCACTTTAGGTCTCTCTGCTCCCACCAGCTCTCAAGCTTTCTGATTTCACTATCCTCACCTCATCTTACCACTCAATAATGACCTAGGAACTGTGTTTTGTTTTATTTTGTTTCATAACTAATAGTCCTTGAGGTTGCGATCTTACCAGGATTTCACCAGGGAGCCACTGGTTGATAACGTAGTTATAAAACCAATTACTCAGACTGAAGTGATTCCCATCTGTGGCTTTGTTATTGGAAGTGTTGGTAGTAATAACGCTGTATTTATTTTTCATTTATTCAGTGCAGTTCTCCTTCCCTAACAAAGATTGTAGGCTACTGGATACAATCACATAAGGAATTACATACTGTGTTATGGTGGACTAGAGAGGGAACTGGGAACTGTGGAAATCCAGAGGGAGGGTCTGTCATTGGCTTACCCAACAGGTACTGCCTTCACATTTCTTCCAGGCATGCAGGGCCTCCTCCCCTGTAAACACCAGACAATCACTCTCCAGCCATCATTGTGGCTAGGACATATACATAGGAGCCCCTTCTGGCCAGCAAGACATAAAGGAAAGCCTTCAAAGGACTTCTAAGAAAGATTATCCTCAAAGAGTAAGATCATCACAGATAAGTGTTTTCTTCCCCTTCTGCTTTTGGTTGTTTCATGAGAAGGCATGGTTCAGAGCTTCCACAGCCATCTTGTGACCACGAGGTAAAAGCCAGGAGAATTGCAGAAAATGAATCTAAGTGTTGACATTATCATATCATAGAGTCAGTCCTATATCTGTATCTCTCCAGATTTCTTATGTGATGTTACAGCTGTATTTTAGTATTTGTTACTTACAGCCAGCAACATGCTAAATGGTAACAAGGATATCTAACCTGGACTTGGAGAATCTAAGAAGGATTCCTGGGGGAAGTGACTCATAAACTAAAGCATGAAAGATATGTACATATTATGTAACAGGAGAAGAGGTTATGAAGAAGGGTCCAGAGACTTGGAGGAGAGAATATGACAAGTTTAAAAATGCAAAAGCAGCGGCTATGACTGAAACATAAAATAATATTTACTGCATGGCAAGAGATAAGGTCAAATAAGTAAAGGAGGGAGGACAAATCATATGCAACCTTAAAAGTCATGTTAATAAATTTTGCCTTTTTTCCTAGGCATATTACACATCCTATGGAAATCTTTCTCATTCTCAAGGTCAAAATTAATCACTTCTTTTACACACTCTGATCACACTGCTAATAATTTAAGAGTTGAAGTTTGTTATTCAAGTATTTGTTTTCTCCAGTTTAATTCCATAAGGATCATCCCATTATCCATACCAGTGATTGGTTTATGGATGAGCATGTAACCCAGTTCTGCCTAATGGACAATAAAGAAAAATCTGCTAGAAAGCATCTGGAAAAGCTATCTTCTCCATTCAAAAGAAGCTTCTGAGAGAGTATGTCTCCTGGAGGGCAGAGAATTTGTCTTATCTCATTTATATTAACCCCTGCCAACAAACCCTAATCAAGGTTTGTTGATTCAAATTGCCTATCTCATTAGAACCTGGACCTACTTTTTAAAAATTTTTTAATTTTTATTAATTTTTGAGAAGAGAGAGAGAGAGTCAGAGCACGAGCAAGGAAGGGGCAGAGAGAGAGGGAGACACAGAACTTGAACCAGGCTCCAGACTCTAAGCTGTCAGCACAGAACCTGATGTGGAACTCAAACTCACGAACCATGAGATCATGGCCTGAGTCGAATTTGGGTGCTCAACCCACTGAGCCACCCAGGCGCCCCAGAACCTGGACTTATTTTTAAAGTAGTTTGTCTTCTTTGATCCCTTCAAAACTCCCACAAAGTCTAGAGAGAATCCAAGCTTCTCACAGCTGGCTAGGGCCAAACCTTAGGCCTGGAACCACATTGTATCTCTCTCTATCCAAAAATACTTATTTATCACTGTATCATGCAGTTTTACTCCATAGCACGTGCTTCCATCACCACAAGCTTGTACATTTATTCACTTGCAGTGAGGTCCCAGTTTGATGAAATTAAAAAAAAAATATTTCCATGAAGTCATTGCCAGAAGCTTTGTAGTGCCAGAAACATCCAGTCACACTTTCTCTTCTTGAGAAGAACTCAGAGAACCCTTTGGAGTTAGCAGATACAGGACAACAAAGCCTCTGCGCTATGGTGTGAGAAAGGCTAGCATTTCCCCATGTCTCCTGGTCTGCAAAGCTCAGAGAATACTTCAGGCTAGAGGACACATTTGGGTAGAAACTGTATTAGGTAGCATACCTAATTACCTACCATAACAGATGAATCTGAATGTCTCAGTGGCTCAACTCAATGTTTCATATCTCTCTCACATAGAAATTCATTTTCAGGGGGACCACGTTAGAGACCCAGGCTTGTGTGTCCCACTTGTGGGTCTGTCTTGTGGGTCCATCCTCCCCAGACCCTTCTGAGTCCAGTAGACAAACAGAAGGAGTAAGAGAGAGGAGCTTTCCATGGACCTTACTTCTGCCCACATTACAGTGGGCAGGACTCAGTTGTGTGACCGCCCTTACCTGCAGGTAAGGATGGAAAATGTAGTAGTCCACCTTTATGACCAGAAAGATAACCAAATGATTTTGAAAGACAAATTATCATCTCTGACTTAGGGATCAAGGGGAATCTTGAGAAGAAAGTGATGATAGCCCTCCGCCTTCTGAACTTTCTGAGACTCAACCTTACATAGTACTTCTGATGAACTAGGTTAGAGCCGAGGATGATGGGTACCTAGAAGTAAATTCACCATAAGAGATAAATAGACTTGCCTGTTGATTCACCTTAAAGCCAAGGTCATGTGTTTCATGAATGAAGACTAGTTCCAAATATGATATATGGAAATGAAATTAGAAATCCCTTCTTATCCAAATGGTTGAGTGGTTATATATTAAAAGAGCTGTGTACTAAATAATTGTGTATGTTTTTGGAAGCCCATATCCCAATAATACCATTTGATATAAAATGATAACCCATTATTAAAATAACCTATTCATTCATTTATTGAGTACCTACTGTATGCTCAGCACATTCTAGGTGGTGGGATATAGTCATCCCTGCCCTCATGACCTCCATAACAAATAAATATGATTTCAAGTAATCATAAGCACAATGAAGAAAATGGAGTTTGATTATAAGGTTATGGGATTAAAAATGACTAGGATAGAAGGGTCTAGCATTCTTCTAGATTCGATAGAGCAGGATATGGCAAATGTCACCAAGAGAGATAAAGGCTTCATTCCTCCATTTCTAAGACCCAACCTGATTGCTGTTGTGCCAAAAAGTACTGATAACCAAACACTTTTCTGCATTGGTCCAAGACTACTCCATATTTCTGGACTTCTTGCTTTCAAGAGCCACACTATGCAACCATGGTGACAAAAACAGCAGCATAATAAGAGCTTCCTGTGCAGACTCATGATATTTTCCAGGGTTTTCTCTGTAGAGGAGAGTAATCAAGAATGACCCCTTTTGCCAGTGATTACCCCTGGGATTCTCAGACTTACCAAGAAGGTACAACTCCTTAAGAATACACTAAGAATGAGGGCAGGGCACCTGGGTGGCTCATTCAAGTAAGCATCCAACTCCAAATTTCAGCTCAGGTCATGATCTCACAGTTCATGGGTTCGAGCCCTACATCAGGCTCTGTGCTGACACTGTGGAGCCTGCTTGGGATTCTCTCTCCCTCCCTTTCTCTGCCCCTCTCCCCACTCACACACCGTCTCTCTCAAAATAAATAAACGTTTTTTAAAAAAGAATTATACTGATGAAACTCAGGCCTCAGAATTACACAGTTTGAGTAGGAAGAGATAGTGGCCTCACAGGGGAAGGAAGGTATATCAGTTCCACCTTCATTCCACAATCATTTCTTAAACACTTTTCTCTGTTTCAGATACTGTGTTTAGACCTGGAGATAAAGTGGGGCCTGGGCAGTTCAACTGGTTAAGCATCCAACTTTGGCTCAGGTCATGATCTCACAGTTGGTGGGTTCAAGCCTTTTGTTGGGCTCTCTGCTGACAGCTCAGATCCTGGACCCAGCTTCAGATTCTGTGTCTCATTCTCACTATCTGCCCCTCCCTCACTCATGCTCTGTCTCAAAAATAAATAAATAAATAAATAAATAAATAAATAAATAAATAAACAAACATTAAAAGAAAGAGAGAGAGAGTCAGAGAGACCTGGAGATAAAGTAAGTGTGGCACAACTGTGACTTGGTAGATGTTAGCCTACAGGAAAACAGAGAGCTCAACAGAAAGACCAAACCTGTCTGTGCACAAGTGCTCGTGCTCTCCCAATTCTGTAAACTGAGGTGTGGTTGTGGAGGCTCTTGGGCTGCTCCACGTGTCTTTTCATGAAGATGTGAGTACATTCTTCCACCCTGAGGCCCTCCTCCCTGAAGGGGCACTGACTTCCTGCTCCTGTTAATGATTCTGCAGGTGCTCCCCCAACGAGGGAGTTCAGCCTTGTTCCGCTTCATGACCAGGCAGCTGTGGGGGTCCCACAGGGCGGTATTCTTACCTTATTCTGGGATCTAGCCCCAACATGTGTGTTCTCATTCTGACCCTCTCAGGTCACCCCGTGGCTGCCAGAAACCACAGGTCCCAGTTGTGCATCGGTCCCCCAGAGTCAACCTTTGTCATGACACAGATGCTGTCAGGGGCCATGTCTGAACTCCATGCCAAAACAACTAGCCCAGAAGGAACATTCGGTCAATCTGCTTTGTCAGAAAGCCAAAAAATAAGACGTGTTCGATTGAATTCATGGAAGAGTTGGTTTGTTTTATTTTTAGCTGAATTTAGTCTTGTTGGCTTGCGTATCTAGGCAAAGTTCTCGTCTCCTAGGGTTACAAGAGCTCACGTAGTCAACAGCCACCACAACAAAAATGTGTCCATTTCCCCCAGCCCCAAGATCTTCATCTTATCTCCATAACCACCATGGAAAGCAGTTGAGGGCAAGAACTATGTCGTCCTCTCCATCACACAGAGTAGGTCTGTATTAATATGCATGTCAGTCAGGGCCCTTCCAGAAAAGAAATGACCTTACACAAATGGAATCACTCGAGGAGAATGTAGCACAGGGACAGATTGCAAAGGTGGGGGCAGGTGTAGAGAAATGCCAGGGCATAGGGAAGTAACTCAGGGTAGTAACAGAACTCTCGCTAGGCTGGGAGGGACATGAGTGGGAGGTGACCTCATGGAATGGACGAATGGAGAGACCGACAGTCGGCCATCTTGATGCAAGGAACACATCCACTATGTGTCTTACCATCATAGCAGGAGAGCTGGTAGATACCCAGCCTCATACTCCTGCCTCTCTCTAGTCACCTTCCTGGGGTCCCCTGTGGCCAGACTCACCTGGAAGCCTGAGGGCACAGAGCCCGTGGATGTGACTCATATCTGTCATCCCCCCAGAACACAGAAAAATCTAGAAGGATGGAAAGCAGAGCTGGATGGACAGACAGAAGTTACCGAGCCCAGTACTGTGTCAAATCTAATTTCCAGGGGAGTTTGATTCCACACCCTCTCTAGATCAGCATCTTACTCTTCAAGTTAGGCAGGTACATGGACTCACAGACTCTTGAGCTTAGAAGAACTTTGAAAGCACCAATGCCTCTGGGATGCAGAAAATATCTCTCAAGTATCCCCAGCAAGTGCCAGTCCATCCTTCTCTTGAATGCCTCTATTGATAGGAAGATCAGTCATCTGAGGGCACGTCTAATGAGCTACCTCCGTAACCCAGCTCCTTTTTTCTAGTTTTGTCCTCTGGGGTCATCACAAGTCTAAACCCCCGGCTCCCTTTCCCAAGGAGGGATGTCTGAGCTTTAAAATTCCACATCTTGGTGTGCAGTGAGAAGCTGTAAAGCTTGACCTGATCTCCCAGGCAAAGGCAGAAGGGAACCCATATTGCTAAGGGCAGGGCAATCACTTCTCTTCTTGTACCCCAATGCAAACACCTCTAAAATTCAGAGCATCCTAAAAATGAAGATGTGCCTATGAACTCCCTGAGAACCAGGGCTAGGACCCTGCAAACAGACTAAATTGTATCTCAGAGCCACACGCTCCCCTTGGCAAGGCAGAAGAATCCACTAGTGATGGCCACCGGCAGCCAACGTCATTAAGGAAAACCAGCAGCTAAAAATACCCGCTGCCAGCTCTGAGGACCACACGCTGCCAATCCGTTATATTTCATCTTTTCAAAAATCCCAGCCCGCAGAAAGCTTTCTGCATGGGAAAGACTGGGGCGTTTTCAGGAATCAGTATAAGATGCAGACAGTAGTTTATTTGTTAGACTGGTAACACGTGAGAAATGGAGGAGAGATTTGTTTTCTGTAGCAGGAGCAGATCCAGCCAGCTGGCAGTGTGCCTGAAACAAATAACCAAGAAACAACTAGATCTGTGTGAAACTTGGTGAGAAAGTTTTGAGTCAGTCGGGCAGGGAAGGGGCCGCCAGTGGAAGATAAAATGGGCCGGCAGAAAGGACAAAGAAGACTGTCGCGTTCTCTTTCTGGTAGACTTGCTGCATCGACACACATATGGATTCCTTCCCTCATTCCCATCTCCCGCGCGTTTTCAAATGTCACCACGTCACTGTACCATGGAAAGCTCTGGACTTTGTCCTCTTTCTTTTTCGCCAGTTTTAAGATTTAAAATCAAACTTGCATGGTTCCATTTTTTCTATTCAGCGGCTGCAAGCTTTGAAATATCAGGTTAGGACGATAAAGATGCAATTTCGGTTGTCACCCCACTGTTTGCTGTGTAATCTCAGATATCACCACACTGAGAGACACATTTTTATTAGCCAATCTTTTAACTGTATAAATATTTTAAAATTTACTCTCTATAAAATCCACTTCTTTTTCTGTACAGCTAGTTTTAGGAGTTTTGTAAATGCACCGAACTGTACGTTTACAATTGTGAAGCTACAAATCACTTCTCTTACCTCAGAACTTCCACTTGTGCTAAACCTTTGTGGTCAAAACCTCCCCCAACCCAGCCCTAACCCCTAGAAACTACCATTTCTCTATCCGTATAGTCCTGTCTTTTCTAAAATGTCATATAAATGAAGTCATATACATATAGCTTTTTGAGTCTATACCAGCCACATTTTACAAATAAGTCAAAAGAAGTTCAGAGAAGTTTCATAACTGGCCCAGGGCCACACAGCTAGAAAAGCAGAGCTGAAATTTAAGTGCAAACCCACTGATTTGAAATCTTATCCTTTCTCCCTAGTGCTGAGCTGGAAATCTACCGGTCTTCTGTTTCCTCAGTTCCCTCATCAGGATTGGGGGTGGAGGCAGAGGGGCACAATGAAATCACCAATGCAAAAGAACTTGGAAAATGTAAAGGCCTTTGTGCAAGGCAGCATTGTTTGTTGTTTGTAACAGTCTTTGTCCCATGCCAAGCGTTTGCAGGAGGGGATTGAGCGTTCCAAATCTCCCTGCTGAACGTGGTGGCATCCCTTTGAACCTGGCCAGATCAGTCTGTTTAAAGAAACACACACACATGCACGCACGCATACACGCACGCACGTATACACACACACACACACACACACACACACACACTCCTTCTCCTAATGTAAGAAGCATCTCAGGAGGTTAAAGAACCTGTCTTGACTGGAAAAAAAGAATCACTGTTTTCTACAAACACAGATTTAGGTAATGGGATTTGGGTTGTGCAGGAGTGTGTTTTGGTCATCTGAAGGCATTTTTCTATTCTCAGGACATGAAAGTAAGTGCTATGAAATAAAATTTGACTTGACTCTTATGTCACAAGAAGTAAACATCATCTGCTGGCCTGATGGCTTAGATGCCTTGCTCTAAACTGCTTCTGCCAAAGGCTTTGAAATGTTTGCTTTCAGGCTGGATTCAGCCATCAGAATATTTAGAGAAGCACATGCCAAAGGCCCACAAAGCAGATCCCTCTCTTGGTGAAGATAAACCTGCAAAGCTGTGGTTTTCTTGAAGCCACAGAAATAGGAATCTGGTTCCATCCTTCACTCCTGCTCCCTATAAATGTCATCAAAAGCAAAGGTCTTCTTTCTTTGTTACTTCTACAGATGGTACAGTTTTAGAAATAGGCCGAATCAAGGCTAATGAGATACAGTAAAACTTTGGTTTGCAAGCATAATTTGCTCTGGAAGCCTTCTTGTAATGCAAAGCACTTGTATCTCAAAATGAATTTCAAGAATCACTGGCTCAGTTGTGATCATGTGACATTCAGCATCACACACTACTCATATTGCAAGACATTGCTCATTTATCACCTTAATATTTATTAGAAATGATTTCTCGTCTTGCAGAGCACTCACAGAACAAGTTACAGTCCAAGGTTTTACTGTACCTAGAAGATCACTCTGCCCCAACATTGCCCTGTGGAGAGAGGATGCAGCCACAGGTGCATTTTTAAATTCTGTAGTAGACATACCTTCAAAAGCAAAAGAAATCATTGAAATTCATTTTAATAATATATTTTAAACCAGTATATCCAAAGTACATAATCCACATACAGTTATTTGTGAGATTTGTTTTCTCATCCAAGAAAACGGCAGTGATGTCTACTCATAGAATAGGTTCGAGGATTAACTGACATAATCTAACCAAAGCGCCTGACATATGGTAAGTGGTCAATAAATGTGAGTTGTTACCAGGCATCGGTCTTATTGTTTTTACTGGTATCATGACTTTTATCATTACTATTGAGAAGTCAAACCTCACTAGTCTGTCTTTAGATTTCTCATGGAAAATGGAAACCAGAGTCAGATTCACCACCTCCAAAGTCAAGAGGAATTAGGAAAAAGGCAACCAAAGGAATGAATCATGCTTTACAGCCCTTAAGGGCTTAAAATATTCTTTCCCTTGTTCAGTTTCTTTGAGAGTCACACTTAACCTGTAATGCAGAAAATGTTTTATCCTCTTTAGGGATGAGGAAAGTGAGACTCAAAAGTTAGGTATGGTGCTTAAAGTTACCTAACCAAATATAATTCTTATTTATCTACTCAATGTAATTAATAGTTTTAGAGAGAATTTGGTGAAAGTCTTTCTTAAATTTTTTAAAATGTTCTATTTATTTTTTGAGATTGAGATAGAGACATCGTGAGCAGGGGAGGGTCAGATAGAGAGGGAAACGCAGAATCTGAAACAGGCTCCAGGCTCTGAGCTAGCTGTCAGCACAGAGCCCTACACGGGATTGGAACCCATGAACCGTGAGATCATGACCTGAGCCAAAGTCGGACACTTAACCGAGTGAGCCACCCAGGTGCCCCGAAAGTCTTTTTTAATAATAAAGACTTTTTAAAGTTTATTTATTTTGAGAGAGAGAAAGTGCAAGAGCATGAGTGAGGAGGGACAAAAAGAGAGGGAGACAGAGAGAACCCACAGCATGTTCTGCGCTCTCAGCACAGAGCACCACGTGGGGCTTGAACCCACCAACCGTGAGATCATGACCTGAGCCGAAACGCCCCAATACTAAAGGTAAAGATTTAACAAAGCTACTTTGTCAAGAACCTTAAAGCTTTAAAATACTGCACAATTTGGTCCAGTAAATTCACTTCCAGGAGTTTATTTCAAGGATATAATAATATGTATGTGAATTATATATTATATAATCACGTATCATGTACATGAATTATATGTGTGAACCTATGTGTAAAATTATGTGCTACAGGCTTTGCACCATCTATTGTACAAATGCTCCAACAAGCAATTGCAAACACACTTGACAGAAATGAAAAACTAGAATATCACAGTAGAGAAATACAAGATACAAAGGAGAACCAAACAGAAACATGCACACATACAGGTGTTTGCTGCTGCCTTAGAAAAGAAATGTGGAAACAACATAATTGTCCAGGGTTATAATAATGGTTCAGTAAACAACAGTATATCCATTTAAGAAATATTTTGTAGTCAATATGAACTGGTGTTTAGAAAATATTTTTCTTCAGGGACTGTGGGTATGGGAGGGATGGGTATAGAGTTTCCCTTTGGCATGTTGAAAAAGGTTTGGAAGCAGACAGTGGTGATGATTATACACACTATGAATGTACTTAATGCCACTCAATCGTACACTTAAAAATGGTTAAAATGGTAAATTTTATAGTATGTGTATTTCACCACAATAGAAAAGGAATTATTTTGTGATGTAGGAAAATCCGCTAAACGTTCAGAACCTCAGGTCTGCCGCTGAATGCTGGTTCTGCTGCTTATTGTGTATGCTGGGCAAGTCGCCTGACCTTTCTGAATTTGCTTTTCTCATCTGTAACATGGTAGTATCTTGTGCATGGGGATTTAGGAAAGTTAAATGCAGTGGGTTTGTCGACTCAGTAACGGAGTGCTCCACAAATAGTCAACATACATGCTGTGTTGGTTTCCTACATCAGAACTCCTACTGGACTTTTAAGTTGGATATTGAGTCGGTTGGGTGTTGGTATACACTTTGGATAGAAACCATCAGTGACCAGTAGTTTTAAAGCAACACTTGTTCAGATGAGAAAAAGAAAATCACTGAGGGTTGGGAGTGAGCGCTGGCATCCTGCCGTTTCTGCATGTTGATTGACTTCAATGTGCTCATCTGGCTTCACATGCTTTTTTTCTGCTGTGAAGCCTTCCTCATCCCACAAGATCCCGCGAAGAGGCCTCATCTTGAAGCCATCACTGACATCCGGCTAGCAGATACTGTGCTTAGCTCTTCAGTGAAGGCCTAATGGGAAAAAAATTACCCCACATCAAGAAAAATGTGGCTCCGAGTCTTAGCAGGGACACGCGTGACTGGCTCCCATGGAACAGTTGTGGAGAGTTTAATAAAAGTAAAGAGCTGTTTGTAAAAGTGTGGCTACAGTTAAGGAAAACCAGCAAGAGGTGGTGTAGAGCCTTATGCTTAGCTACAAAGGGGCTGCATCAGCCCAGACTTGAAGGGGTGAGGTAGACAGAGCCAGAACTTCACCAGAACTGGAGAGGGAGCTCTAACCAAACGTGGCTGACCAGAAGCATGGCCTTCAGTAGAGAGACACAGCCAAAGTATGGAGGAAGGAAGAAGGGAGGAACAAGGAAGGAAGAAAGGAAATAAACATGGTGACCTCACTCTCAGATCTCATGCCAGTGCTCATGATGGGACTGCATTCAACAGAAAGTCAGAAGGAAAGGGAGCCCATTGAGGGAGTCCATAAAGATCAGCCTCCCAGAGCACAGAGCTTAGTAAAGAAGCCAGTGGTACTGGAGGGTCAGTTGGAAACTATCCAACACAAATTATCATTTGGTTTGGATCTTGGAAACTTTCCTAAGTGACTAATTCTCCATCCCCCAAATTTGAGAGGTGTTTTGAAAGAGAGCATGACCAACCTGTTACTCTTCAAGTTCTATCCTCATGTACTCTGACATATTCACTGACTTACACAGCCCTCTTCCTCCCAAACATCTTTCTGAATGGCGTTCTTCCAACCTGCACATTGTAGCAGCTCTATAAAAGTGTGTTCAGTGTGCGATTTACGAAACTACTGCAAGAGAACCAACACTGACTAAGTCCTTTGATAGACCAGCCACTGTATTAGGTACTTAACACAGGTTAACCCTCAGTCTGTGCCCGCAAGGATTCTGTCATCTCCTAGGAAAGGGGGAAAACATGTTTGAAGCTCACCACTTTAACTGCAAACATAAATGTTACAAAGATACATTATAATGGAAAATAGGATTGGGCTTTGGGCTAGAAGTTTGGGAAGTGGTTAGAATTCATCTGAAAGAAGTGATCTACACCAAGAAAAAGGACTTGATATAATGGAAATCTGATGGAGATGGGCATGCTATTTCATATAAAGCAAGAGGAAAAGACTATGTTTCACACAAACTGAAATATTGGCCAAAATGTCTTAATCCCCGGACCTGATCTTATTAAGGCTGTGTCTGATTTATTTCAACCCCTTAAGGTAAGAAAGAGGTTAAATCAAAATAAAGAAGGCACTTGGGGCGCCAGCGTGGTTCAATTGGTTAAGAGTTCGACTTTGGCCCAGGTCATGATTTCACAGTTTGTGAGTTTGAGCCCTGCATCTTGCTCTCTGCTGACAGCTCAGGACCTGGATCCTGCTTCAGATTCTGTGTCCTACAGAAGCAGCCCTAAAGACCTACACAGCTGCATCCCTGACCACACAGATTATGAGTCTGAACCCAACATAGCCCCTATGGGCTGAATAAATTTATACTCAGCAGTTGCAATCAGCTAGGGCAGAAGAGGGACAGGAAAAGAGAGGGAATTGGTCATCTGTCATCTTATAACCCCAAGAAAGGTAGATATACTTTTTCACTTTTCATCCAACTCTGGGCACAGAACACATTTGGCTGCGATAACAAAGATATTCCGTGTAATACAAGTTGGGATTTGGGGCAATTTCAAATTTAAACTGGGAAATCTCTCTTCCTCATAAGTAATTCATTGACTGATTTCCTTACTAAATTTCATAAATTTTTCTGTAGATTGTATGCCTAATACTCATGGAAGAATCTTGAAGTAACACACATACAAAAATAAACATGTAATGAACTATCAGCCATCTTTTGTCCCATCTTACAGAGATTTCTGCTGAATAACTTTTCAATAAATCTCTGTGTTTAGTTTTGGAGTCCATTTTCTTTTTCCTTTGACACATTTGGGATTATACTATTAGGATTATTATTTTCTCTCCATCCCTAATTTAAAAACTACCTAGAGTCTAAAAGAATGATTTTTTTTCTTGGGGACATGCATTAAAATCGATTGCAGCTTTTTAAAAAAATAATTTTAAAATAAAAACAACCCTTCCCTGGAAATGAGGATTCAGTATATATGAGATACATGGATCTTGGCCATCTTTAGAATCTTATTATTTCTGGTTTATATCACCAGTTGTGAATTAGTAACTTCTAATGGCAAAAAGAAATAGGGGTGGATTCCCTATAATATGAATACAAACATCCTCATTTTTATCATAGCATCAATTTTTACTGCATTTTCCTACATCACAAAATAATTCCTTCTTTATTGTGGTGAAATACACATACTATAAAATTTACCATTTTTAAGTGTACGATTGAGTGGCATTAAGTACATTCATAGTGTGTATAATCATCACCACTGTCTGTTTCCAAACCTTTTTCAACATGCCAAAGGGAAACTCTATACCCATCCCTCCCATACCCACAGTCCCTGAAGAAAAATATTTTCTAAACACCAGTTCATATTGACTACAAAATATTTCTTAAATGGATATACTGTTGTTTACTGAACCATTATTATAACCCTGGACAATTATGTTGTTTCCACATTTCTTTTCTAAGGCAGCAGCAAACACCTGTATGTGTGCATGTTTCTGTTTGGTTCTCCTTTGTATCTTGTATTTCTCTACTGTGATATTCTAGTTTTTCATTTCTGTCAAGTGTGTTTGCAATTGCTTGTTGGAGCATTTGTTCAATAGATGGTGCAAAGCCTGTAGCACATAATTTTACACATAGGTTCACACATATAATTCATGTACATGATACGTGATTATATAATATATAATTCACATACATATTATTATATCCTTGAAATAAACTCCTGGAAGTGAATTTACTGGACCAAATTGTGCAGTATTTTAAAGCTTTAAGGTTCTTGACAAAGTAGCTTTGTTAAATCTTTACCTTTAGTATTGGGGCGTTTCGGCTCAGGTCATGATCTCACGGTTGGTGGGTTCAAGCCCCACGTGGTGCTCTGTGCTGAGAGCGCAGAACATGCTGTGGGTTCTCTCTGTCTCCCTCTCTTTTTATCCCTCCTCACTCATGCTCTTGCACTTTCTCTCTCTCAAAATAAATAAACTTTAAAAAAATCTTTATTATTAAAAAAGACTTTCACCAAATTCTCTCTAAAACTGTTGGTCACATTGAGTAGATAAACAAGAATTATATCTAATATTTCTGATTTCTCTTAAATAGCTTATTAATGGAGAATGTATTTCTTTTACATGTTTATTAGCTATTTCTTATTTTGTAAATTATCAAGATATTTGACTCTGTTTATCTGCTTAAATTTTACTATTCATCTTATTCATTAATCTAGTTTAATATTGATAGAGAATACTTACTTTTTTTCCAGAGTTATATGAGATAAATATTATCCCTCATTTGTTGTTGGATTGTTATTTGTGATTTTTATAGCAAAATATAAAGTGTAAAATGTTTATATGATATAATCTTTAACCTTGGGATTGTTGTCTTTTGCTTTTACTTTTAAAAGCTCTTCCCCAAATGAAGAGTCAGTAACCACTTACTGTTTAGATATTTATGGTTTAAATTTTTTTTTTCACTTAACTCTTAAGTATGTCCAGAATTGAGTTGGAAGTTTTGTATCCAGTAAACATTTTTTTTTTTTTTTACAAATAGTTAATTCACTGCCATCAGATTACCTATTTGTTTAAAAGTTTCCCCACTAATTTATAACACCTTCAACATATGTGTTAGAATTAAATGTGCTTTGTCTGCTTCAGGCTACCTATTCTATTTTAGTGATTACCTTTTATTCCTATAGCAGTGCCATACTATTATAATCATTTCATTTTTTTTAACTTGTAATTTTTTACTTTGGAGAATTTCAGGAATGTACAAAATTGATATGATTAAATTATGAAATACTATGTACTCATCACCCAGGTTTGACACTATGTTTTTTTTAAAAGAGCTTGATAGCAAAGTCAACACCCAAAAAACAAATAATCCAGTGAAGAAATGGGCAGAAGACATGAATAGACACTTCTCCAAGGAAGACATCCAGATGGCCAACCAACACATGAAAAAATGCTCAACATCACCTACCATCAGGAAAATAGAAATCAAAACCACCCCACACCTGTCAGAATGGCTAACATTACTAACTCAGGCAACAACAGATGTTGGTGAGGATGCAGAGAAAGAGGATCTCTTTTGTACTGCTGGTGGGAATGCAAACTCGTGCAACCACTCTGAAAAACAGTGTGGGGTTCCTCAAAAACTTGAAAATTGAACTACTCTATGACTGAGCAATTGCATTACCAGGTGTTTACACAAGGGATACAGGTGTGCTCTTTTGAAGGGGCACATGCATCCCAATGTTTATAGCAGCACTATCAACAATCGCCAAAGTCTGGAAAGAGCCCAGATTTCCATCAATGAATGAATGAACAGAGAAGAAGTGGTATATATATGTATATATATTCAATGGAGTATTACTCGACAATCAAAAAGAATGAAATCTTGCCATTTGCAACTACATGGATGGAACTAGAGAGTATTATGCTAAGTGAAATTAGTAAGAGAAAGACAAATATCATATGACTTCACTCCTTTAGGACTTTAAGATAGAAAACAGATGAACATAAGGGTAGGGAAGCAAAAATAAAATAAAAACAGGGCCCGGGACAAAACATAAGAGACTCTTAAATACAGAGAACAAACAGAGGGTTGCTAGAGGGGCTGTGAGGGGAGATGGGCTAAAAATGGGTAAGGGACGTTAAGGACTCTACTTCTGAAATCATTGTTGCAGTATATGCTAACTAACTTGGATGTAAATTTAAAAAATAAATTATTTTTTTAAAAAAGCATGAATGCAAAGCATGAAAGAAATGGCAAAGAAAAAGAAGATGGAGATTAATAATCTTCCCATTGCATCTAACTCAGTTATGAGTTAGTCTCTACCAATAAAGGAAGTATAAAATAATAGTAAGACATTAGGGGGGAAACTATTTTTCCAAGAAACCTAGCTAAAGAGAGCCAGTGTCATTAAAGAATATATATGAGGTTCTGATATTCCTAAAAGGCAGGACAAAGAGAAAACCTAAGTCATCTAAGAAGCATGTGAGTTCATAAGAAGTGTTGAACCTTTTCTTTACATGAAATTTAAAGAGGAATGTTTTATTTAAACATTGTTGAACAAAATGGATAGTGTCTTCCAAAGTAGAATTGCAAAAGATAAAAAAAATTTAGATTACATTTCCTTTTCTCCACTTTGGATAAAAACCAAAGTCTGTTTTTAATCACCATCTTAAGCACATTTCCACCAAGAGCTAAAGTCATAGCATCAAGGTATATAGTTTTTCAAAGATGCCTAGAGAATCTAAGACCATAAGTCACACGTTTTTAATTACTGGTGCCTGTGTCATGATGAAGAGACTGATAAACATATATTTTTTCTTTCCTTAGAAAAAATAGGAGATTGATCTACCTTGTCTTTGGTGATTCTCAAAGTGTGGCCTAAGGCTTTTTTATGATAAGTGTCAATGGATTAAGAAAAAAACACCTGTTTTAAAGTTCTTGTTCCAGGTAACACGGAATAAGCACACTCTAAACTCTATCTTCTATTGAATGTGACTATAAAATCGGGACAGAAGGCAAAGAGCAGTTGTTTGAGGACTCTGAAACATAATTAGTAGCAGGTGAATTGGGGAAGATTAGAATTCAAAGTATTGTGAGTTTATCATTTTTTTTCTCTTTTAGCATGCCCTTGCTTGAACACAGTGCAGCCTAAAACCCCAAAGAGAGCACAGAGGTACACACACAGCTCCAGGAGAAGCCTAGTCCTGGTTGAGAAGAGGGGATAGGGAACTTGTAACACTGAGAGACAGTGTGAAAATCCTCCATGCCTTCTTTTTCTCCTTCCCCTGGCTCTCTCCCTCTCTCCTACCCTTTCCTCTCAGCAATCCCATGGTGGTAGTGCCAGAGGCTGGCAGGACCCAGAACTCTGAGGGAAGGGAATCTTCCTCTCCTATAGGTGGAGATGTCATCCCAAGAGAATGGACAACCCCTCCATTGCATTTGGTGCCTTCTCTATCCTCTTGGCATTTAGGCCCAGACATGGGTACAGTCACAGATATGCATGATAGAAAAGGTAACTAAAGCCCCACCTATCAGGCCACAAGACCAAATAAAGGAGCTCAAGGGAAATGAAAAGTACCGAAGATATCCAGCAGGGAGACTGAGAAACCCCCAGCTCTTAAAGTTGTTCACTCTGAGCTGTCTATGCTGGAGTCTGATTCTAATCACCCAGCCAGCAACTGTGAGAATTGAGCTAACAGATAGCCCATGGCCAAGGTCCCAAACTAATCACTGAGTGACACACAAGTAGGACAGATCCTAATAGGACTATGAAGACCTTGAAAATTGAAATGACACACTGGAAATAGTGCCCATATTTTGGAATTTATGGTCTTAACCTCACCAGTTTTATTGCCTGCTAGAATAAAAATATCAACAATTTTCATCAGATTTAAACAAGACACATATTTTTATAATATAATATTCAAAATGTTCAGAATACACTTCAAATTACTGAGTACACAAAGAATGAGGAAAAACCTCAAACTGCATGGAAAAGGCAATCAGCAGACATCAACACGACGATGACATATATATGGGAATTATCTGACAAAGACTTAACAGCAGCTATTATATAAATGTTCCAACAAGTAATCACAAACACACTTGAAATAAATGAAAAACAGAATGTCTCAGCAAAGAAACAGAAACTACTAAGAAGAACCCAACAGAAATTTTAGAACTAAAAGAACTCAATAACCAAAATTAAAAACTCATTGTATGGGATCAAAAGCAGATTGGAGATAACAGGAAAGAGTGGTATACTTGAATAGGTCAGTAGAAATTGTCTAATTTGAACAATGGGAAAATATTTTTTTTAAAGGTAACAAACCCCCAAGGACATGTGAACCACTAACAAGAGGTCTAACATTCATGACATTGGAGTCCAAGGAGAGGAAAAGGAGAAGGAATAAAATGCTGAATAAGTACTTGAAGAATCAGTGGCTGAAAACTTCCCAAGTTTGGCAAAATACATTTATCTACAACTACCGAAAGCAATCCTACATATTCAGTGCAATCCCTATCACCAGTATCCTTCACACCAGTATTTTTCACAGTGCTAGAACAAACAATCCTAACATTTGTACGACACCAGAAAAGACCTGAAATAGCCAAAGCAATCCTGAAAAAGAAAATCAAAGCTGGAAGCATCACATTTCCAGAATTCAAGCTGTATTACAAAGCTGTAATCATTAAGACAGTATGTTACTGGCACAAAAATGGACACACAGATCATTGGAACAGAACATAGAACCCTGAAATGGACCCACAAACCATATAGCCAACTAATCTTTGATAAACAGGAAAGAATATCCAGAGGAAAAAAGATAGTCTTTCAGCAAACGGTGTTGGAAAAACTGGACAGTGACATGCAGAAGAATGAACCTAGACCACTTTCTTACGCAATACACAAAGATAATCTGAAAATGAATGAAAAACCTAAATGTAAGACAGGAAGCCATCAAAATCCTAAAGGAAAAAACAGGCAATGGCTTCTTTGACCTCAGCAGCAGCAACTTCTTATTTGACATGTCTCCAGAGGCAAGGGAAACAAGCAAAAATGATCTATTGGGACCTCATCAAGATAAAAAGCTTCTGCAAAGCTAAGAAGATAGTCAACAAAACTAAAAGGCAACTGACAGAATGGGAGATGTTTGAAAATGACATCAGATAAAGTGTTAGTACCCAAAATCTATAAAGGACTTAATAGACTCAACACCCAGAAAACAAATAATCCATTGAAAATGGGCAAAAAAACATGAATAGACACTTCTCCAAAGAAGACATCTACATGGCTAACAGACACATGAAAAGATGCTCAACATTACTCATCATCAGGGAAATACAAATCAAAACCACATTGAGATACCACCTTGCATGTGTCAGAATGGCTAAAATTAACAACACAGGAAATAACAGATGTTGGTGAGGATGCAGAGAAAGAAGATCTCTTTTGCATTGCTGGTGGGAATGCAAACTGGCCACTCTGGAAAACAGTATGGGGTTCCTCAAAAAATTAAAAGTAGAACTACCCTACAACCCAGCAATTGCACTCCTAGGTATTTATCCAAAGGATACAGATATGCTGTTTCGAAGGGACACATGCACCCCAAAGTTTATAGCATTGTTTATAGAATTATAATGCTGTTGACAATAGCCAAAGTCTGTAAGAAGCCCAAATGTCCACCAACTGATGAATAGATTAAAAAGATGTATATATACTCAATGGAATATTACTCGGTGATCAAAAAGAATGAAATCTAGCCATTTGCAACTACATGAATGGAACTAGAGTGCATTATGCTAAGTGAAATAAGTCAGAGAAAGGCAAATATCACATGATTTCACTCCTATAAGGAATTTAAGATACAAAACAGATGAACGTAAGGGAAGGGAAGCAAAAATAATATAAAAACAGGTAGGGGGGCAAAACATAAGAGACTCTTAAATGTAGAGAACAGAGGGTTGCTGGAAGGGATGTGGGTGGACAGATGGGCTAAAAATGGGTAAGGGCCATTAAGGAAGACACTTGTTGGGATGAATACAGGATATTATACGTAGGGGATGAATTACTGGATTCTACTCCTGAAATCATTATTGCACTATATGCCAGCTAACTTGGATATAAATTTTTTTTTAATATAAGTGTGGCTAGCCGCAAACTGGGTAAGTCCAAAGAAATTCAAAACCAAACATTACCAGAGTACTGCATTAAAGAGAATGAATTTTCAATGGAAACTTACAGAAAGCAGCCAGAGGAAAACAATACATTACCTAGAGGGAAACAATGAGCCAAGTGACTGCACATTACTCATCAGAATACCACAGATCCTTGAAGAGAGTGACACAGTGTTTCTGAAGCCCTGAAAGTAAAGAACTGCTAACCTAGAATTCTATATCCAGCATAAAAATCCTTCAGCAGTGAGGGTAAAATGAAGATATTCTTAGTAAAGAACAACTAAAAGAATTCGTTGTCAGCAGAGCTGCTCTAAAAAAAATTGCCAATGGAAATACTTCAACAGAAGGACAATGGCACCAAAAGGAAAAACTGGAACATCAAGAATGGAGGGAAAGCAACAGAAATAGTGAATATCTGGATAAACATAAAGAACTCTTAGTTGAATTCTTTAAAATATTCGATGATTGAAAGCTAAAATTTTAACATTGTACATGGAGTTTTTAATGTATGAAGATATGACATGTAACAACTGGAATGTGAAGAAAGGAATGTAATGAGACCTGCCTGGTAATAAGTCTTCTATATTGCACTCGAAATGGTAAAATATTACTTGAAATAAATTATGTGACATTAAGTATGAATGTACTCTAATCATTAGGACAATAACTTAAAACCTATGTAAAGAGATATAGTCTAAATCACAGTACGTAAATTAAATGATATTTACCTTAGTGTAGTAGTCAACAAATTATGGGCCATATCCAGCCTACAACCTGTTTTTGTTTTGATGGCTATGCAAAGTATTTCCATATCTGAAGAGTCTTTAAAAAATGAATATGAAACAGAGGGAGAAAAAACATGAGGTTGTGTATAGTGCACAAAGCCTAAAATATTTATTATCTGGCCCTTTATAGAAAAATATTTACTAACTCCTACCTAAAAGAAATGAAAACATACTTACACAAAAATCTGAATATGAATGTTTATAGCAGCTCTGTTCACAATCACCAAAATCTTGAAGCAACTTAGGTGTCCTTCAACAGTGAATACATAGACGAACTGTGGTATATACATATAATGGAATGTTATTCCATAATTTTTTTAAAAAAAGAATGAACTGGGGTGCCTAGATGGCTCAGTCAGTTAAGCATCTAACTCTTGGTTTCTGCTCAAGTCATGATCTCACAGTTTCATAGGTTCAAGCTGACATGATGACAGCGTGGAGACTGCATGGGACTCTCTGTCTCTCTCTCTCTCTGCCCCTCCCCAAGTCATGCTCTCTCTGTCCCTCTCAAAATAAATAAATAAACTTAAAAAAAAAAGGAATGAACTATTGGTACAAACAATAGTATGGATGAATCTCAAAGGCTTTGTGTGAGGAGAAGGGGGGTGCTGTAGTGTCAGAGGAAGTCAACTAAAACAGAAAGTCTACATAAGTTCCAGAGTCCTGTAATGACCAGTTATCCACCTTTAATCTTAAACCTATCATCACACCAAGAACCAGAAATATTTCAAACAATGAAAAAGGGCAATGTATCTGAAAAACAATATGGCAGTAATGTTAAAATCATCTGATAAAGCATTTAAAGCAAATAATCTAATTTAAAAATGAGCAGAAGACATAGACATTTCTACAAAAAAAGATCTACAGATGGCCAACAGACACATGAAAAGATGTTCAACATCATCATGATCAAGAAACTGCAAATTGAAACCATAATGAGATATCACCCCAGAATGGCTAAAATCAAAAACACAAGAAACAATAATGTTGGCAAGGATGTGGGGAAAAAGAAACCCTTGTGCATGGTAGGAATGCAAACTGATGCAACCACTGGGCAAAAACAGTATGGAATTTCCTTAAAAAGTTAAAAATGGAACCACCTTATGATCCAGCCAGCAATCACACTACTGGATATTTACCCCAAAAATATAAAAATCCTAATTCAGAAGGATACATGCACCCCTGTGTTTATTGCAGCACCATTTACAATAGCCAGATGATGGAAGCAGCCCAAGTGTTCACTGATAGGTAAATGGATAAAGATGTAGATTATATACACAGTAGAATATTATTCAGCCATGAAAAAGAATGAAATCTTTCCATGTGCAACAATATGGATGGAGCTAGACAGTATAATGGTAAGTGAAATAAGTCAGAGAAAGACAAATGCCAAATGATCTCACTCATGTGGAATTTAAGAAGCAAAACAAATGAGTAAAGGGAAAAGAGAGAGAGATAAAACCAAGAAACAGATTCTTAACTATTGAGAACAAACTGATGGTTACCAGAAGAGAGGTGGGTGAGGGATGGATGAAATAGATGAAGAGGATTAAAGAGTACACTTATCATGATGAACACTGAGTAATGTAGAGAATTGTTGAATCACTCTGTTGTACACCTGAAAGTAATATAGTGCTGTGTTAATGACGCTAGAATTAATATTAAAAACATGGAGAGCCTGGGTGGCTCTGTCAATTAAGCATCAGACTCTTGATATCAGATCATGATCTTACAGTCATGGGATTGAGCCCTACGTTGAGTTTGACACTGAGCCTGGAGCCTACTTGGGATTCTCTCTCTCCCTCTCTCTCTGCCCCTTCCCAGTTATGCTCTCTCTCGCTCTCACTCTCTCTCTGTCTCTCAGAATAAATAAATAAACATTTAAAAAACTTGAAAATAAAGTATCCATCATAAAAGTGGTTCAGTGAACAATCATAAACAGAATCAAAATAAAAAATAGAACATCTAAGTTAATAAGTAGAAAATATAGAGGAACCAAATGAAAGTTTTAGAACTGAAAAATACAATAATCAAAATTATAAAACTTGGTGAATGAGTTCAATAGCAGAATAGAGTGAACATAGGAAAGAATCATTGAGCTGAAAGATAGATTAATAATAATTACCCAATCTAAGCAACAAAGAAAACAATGGACCAAAAAAACATGAACAAAGTCTCAGGAACCTGTGTCACTCTAACATTTGTGCTCTTGAAATCCTAGATGGAAGGAGAAAAAAGTCAGGACTAAGAAGTACTTGAAGAATTAATGATTGAAAAGTTCCCGGATTGGCAAATAAACCTTGAGACTCAAAAACCAAAGCAAACTCCAAACGAGATAAACCCAAAATCTACAAGACACCTGATGGTCAAACTTCCGCAAACTAAACATAAAGAAATAATCATGGTACCAGCAAGAGAGAAATGACACCTGTGGGGGAAAATCCATCCAGCTGACAGTGTATTTCTCATCAGGAACCATGGAGGCAAGAAGGAAGTGAACAAGATTTTTCAAGTACTAAAGGAAAAAAATGGTCAACCCAGAATTTTATATTTCAGTAATAAAGGAACATCAAGATAATTCTCTCAGGAAAACAAAGAGGATTTTTCCCTAAAAGAATATCTTAAAAAGGTTCTCCCAACAGAAAGAAAATGATAAATTAAAAAACTCAGAATATCAGAAAAGAACAAAGAAGACTATAAACAAAAATATGGATAAATACAATAGTCTTCCCTTCTCTTTTTGAGTTTCCTAAGCTATGTTTGATAATGGAGGCAAAAAATTATAATACTATTTCCTGTAGTTCTAAGTATATAGAGGGGAACTATTTTTAAATGATTATATTTTAAACAAGGAAGGCTAATAGACATGAAGGAAGATAAATGTTCCACACTTCACTTAAACTGGTACAATGATGGCATCAGTAGATGGAGGAGTTACATGTGTATATAATAGAATATCTACAGCAACAAGTTAAAATAGCTGTTAAAATAAAAGGGAAATTTAAGAAAATGTTATAAGTAACTTATAAAAGCTAAGAAATAGAAAATGGAGCCATGAAAAACAGAAAAGGCAGAAAACAAAAATTTTAATGGCAGACTTTAGCCCTAATATATAATAATTACATTAAATATAAATTATATAGATTTCAATTTAAAAATTATATTAGATGTAGTATATTATATACAATTATATAAAAAATACACACACATTAAAAGACTGAGCTTGGCAGAGATCAGAACAATGAATGATGTGGACCTCAAAGAAAATTACTGGAGTCCAAGATGAAGGGGTCAAACCACCACGAAGTCAGAGTAATACTAGGTTTGTTATGTACCAAACAACAGAGCTACACAATATGGAACGTCAAAAACCGATAGAACTGAAGGAGAAATAGACAAATGTAAAATTAAATTTTACATTTAATGAGACAACCTGGCAGAAACTCACCTAAGGATATGGAAGAACCCAACAGTGCCATCAACCAGCAGCATCTAATCAACAGTTGTAAAACACTCTACCCAGTAACCACAGAATACACATTCTTTTCAAGGGCCCACAAAACATATACCAGGAAGTGGTGTACCTTAGACCATAAACCAAACACCAAGAAATTTAAAAGAATTGAAATCATGCAAAGCATGATCTATGACCACAATGGAATCAACCTAGAAATCACTAAAAGAAAGTTACAGGAAAATCACTAAAACTTGGAAACTACAGAACATCCTTTTAAATAATCCATAGGTCAAAGAGGAAGTTTTAAGAGAAATTTGAAAAAACATAGGTCTGAGTGAAAATAAAAACACAGCATATCAAAATTTGTTAGACACAGCTAAGGCAATGCTGAGAGGTAAATTTATAGTAATGAATATATATAAAGAGGGAAAATCTTATATAAAGAATCTAAATTACCACCTCAAGATCCTAGAAAAAGAAAAAAAAAAAGTAAGCCCAAAGGTAGAAGAAGGAAAGAAAAAGATAGGACAGGGATCTATGAAATTAAAAACAGAAAAACAATTATTGGGGAAAATCTATGAAAAAAAGAACTATTTTTTTTCTTAAATGATCAGTAGAATTGACAAACCTTGAGCAATAGCGACAAGGAAAAAGAAGACATGAATTATCAATATCAGGAATGAAATAAGGGCATCACTACATACTCTGCAGACCTCAAAACAATAACAAGTGAATAGTATAAACAGCTCCGCATCCAAGTATAACAACTTGGATGAAATGGACCAGTTCTTCAAGAGGCACAAACTACAACTCAATATAAAAAGGATCATTTGAATGGCTGTAAAAAAAAAAAAAAAAAATTGTCATTCACATTTGTAATGTAAAAATTTCCAAAACCATAAAACATGACCAAGTGGAGCTAATCTCCAGGATGCAACGTTGGTTCAGTTTTCAAAAACCACTCCTTGTAATCCAAGATATTAACAGGCTAAAGAAGAAAATCATGATCACATTAATTGATGCAGAAAAGACATTGACAAAATTCAATACCTACCATGAGAAAAACGCTCAGAGAAATAGAAATGGAACCTCTTCAACTCAGCAAAGGACATCTACAAAAAAACCTACAGCTGGCATTTTATTTAATAGCAAAAGACTGAATACGTTGTCCCTAAGGTCAGGAACAAGGGAAGGATTCTCATTTTTACCACTTTTAGTTAACATCATGCTGTAGGTTCCAAGCCAGTGCAATAATGAAAGAAAAGGAATACAAATCAGAAAGAGGAAATAGAATTGTCTCTCTTTATAGGTGACATGATTGTCTCATAGAAACTCTCAAGGAATCTACCAAAAAAATCATCTAGGATTAATAAGTGAGTTCAGCAACATCACAGGACAAAATAAATATATAAAAGTTAATTATATTTCTATCTAGTAACAATGAACACATGGACACTGAATTTTAAAATACAATGCCAGAGCATCAGGGTGGCTCAGTCAGTTAAACATCCAACTCTTGATTTCAGCTCAGGTCATGATCTAATGGGTCATGAGTTCAAGCCCTGCATCAGGCTCTTTGCTGACAGTGTGGAGCCTGCTTGGAATTCTCTCCCCTCACCCCCCAACTCCTCCTCTGCTCATGTACTCTCTCTCTCAACATAAATAAATAAACATTTTAAAAATAAAATAAAATATAATGCCATTAAAATCCCTCAAAAAATAAAAATATTGTATAAAGTATGTATGGAACTTCTATGCTAATAAGGACACAATGCTGATCAAAGAAATCAAAGAGGATCTTAATCAATTGAAAGACACAGTGTGTTCCTGGATTGGAAGACTCAACAGTCAAGTTGTCATTCCTTCCCTATTTTTTTTTTGAGTTTTTTTAAACATTTTTATTTATTTTTGAGAGACAGAGTGCGAGCAGGGGAGGGGAAGAGAGAGGAAGGCACAGAATTTGAAGCAGGCTCCAGGCTCCAAGTTGTCAGCACAGAGCCCAACACAGGGCTCAAACCCAAGAATCATGAGATCATGACCTGAGCTTAAGTCAGATGCTCAACAGACTGAGCCACTAAGGCTCCCTCTTCCCCCAATTTTATACAGGTTTCATGCAATCTATAAAAATCTCAGAACATTGTTTATAGATATAGGCAAGATTATTCTCAAATTTATATGGAAAGGTATAGAAACTAAAAATCACCAAAATAATTTTGAAAAGAGGAAGTGGGAGGAATCAGTTTACTCATTTTCAGAACATGTTATATATCTACAATAATCAAGACTGCATGATATTGGTAAAGAGGTAGACACATGGATCAATGGAACCAAACATAGAACATAGAATGGATCCATAAAAATATGCCCCTCTGATTTTGACAAAGGTGTACAAATAATTCAATTAAGGGACACCTACGTAGCTCACCTGGTTAAGCATCCAACTTTTGGGTTTGGCTCAGGTCATGATCCCACGGTTAGTGGGTTCAAGCCCTGCATCAGGCTCCGTGCTGGCAGTGCAGAGCCTGGTTGGAATATTCCATGTGTGTCTCACTCTCCACCCCTCCTCTGCTCAAGCTCTTTCTCTCTCACACAAAATAAATATTTAAAAAATAATAATTCAGTGGAGAAAAGAGTCTTTTTTTTTTTTTACAAATAGTTTATTGTCAAATTAGTTTCCACATAACACTCAGTGCTCATCCCCATAAGTGTCCTCCTCTATGCCCATCCCCCCCTCCCCCCCTAGAGAGTCTTTTCAATAAATGGTGCTGAAGGACGTGGACATCTGTAGGCAAAAAACCTGAACTTCCAAATAAACCTCATGCCTTATTAAAAAAAAACAAAAACAAAAACAAATGCAAGATGGACCACAGAATTAAATGTAAAAACATAAAATACTTTTTAAAAATAGTAGAAAATCCTTGGTATCTGGGAGTAGACAAAGCATCATTAGACTTGACATCAAAATTATGATCCTTAAAAGAGTAAAAACTGTATATGTTGGATTTCATCCAAATTAAAAACTTGTGCTCAGCAAAATGTCTTGCAAAGGGATGAAAAGATATGCAATAGACTGAGAAAAACACATATCCAACAAAGGACTGGCATCTAGACTACAAAAGAATTCTCAAGCTCACCTGTAAAAAAATAAGCCAACCAGAAAATGAGCCAAAGAAATAAAAAGATATTTCTCTCAAGAGGGAACATACTGATGGCAAGTAAACACATCAGAGGTTCAACATCATCAGCCAGTAGGGAAATGCAAACTGAAACCGCAATAAAATATCACTCCACACCTATCAGAATGGGTAAAATAAAAAATAGAGACCACACCAAATGCCGGAGATGATGCGAAGAAACTGGATTACTCGTGCATTTCTGGAGAGAAAATGTTTCCATCATTCTGGAAAGCAATTTGGCAGTTTTCCAAAAGGTTACATACTGAATCATCCTATTGATAGAACATTCTTGAAATGAAAAAATTACAGAAATGGATACCAGATTATGGTTGCTGGGGATTATAAAGAGAGTGAGAATGAGATTGGGAGATAAGTGAAGTCTATCTATAGAAAGACAACATGAGAGATTCTCATGTTGATGGAAATGTTTGTATCTAGATTGTATTGGTGTCGATGTTGTGGTTGTGATATTGACTGTAGTTTACAAACTGGGTAAAGGGCACACTGGAACTCTGTATAATTTCTTACAACTGAATGTAAATCTACAGTTATCCCAAAAAGGCAGAATTTTTTAAATGTATGTTATTTCTTTCGGGGCTTCCGGGTGAATGATTGTAATTCCATGGACTTTTATTTTAATGGATGATTAAGGGCTACTTCCTAATAACCTAAGAAGTGAATTATTCAGAGTTTTTAAAAACCTGATATTCATTCATTAGAACTAGAAGATTACTGTGGCTTTCATTTCTGAGTTCTGCTAAGAAAGCTTTCTGTCTGTTAAGGTTTCAGAGAACTATGAAGCTCTTACTGCATGTATAGCCCCCATGTGAGCACTGGAATCCCTAAGCCTTGTCAGTAGAATATATTATAATGTGTTATCTTATATTACTATAATTTTCAAATTCTCCTCATGGTGTGTCTTTTTTAATCTTAACTCTTTATTTTTTTTAATGTTTTATTTATTTCTAGGAAAGAGAGAGAGAGACAGTGTGAGCAGGGGAGGGTCAGAGAGAGAGAGGGAGTCACAGACTCTGAAACAGGCTCCAGGCTCTGAGCTGGCTGTCAGCACAGAGCCCGACGTGGGGCTCGAACCCACAAACAGCGAGATCATGACCTAAGCGAAAGTGGGACGCTTAACCGACTAAGCCACCCAGGCGCCCCTTAATCTTAAATAACTCTTGGCTAAACCTCCCAGTGATTGAGTTTGTGGACTTGTTTGCTGAACTTGACCATGTGTAGATGTTACCATTTGTATGAGCAATATGTCTAGCATATAACTTTCCATTAATTCGACGTATCTTTCATGATGTGGTTCAAAATGAGTCATCCTCCTGGGATTGCTAAACCCAGTATACATAATCCCAACATAATTTGCTTAGACACTGACCCTTCATATTACCACTAAACAGTCTTTCCACTGGGAAGTGGGTGAGTTTGGTTGGGTAGGCTGGGAGGACTTTTGGTCCACTAACTGCCCATGGCCAGAGAAGTATGAAGGCCTTGATCTTAGACTCTCTGGTCTAACTCCTCATGTTCCTAGCCAAGTTTAATAGCAAAAAGTCCATATTGGAGTTGCCAGCAAAATGCAAATATTGTGATACTTGAAAGAAACAAGACAGAAAGATGCTGAACACCACGTGCATAAGTGGCAATGATGGCTGTTGTTAGGAACAGTAGTGACTCTGACTTGGAGTAGTGTCCAAGTGGAGGCTCTTCCTCTTTCAGTCCAAGGATGCACTGTTAAAAATCCATTTTTATTTCCTGCAGAACAAAGTGAGCTTTGTACAGTCTCTGGTGCCATTTGTGGTAGAGGACTTTCTCGGATTGCTCTGGAATGATGAAGACTGTGTCTCTCGTCCAAGAACTGAAATGATACCTTCAGGTGAGTCTGAGTCCAAATCCTCAAAGGAGGGATTTAGGAGGGATTTAGCATTTGGGAGGATCAGGTTTAAACCAAACAATCCCTTAAGAAGAAATTCCATTCAAGTTCTTTCTTTAAAACAGGAAATTAAACAGAGTCATTAGAAGGCAAACTCAAGAGAGTAGTAGCACCATGTCTCTCTACTGTTAGTTGCATGAATTTCATTTTGGATCATCTGTGAATTGAAAACTCTATTTAATTTTGATCCTGGTAACCACAGCTCCTTTAAGTTGCAACAATCAGAATTCTAGGCAAAATGTGTCATTTTAGAAACCTAGAATATACCTGAAGTACAACTCCTTGCATAATTATCAAGATTTAAGTCTCCTAGAGTCTTCTATTAAGTATTTCATTAAATTCATGGGCCAATTTCCAAAAATCTTGTAGTGGTGGAGAGGGTCAGATTATAGAACATGAATTCCTTCAAGACCCTGGTAGAGTTAACATACTTTATTAAAATGACTTCAGGCAAGCCAGAAAGCTGAATCGGGGAAGCAAGCATCGGTTGGCACACTTTCCAGATGTTTTTATTTTTAAGTTTCATTAAGTGAGTATCAGCAGACTAGCCAATGCTATGTAAACGCAGCAAGATTGAAACTCCACCCAGAAAATAACTCTTTCAATTGCTTTCAACAAAGCCTTCTCTCCACAAGTGAATTGCACATTGTTCTTTATGAACACAAAAAAGACTTCCTACACATCCTCTTAAATTCTTACCAGGGCAGAATGTTGGTGCAAACTCTTCTTGTAACATTTAATGGTGAATGCTTAAAATTCATCTGATTTTATTGGCAAATTTTTTTTCTTTGAGTGAAAATTAGGGATTTGGGGGGAACTATTAAACTCCATCATGGTCTTGCTTTTCTAATTCAGTGAGATGTTCTCCAACAGATCAGAGAATTAGAGAAGGCATGGGAGTGGGACCATGCCTGCCATATTTAAGGAAGAGGAAGGTATGCAGCGACAAGGAGCAGAGAGACGGCAGGGAGAGCTGTAGGAGATGAGGTTGGGGTAGCCAGCGCCATTCTCTGCATAGCCTTATAACCCAGTGGAAGCACTTTGACTTTTTACTCTGAATAAGAGAAGGGGCCAAAAAGTTTTTTAAAAAAGGGTGCCTGGGTGGCTCTGTCACTGGAGTGTCCGACTTCAGCTCAGGTCATGATCTTGCAGTTTGTGGGTTCGAGCCCCACTTTGGGCTCTGTGTTGACAACTCAGAGCCTGGAGCCTGCTTCAGATTCTGTGTCTCCCTCTCTCTCTGCTCCTCCCCTACTCAAGCTCTGTTTCTCTCTGTCTCAATAATAAATAAACATTAAAAAAAATTTTTTAAAAAGGGGGTTCATCAGAGGCTTTATGTCAGAGCAGTGACAAGATATGGAGCTGGGCATGAAGTCAATATCCCTGGGACCCCAGGTCCCCGAATGGAAATCAGGGGCTGTCAGGAAGAGCATGGGAGAGCACATGCTGGGGAGAGAGCCAACAATGTGTACTGCACATTGAGTTTTCCCACAGTGAGTGATAGAAAGAAAAGAAAACAAAGTATGCTTTTGAAGCCAGGGTACTCACACATGTGTCACACACATACACACACACACACACACACACACACAAAGAGGGAGGAAGAGAAATCTTATATCCCACATACCTTTTTAGCCCTGAAAAAGTGAACAAAGTACAGAAACAAAAGAATCAAAATAACTGAAGTACTTTGATCAAAACTAATTTTTTTTTTAAAACTAGGGTCACTTTGAGGAGTTTAGACTCCTCAGGAGTACATCTTCTTGGTTCCATCTGTCCAGTGTTTCAGGAAACAGTCTGTTTTGGCAGTTAACTGTGTCTACGTTTCTTACATAAAATATGTTAAACATCTGTCCCTGATCAACTTAAATATCACTGCCTTTATTGTGTCTAATGCTGGCCCTTCAAAATATAACTTGTAAGAGAGAATTTTTTTTCCCAGCCCATCTAAAGAAGTGCTCCTTTGCAGCGTAATCATATTCTCAGAACTAAAGGAGAGAATTTCAGTATAACAATCTCAGTGTAGAAGTTTCTTTGTAGACAGGTATTATTTATTGGGGAACTACTTGAGATGAATTTGACCCAGTCCCTTTTTAAATCCATATCCATCCTTGTTTGCAGCTCATAGCTTAGTGGTATCTCTTTTTGTTAGTCAGGGCAGCACCAAACCCACCGTCCATGAAAGAATGAACTTCCATTGGCAGTATCTTGGTGACCAATGTGGACTTTTTACCCAGCCATGATTCTCATATTCCCAAGGCAGCCCCTTAGGAAAAGTACTCTCCACACAATACCATGAATATTGTTTTTTACTGAGACTCTGCCATGAGCCAGGTACTGAGTGGAGCTCTTCACATAGAGCAGTCCAGCTTCACCCCTTATATCTGTGTGATCTTGAGTAATGAACTCAGGAGCTCAGAGACTCAGTTTCCTCATCTGTAAAATGGGGAGAATTTCATAGTGTTGTTGTGAGGATTAAGTGAGTTAATGTATCTAAAGTGCTTGGAATAGTACCTGGCACATCATAAGTACTAAATGTGTAGCCTAGCAATAATCTAATTTAATAATCCTCACAGCAGAGTTATAAAATAATACCATTATGTTTCCCATCTTACCGATCAAAAGGAAGAGAAGATAAATGACAATAGCAGTGATCATGAATACTAATAATAGCTGGGCTAGGCAAGTGATATACATTATCCCTAATGTTTACCACACCCTTATTCCCATTGGGAAGCCAAGAGGTTAAGGTCCCATGATTGGATTAATGGAACCTGGATTCAGATCCAAATTTTCCGGTAGAAATATCTGTGCTCTCACTGTTAAGCCATGCTACCTCTATCCTTCAGCAGTTTGGTCCACATGGCAGAAATCAATTCCAAATCCAACCAAGTCTTCCTCAAATGGCCAGTAGGTTTTGAATAAATACCCTCTTTTCTTCCATTGACCAAATGAGTAAGTTTGGCATCTTAGGATCGTGATTTAAAAAAAAATTTTTTTAATTGTATCCTTTTTCTCCAATGCTGTGCTTTCTTCTATTTCTTCCTTTGGCTAAAAAGTTAATGCTATTTTTTTAAGTGGCCTTTAAAAGTGCTTCTTGATATTAAAGCCTATCTCAGGAAATGACTTGGCGATGGAGGATGGGTGGTGCTCTAACATGGACTGAGCACAAGCAGTCCCTGTTTGCCAGAGCCAATATTTTCTTACCTATGCAACAAGTTTCAAAGTAACAGACAATTGATGTGAGCTTGCGTTAGAACGATTTTTCTCACTGTGCAGTTCAGGGATGATTCCTCATCAGATCATCTGGGCTAGTGCTTAGACAGGGGCAGATTACTGTGCTGAACTGGCTGAGTCCAGAGATTGGGGGTTTGAACTCCCCCCCAAGTTCACCTTGTGATCCATGTGCACAATACAGGTTGTCCTGTTGCTTTACACATATGACTTCCTGTCATCTTTAGCACAGGCACCCAAAACCAGAAAGGAGATCTTTTCGTACAATCAGACATCAGGAAACCTCTTATTAGCATTCAAGGAGAGGTTGGGAAATGATGGTGAGGAGAGACCATGTCATGCTCTGTTCCCATGAGGTTTCTCTTATGTGAGTAATCTAAGCTATGAACTCACTGGACCAGAGAACCCGGGATGAAGGGTTTCTTCTCACCATTTCACCTCACCTGCTTAGCCACAAAATGGATAGGCTACAGCAGAGGACAAATGGGCCTCCTTTCAGCCTGCCTGATGCTGTTAATACCCATTCACAGCTCTGCAAATTACAGGTGGCATTTGTATATCCCGTTTTTGATTTGAACCAAGCTCTACAATGAGATGATGGAGACAAGAAAGGAGATAGAAATGATGCCACTGGCCCAATAATTGAGGACTTACGATGAACTCTCCCTGGCTAAGCACTTTTTGTGTCTTTTTTTTTAAATGTTGATTTATTTTAAGAGAAAGAGACAGAGAGAGTGAGTGTGAGAGAGAGAGAGTGAACAAGCGGAGGAAGGGCAGAGAGAGGAAGGAAGAGACTTCCAAGCAAGCTCCATGATAGTGCAGAGCTCAACACAGGACTCAAACCCATGAACCGTGAGATCATGACCCGAGCCGAAATCAAGAGTCAGACCCTCAACCAACTGAACCACCCAAGTGCCCTTGCAGATAATGGGACAGAAGCACAATAAAGTATTGCTCATTTCTCTGCTCAGCTTCAGAGGTTTGGCCTCAGTTAAGCCACAACACCCCATATACTGTTTGTCCACTGATCAGTTCACTTAGATACACATATGTAGAAAATAACACATGTGTGATTTTTCTCACATACCTTTGGTGTTTAAGTATAGGCTAACTGGGTCTAAGTTGAAACTGACTACCAGCAAAGTGTCTGAAGACCCAACAAATAGGAATCTGGTGAACACTCATTACATTTCAGTATATTTATAGGGATTCTAGACTTCTATTCCTAAGATTGGGATATGTCCAGCAAAGCTACAGGCAGCTCTAGGTCTGTGTTATTAAAGATAGCTGATGCTTTGTAGATAATCACCATGTGCTAAGTCTGGGAGGGGGAGCATCTTACGTATTTTTTCATTTAACCATAAAAACAATCTCAGTACAGTTGTGACTACTGTGATTCCATTCTCCTGATGAGGTAAATGAGGTATAGGGTAAATCGTTCAGAGTAGGTCTGTGTGACCCCAGAGCTGAGCTGCTGTTTGGCCAGGGCTGTCTAGAGAAAAAGAACTATTAAGATTATATAGACACATATATAAGAGGTAATTTATTATAGGGATTGGTTCACACAATTATGGAAGCTGAGAAGTTCCATGATCTGCCATCTACAAGCTAGAGACCCAGGAAAGCCAGTAGAGTAATTCAGTCTGAGTTCAAAAGTTCAAGAACCAGAGAAGTCAATGGTATAAGCTCCTGTCTGAGTCCCAAGATCTGAGAACTAGGAACGATCCTGTCCAAGGGCAACAGATTAATGTCCCAGCTCACATAAAAAGAGAGCAAATCTACCCTTCTTCTGCTTTATGTTCAATTCAGGCCATCAGGGGATTTCATACTGCTCACCCACATTGGTGAGGACAATCTTCTTTATTCCATCTACAGATTTAAATGCTAATCTCTTCCTGAGACACCCACACAGATACATCCAGGAGTAATGTTGGACCCTCTGGGCATCCCTTAGCCCATGAAAGTTCATACATAAGAGTAACCATCATTGAGGTACCTGCGTGGCTCAGTTGGTTAAGCGTCTGACTTCAGCTCAGGTCATGATCTCGCGGTCTGTGACTTCAAGCCCCATGATGTCCTCTGTGCTGACAGCCTAGAGCCTGGAGCCTGCTTCAGATTCTGTGTCTCCTCTCTCTGTCCTTCCCCTACTCAAGCTCTGTCTCTGTGTCTCTCAAAAATAAATAAATGTTAAAAATTTTTTTGGTGGGGGGGCACCTGGGTGGCTCAGTTGGTTAAGCATCCGACTTCGGCTCAGGTCATGATCTCACGGTTTGTGGGTTCGAGCCCCCCATCGGGCTCTGTGCTGACTGCCAGCTCAGAGCCTGGAGCCTGTTTCAGATTCTGTGTCTCCCTCTCTCTCTGATCCTCCCCTGCTCATGCTGCCACTCTCTCTCTCTCTCAGAAATAAATAATTTAAAAAATTTTTAAAAAATTTTAAAAAAATTTTTAAGTAGCTATCACCTATCTTTCCAACATGGATTACATGGGGTAGATGTCAGTAGGAAGAAGCAGGAGATTAGAATTCTAGTTCTCACTTTGCCATTTCCACACTTGGCAATTCTCTGATAGTCCCTTGTCCCTGTAGACTTTGTTCTCTCCCATTCATAAAATGCAGATATTGCCCTAATTATCTTACAAACCACCAATCATTCTTTCAAACACCTAGAACTTACCGTGATAGAAACCAAATGTCTACATTTTTTTTCTGAGAAACAATTCTGTAGGCATTCTGTTGTCATAGTGGCCACATATGAAAATTTTAAGGAACAAAATTGTAATAGTTTTACAGAAATGCATTAGATAGTGACATTCAGTTTTGTATTGTAACTTGAATAAAATTCCCACATTCCATCAAGAGATCTTCTCCCCACTCTTGGGGTGAAAACTGTTCACCTAAATAATATTTATAATTTTTTTTGCTTCTGACACTAAAATTTGACCAGCCTATGACCATATTTTGCAGTCAAAGAGCAAAGGGATAATATGCCTTTGATAATTGGCATGTCATGTTCCATTTACCTGTTGCTTTCTAATACAAGCAAAACCTTGGCTGTTAAGGACACCCAAAAGATAGAGAAAGCATTGTGAGATGTTTAAAATATGCTGAGAATCAAGTGGCTCAGTGATATTTAATAAGGCATATCATCAAATAAAACAGGTAATTAGCTATGATAATAGAAATATAAACATGACCTAATTAACAGAACTTTTCATTACTATCTCTTGGTGTGGACAATGAACATTTGGTATATTGCTGTCACACCCATGTGCATAATAACTTCGTTGATTTTGGCCCAACTGGGCAGTAGTCAAGGTGTCCAAAACAGTTGAGGGCAGTCGTGATGCTGAAGTTTTTGTATTTTGTATTTTGTATTTGGCACACATTGCCAGTGTGCCAAAGATAACATAAGTATGCCTTGGAATGTTCCATGCTATCAAATCATGCTTATTGTAAGAATTACCTTCATCTTATGTCTGTGTTCCAACAGTTTCTGTATTTAGAAACCATTTAGAAATAGCTCTTTACTGCATACCTTCCATTACTTTAAGATGGAGGAGAAGCTTAGCTCCTCAGTCAACTGCAATCTGCGTTCTGCATCCGTCAGTCTACCAGATGTGCTTAGGATAGAGTTCCCCATGACCACACCATGTTGCTGAGGCCAGGAGATATGTTCCCTCCCTTATCCTTCTTCATCTCTTTAGTCCTTTGTACACTGTTTACCACCCTCTCTTTGTAAACATACTCTGGGGTCACCTGGGTGGCTCGATCGGTTGAGTGTCCCACTTCGGCTCAGGTCATGATCTTCCAGTTCATGAATTTGATTCCTATACTGGGATCACTGCTGTCAGTGCAGATCCTGCTTTGGATCCTCAGTTCTCCTCTCTCTGCCCCTCCCCCACCTGCACTCTCTCAAAAAACATTAGAAAAACACACACACACTCTGTTTTGTGATGCCTGTCTCTCTTGGTCTTCTTCCTATCTTGATGGTTATATCTTCCCCATTTATACTTCTGGCTCTCACTCCTCTGCCCACTTGAAGCATGACTTTATTGGTAACATTCCACTCTTCTACCTCTGTGAATAATCACTATGAAATCCCATGCCCACAGCAATTATAATGAAACTGTTGCTTCCTTTACATTCTTGTTGGCAGTGCCTTAGCTCCAGTTCTTGTCACTTGTCCTCTGGATGATTTCAGTGTCCTCTCAATTTTTCTCCTTGCTCCCCATGTGACATCCCTGCCTCTTCAATCCATTCTGTACCACTATTACCAAATCATACATTTGATCCTGTTGTTGTATGTTCTCTGTCCTCTGGACTTCTTTCCACAAAGTCATCTTGAGTACAAGGCAGTCAGGGTAGTTTGTGACTCCCCAGGGCCAGGTGACATCAGGGCTGAGGTGATAGAAGTGATGGCTCCTTGTCACAAACAGGCTTCCCGAGGGACAGCTGTACAAAGACTAAACTCAGAGGTGGGTGACTTTCCCAGGATCTTCTGGGAACAGGGTTCTGTCACCTGAAATATGGTTACCAGAATACATTCCAGTCATTAATAACCTGTTGTCTTATCAAGTTTCATTCTGGTTTAAGGACAGTATATGAAAAATATTCTAAGTAAGGAGAATCTGTAGTCATCTGACCCAAGGACACCAGGAAAGTCACTGTCTATATTTTCATTTCTCTGCTAGCCTGCCATAGTGCCTGCCTCATAAGGTTAAATTAGGTTGCAAGGGACATCAAACCCAAGGAAACAGATACCTCGATGGAAGTTTAATTCTCTCCTGTATAAGCAAAATCCAAAGGTAAGCTGCTCAGGTCTGCTGCATTGCTCCCTAATCTTCCAGCTTCCTGCTTCATTCGCATCAATACACTACTTAAACTTCATGTGTCATACTGACTGCTTGAGCCACAGCCTTCAAATCTGTGTTCAGTCAATAGGAATTGGCATAAGAGATCACACTTCCTTCCATTAAGGACACCTCTTGGAAGTTGCACAGACCAGTCCCTTTGTATACCATTGACTAAAACTCAATGTCCTGGTCACCATAGCTGCAAGAGAGCCTGAGAAATGTGATCTTTCTTTTGGATGGTCATGGTCTCAGCTAAAGAATGGGTGTTCCATTATTAAGGCAGAAGGGGCAAATTCAGCTATGGAAAAACTATCAACCCTTGTTGCAGCACACACAAATCCTTTTGTTGAGGATGCATACCTTTAGTCTGAAAGATTTTCAGTGAGACCCAACTCTCTTTATAAGGTATCCCCATGATTTTTCAACAGGCATTGATGCATCGGTTTCCTTCCAGTGTGACATTAAGATAAAGGAGAGAAGGTTAACACCAAGGGACAGAGGAGTTCTAAAACCAGAAGGAATGAGATATCAAATACACACAGTCTACTTAATAATTTCAGAGGTGGGAGTGAAGAATAAAACAGATGTTAGAACCAATCGTGATTTGCTGTGTGAACTTGGAGTCAATTTTCCTCCTATAAAATGGGAATAACTGAGTTATTGTGATGAGAAAAGAATGAACATGTTTTAAAGTCACAAGTACTTTGCCCTGTTGGGCAGTAGACGTTAATCATGCTCTACAACCAACTACAATATTAGGTGGAACAATAGCTGCCAGAAAGAAACCAAATTCAAAATGTAGATCTGATGTTGTCTGTTAGCCCAGTGGATGGCAATTTGCTTGTTGTTAACTCCAAGAAGGAGGGAGCAAGACCTATTTTATTCACCATTGGACCCTTGGTGCCCAGCACAGTAGTTGGCACATGACAGGCACTCAGGAAACATTCCTTGAATTAAATGAGTAAGTGACCCAAAAGAATAAGGTAAAGCATACAGAAAATGATTAAGGATGACATAGTGGAGACTGCATGCAAGTTCCAAATCAAATTAAGGGGAAAGTAGTGTAGTGAACACAGAAGAGTTGTTGAGGGCAAGTGAAAGAAAGGGAAGAGTTGACTAGCACATTTGACGCTGGCAAATATTTGGCAGAACAATGAGTCCTTTTTCCACAACCTTGAGAGTTTGACCTTTTTATTTGCTTCTGAATTTGGGTTTTTTTTTTTTTAATATTTTATTTCTAGGAGAGAGAGAGACAGCGTGAGCAGGGGAGGGTCAGAGAGAGAGGGAGTCACAGACTCTGAAACAGGCTCCAGGCTCTGAACTGGCAGTCAGCACAGAGCCTGACGCGGGGCTTGAACCCATGAACTGCGAGACCATGACCTAAGTGAAAGTCGGACGATTAACCGACTAAGCCACCCAGGCGCCCCAGCCGAATTTGGGGTTTTTAAGTTCTTATTTGATCGTTTATAAATTTGGATGGGGTAAAAATGTAAACTGGAGTTGATTTAATTAATCAGGCAAATATAAGCAGAGAAACCTGTTGCATTAAATGATACCCATGAGGAAATCACAGTCCAGGGAGCTATTAGCAACTTCCACTGGTCCCGACTGTGTTTCCTCTTGGGGCACCTGGCTGACTCAGTTGGTAGAGCATATGACTCTTGATCTCAGGGTTGTGAGCTTGAGACCCACTATGGGCACAGAGCTTACTTGGAAAAAAAAATGTTTTAAATACAATAATGCCAAATTGTTTTTCCCTTGAAATAAACAAATCTAAATGTTTGTAAAATTCTTGAGAAAATATGGCGACCACATGAATAAAGTCAGTAAGCACTTTCTTTTTATAGATTGTGGTACTGTGTTAATGAGATATTTATGGTATTGATACAATCATTCCAGACTTGTCCCAGGACATTTAACACCCACCTGGACATTGAATCATGTAACCACTGGAATATATAAATATTTTCACCAGCATTACCAATAGCTCATACTGGACCAATACCATATAATTCTTTTTTTTTTCTCTCTTTATAAAAAGTCGTATGTATTTGTCACCAGATGTACTTTTTCTGTCACATAACACCTTGTCCCACCTTTATGTTAGCTTGCTGTGCCTTAGTTATCTGACAACAAAGAGCGAATCTCAATTCTGATTCAAGGATACAAGGAATAAAACTTTATTTTTCTATACTTTGTCTTAATTACTATTTCGAGTCCTTTTCCAACAGAGATGGGAGAAACTCAATCCCTGCTGATTGATGACCTTTCTTTCTTCCCCAAGGTTGCTGCTAAGCTCTAAGGATGAGACTCATACTGTCCCAAAGCAACGAAAGGAAGTCCACGTTCTCCCCATAGGTACTTCTCCATGTAGCCAATGCTCCAGGTGTGCCCTCCATGACTGTTCAGGCATCTCTGGGAGGAATGGGTCCAGTCAATGCAGGGCAGTCCCCTTTAAAGGGATGTAAGTGTGAGGTGTTCACAGTAAACCCCTTCAGCAGCCAGGAGTCCAGATCATCAGCCAGGTAGAAGAGCCTGTGCTGAGCACATCCAAGTCTAATAGGCTAACCGTCTGTCCAGGTCACTGCTGCGTTAGCCCCATTCTTGCCATGAAGCTTTTTCAGATCCATCAATTGCTTTACTGTGCCAGTGGGCACACTCTCGGGTTCGTGGGAATTCTTATTCTGGAGTAGGGTAAACCTAATGAGGCCACTAAGACCCTTTTGGCTGAGACCATCTATGGTCATCTCTTTTCTAGAATCCCGCTGCCACATCAGAATTCTTCCTGGCAACATTTGGAATCCTTGCTCTGTGCTCCCCAAACCCTGTCTGGGGACAGTGACAACCCCTCTTCAAGTCTTAGGCTAGAGAGTTACAGGTCATGCCGGGCAAAGGAATGAACCTGTATCTTAGCTCTCATGGCAAGCCTTTGACCCTCCTTACCCAGGCCAGAGATTCTTTTCTAATTCCAGGGGCAAAACAAAAACAGAAACAAAACAAAACCCTGCTCTGACTGAATAGATTTTCTCCCAGGTCTATTCACCATATCACAAGTCTTTTCTGTCCTTCATTGTCTTGGTTGATGCTGTCCAATAGAAATAGAATGTGAGCCATGATGGTGAGCCATATATGTCACTTTCTAGTTGTTCAATTTATTTTGTTTTTTAAAAAAGGAAACAGATGAAATTGATTTTAATCATATATTTTACTAAATACAGTAAAATGCTATCATTTCAACACACAATCAATTTTTAAAATAAGTAATGAAGTATTTGACATTCCTTTTTTGTATTAAGTCTTTGAAACCCAATTTGTATTGTATACTTACAACATCAGAGCAACCACATTTCAGGCAGTTGGTAGCCATATGTGGCCAGTGGCTACCATATTGGTCAGTACAAGTGTATGCCATGAGTCTTCCTTTCTATTCCTTCATTGCCTAATTTTTTAAACACAAAATCCAGAAGAGTCTCCTATTTATCTGCCTTTCTGCTAATTCATCTATTCCCTGGGGCAGTGAACCCAGAATGGACAATTTCCCAAATGAGCAACATAGTTATTGGATAAAAGAAATTTTGGAGAGGGATGGAGGGAATGAAGATTAGCAATTCACAGATGCTATCCCACCATCATTTATTAATAAATTATTTATGGCTTATTATAAAAATATAATTTGTTATGTTTTATTATGGTATATTTTATTACATTAATAGAAATATTGATATAAGTAAACATTTATTATATAATGCTATCCTACTATTATTTACTGTGTGCCTACTCTACACATTATAAAACCTATTTCTGGAACTTAGAACAACCCAACACAGCAGTTATATGCAAATTTATGAACTGAAGACACAAGCCCATAGAGGTTAAGTAACTTGCACATGGTCAAGGGTATCAGAATCTGGATTCAAACCCAAATTGTTCTGGTGGCCCCAAAACCATTTGACCCTTTACACTGAGCCATACCAACTTCTTTCTCTTCTTGCGTAAACTAGTTTTGTTTGTGTTTTTAGAAAAAACCTCCTACTGCCCCTTTGTGACCTTGGTTGAATTGGCTCTCAGAGTCAACCAGCAGAGGAATTCGGCATGGCCACAGAGCAGCTGTTGGGATGCCTGCTTCAACCAGAGATTGCCCTGGCCTTTCCTGCCATTCCGAGTGGGGCTGTCACTGCTGCCCACGTCAGAAGGACCTTCATTTCTGATAAATGATGGCAACTAGGATTGGAAAACTTGTGCACAACCTTTGGCAGCAAGCTACAGGCTCATTCCCTCAAACTGACTGCCTGCACATTCATAGGCACAATTGGATGTGAGTCCTGGGTTCCCAGCCATCATTTGGGATGCAATAGAGCCGTGATTTAGGGGTTTTAATCCTAGCTTAATCTTTTCTATAATAATTTTCATTCTTTATCTGAAGACAGCTATTTCTTTCTATTCTGCTCTGTGCCACACAGATCTAATTTTCTTGTTTCCTTTTTGAGAAAGGGCAATCCACAAAGTTCAAAGGACTGCTTGAATTACCTGGTTTAGTTCTGTTTAACTCTTAGGTTGGTCTTCAGCATTTGGATTTGATTTCCTCCTTCTTATTTACAATCCTAGGTTAGACCACATTTCATCTACCTACTACTATATAAATAATTATTTATGCATCTTAGAATGCATCTTTTCAGCAACTTAGAAGAGATATTGTCTTATCAATTTTGTTTTCCCCTTGGCCTTGCATTCACTCAACATATATTTAGCAAGTACCTATAATATCCCAGAAACAGACCCACCAAAAATACAAAGAAGGACACAATTTGGCCCTTACTCCAAAAAATGTAGAGAGAGCAGTATTTCTGACAATGGGTTGTGCATCAATTTTATAGGAAAAAAAGATTCCTTGAAAAATGTTGGTTTAAATTAACCTCCCCTCCACCCATCAACACTGTAGGACTTCTCAGAAACTTTAACATTGCTGATGTGTACCATGAATCTTCAAAAAGAAAAATAAGCTATATAGTGTTTCCTGAAATGTTTTGACCATACAACTGTTTTATGTTATACAGTCTCATGGGACAAGTGTTTTATGGAACATGCTTTATGAAATGGTAGGTTAGAGGCCAGTAGAGAAGAGATACATGGAGAAGTAATTACAGTAATGCCAGATAACAGTTATGGAGTTCTTACTTTATGTCAGGCTCTGCATAGATGCTGAGAAAAGGAAAGCTTCTTGAAGGCAGTAAAGAAGACATCATCAAGGAGGGGACTTTTGGGGGCCCTGGATGGCTCAGTCAAACACTCAACTTCAGCTCCAATCATGATGTCATGGTTCATGAGTTCAAGCCCTGCATAGAGCTCTCTGCTGTCAGCACAGAGCCTGCTTAAGATCCTCTGTCCCCTTCTCTTTTCCCTCCCCTGCTCGTTCTCTCTCTGTCCCTCTGTCTTTCTTTCAAAAAATAAATTTTAAAGAAAAGAGGACCCTTAGGCTGGCCATTGAAAGAGTGGGTAAAGACTTATATATAGATCTTGAAGAATATTTGTTGACAAAATTAGTTAAAAAGATATATCTGCATTCAACTTTATATGTACTATCATGATAAATTTTAATAGTTTAGTTTTGTTTGTGTGTTAAGCATCCAATTTGTAAATAGCTCAAAATTGGACTTGTGGTGGCTAAATAATGGTCCCCAAATGGCCTCGTCCTGATTTCCAGAACCTGTGAATAAGTTATATGACACAAGAGACTTTACAGGTGTGATTAAATTAAGGGTTTTGACATGGAGAGAAGGTGCTGGATTTTTCACGTGATCTCAGCAGTCAGCAAGGGTCCTTATAAGAAGGAGGCAGGAAATTGGAGACACAACAGATAATGTGTCCACAAAAGCAGGGAAACCTTTGAAGAGGCTCTGCTGCTGGCTTTGAAGGTGGAGAAAGGCTGCCACAAGCCAGGGGATGTAGGCAGACTCAGGAGCTGGGAAGGACAAAGAAGCTGATTCCCCTCCACCCCCCGTCACCCACCTGGCGCCTCCAGAAGAATCATAGTCCTTAGGACCTATTTTAAACTTCTAAATTCCCACACCTTCAGATAATAAATCTATGATCATTTTAAGCCACTAAGTTGGGGGTGTTTTGCTATAGCAATTATGCAGCAATTGGAAACTAATGCAGAAGATATTTTTTCTTTATTTTTAAAACCACACTTTTAAATAATTCCAAATAGCTTTTGTTTATAGGAGTTAGAGCTACTGCTGTTTGCCATATTAGAAATTCAAACTAAGAATGTATTAAGTAATTAATGGATTTAAAATAGCAACAGTAAGCTCACTGCATGTTATCCAAAAAAATGCATACTTTTATAAGAAATGACTGTATTTTCAAAAACAAAAAAATAAGAGTACTGTTATTCTGTATATTTACTCATTTTTTTTATTGGTTAGCTTAATAGAAGACATCTGGATTCTAATAACTGCTTCTGTATTCAATCTGTCATGATATCACACATCAGGAAGCCTCTGGAAAACTCCAGTGAGTGAAAGGGCAAATATCTTCATATTATCATGAGAACTATTTTGACTTCAAGACTCCCAAGGGTTTCCAGATCACAATGGGAGGATCCCTTATGTAGAGAACTGTGTGTCCCCACAACAATTTGATATGGTAGGTGCAAATATTAACCCATTATAGAGATGAGGATGTTGAGATTTGGATAAGGTAAATAACTGGTCTCAGACTACATTCTGGTGGAGCCAAAATTCAAACCCCGTTAGCCTGACTCCACATCCCACGATGATTCTCCCATGTTCCACTCTCCCCAGTTATCTTGATTGGTTGTTAATGGGCATCACTCATCTATGTGCATAGGACTCCCTCATTTCTGCCTTTCTTTCTTCTAGATTGGACTACCTGCCAAGCCCACCCATCACATTTTGTCTAGATAACTGCTTTTAAAACTTTAAAGAGTTGTAGAATCACAAAGCTGGAAGACAGTTCAAAATCCTTTCCCCTTCATTGGACCTTTGGAAAAACTGAGGCCTGGAGGAGCAAAGTCACCAGCACATGATCAGATAACACAGCTAGTTATTAAGAGAGCCAGAAAAAGAACTCCACGCTCCTGGCTGTTCAGGTGTGTTTCCCCCAGATACCATATTACATTGGATCCCATAATTCAAACTAAGATTATTAAATATAGTAGAATAATTGCAACCATCCTTATATAGCATTTCCACTTTCACAGCTGCCCATCATGTCTATTCTCCAGAAAGGTTGAGATTTTCCAGGGTTTGGGGTCAGCTAACGAAGGAGGCGTCTTTACTTGATCCCTCTCAGGCATGATATCCAACTGCCTGGCAACCCCAGTCCCCGGTACCAAGTGGGTACTTACTAAATATTTATGGGATGTGTCAGTGAACGAATCACTCCCTCCCCTCATTCTACTTCTCTGTGGTTTCTTAAAGCTTTGTTTGCAGGAATGTGGACAGTTTTGCATCTCCACCTATGGAGGCCAGCTAGGAGACTCCCAAGCAAATAGAATCACTGAGATTCCAGACAGCAGCTCCCTGTTTTCCCTTTAGTTTCCTTTTCAAATTCCTGCTCTTGATCAAGGCCTCTGCCCTCTCTGCCAGAAAAGAGGGAGGGAAAATTAAAAAAAGAAGAAGAAGAAGAAGAAGAAGAAGAAGAAGAAGAAGAAGAAGAAGAAGAAGAAGGAGAAGAAGAAGGAGAAGAAGAAGGAGAAGAAGAAGGAGAAGAAGAAGGAGAAGGAGAAGGAGAAGAAGAAGAAGAAGAAGAAGAAGAAGAAGAAGAAGAAGAAGAAAAGAAAATAAAGTGCCTTTGTAACAGCTCAAATTTTATCTACACCTTCCTCTGCCCAGCCCTTCCCTTTAAATTGTAACAACTGGACCCTTTTTTAAGTTTTTCTTATCAAGGGGAAAATAAGGGGGGGGGTGCCTTTCATAGGCTCTCAGAAGTCATCAGATTGGATCTCTGGAAGGGGTGAAATGTTCAGACATTCAGGGAATCAGGCCCAAGGAAGGCCTTCTTCCAGTTAAGGCACACCTGCTCCCCACAAAGGTTCTGGCTCCTGTGTCTGGGGACAGAGGGGTTTACTGAGCCCGCGGGTGCAGCTGTTTGCTTTAGGAAAATAGCTTACGCTGTAAATACTCCCAAGTATTGTGCCTGGTGTACAAAAATCTTGGTTCCAGAGCAAATACATAAATCTGAGCCTGACAGGGGAGCTTAGTGGGCCAATGTTCAGAAACACGCGGAGATTTCTTTAATGAAAGCAGATTGCCTTGCCCTGTGGACTCAGGGGATCCTATTTTCTTTTTTCATTTCAAATCCGCAGGCTCTCAGAAGAATTGAAAGCAAGTAGGTTACACCAGGTGCTTTGAGGACAATGAAAAACTGCCGCCGGACCTAAAAGCATTAGTCATTTGGGGAATTTCTCTTTTTCAAACAAGACCTGGTGGAATTAGATGCTCAGAGAAGTTATTGCAATTTAGCTGGGCCAGGTGGTTTCTCGGGCAATATCTGTAATGGACCAAGTTCAGACAGTGTTGTCAAAAATCTGGTTTGTTTCATGAAAAAGGAGATAGCCAGGCAGATACCCGAGTTCTCCCCTAAAAAAAAAATTACGAGCTTTTCCACACTTGCAGTCACAGTCTTTGCTGGAGATGTGGATTGAAATAAGGATTATTTGTCCCAAGAAATACTCCAAACCAAAAATTAGTGCTAAAATCAGTCAAACCCTCAACCAAGGTCTCAACAAATTACTCAAACATTTGCTGTTTTGATAGCTCTGTTCTTTATAGCTACCTCCCTTTGTTACTTTAATTTCTTCCCCTCAAAAAAGAATGGTTAAAATTTATGGCTAGGAGAAATAACTGATTACTGCTGGCAAGTTAACTGAAGGGGCCAATTGTTCCATACGGCAGGAATCAGAAGGCTAGGAAGCCATTCACCAGGAAAGACTGATGTGCGAAAGGGCAGAGCAGTGTTCCCTCCATTGTGTGATAAAGAGTTTCATGTTTGGTTCCAAATTCCTAAAGGCAGCCTGGTGTGCAATCGACCAAGCCATAGGGGAGCATGCGAAAGCTCGAAGTATATGCTTCACACACAAGATGGGGTCAACTTCCGGGAGACAAAGGTTTCCTGTTCACTTTTTTTCTAAATAGTTTATTTTCAAGTTGGTTTCCATATAACACCCAGTGCTCATCCCAACAAGTGCCCTCCTCAGTGCCCATCACCCCCCTTCCCCTCTCCGCCACCCCCATCAGCCCTCAGTTTGTTCTCAGCATTCAAGAGTCTCTCATGGTTTGCCTCCCGCCCTCTCCCCAACTATTTTTCCCCTTCTTCTCCCCCATGGTCCTCCGTTAAGTTCCTCCTAATCCACCTATATGTGCAAACATATGGCATCTGTCCTTCTCTGCTTGACTTTCCTGTTCACTTTTGTTAGAGTGGTCCAGACATTCTACGCATTTGTCAAGACAGGGGAAGCAAAATGGCCATTTTGCTATTTTCACATGGAAGCCGAATGGCCCCGAGCCTCATCAGACTCTCAAAATGACATCATGAAGACTCCCTTGGGACACCCCCACACACCAACTCAGGGTGTTTCTAGAAACCCCAGGAGAGACTCACTTGCACTTAAGCCAACTTTAACTGCATGATGCTGCTCCAGGCAACTGCTGGGTATTGCCAAAACCTCTCTCCTGTCTCCCACTAGGCAATAAAATCTCAGCCACCACTGTCCCACTGTTCCAAGAGACACTACCATCAGTGTATAAAGAATCCCGCAAGCCCAAGACAGAGCTGGGCTCCACCCAGAAGTGGGAGAGTGCTCTGCCTCACATTTTGCCAAAGGATCCTATGCAACACTGGATATGCCCATATTTCCAGAGCCCCCCTTTGAAAACAACTGCAGCTTTTCATGGAACTCCCCTTAAAGCCTTTCAATGCATCCATGGGATTGGGGAACAGACCCTGCCTCTCCCCAGGTGCCTGCTCACAAAACTTCCTTCTTGGTGAACTGTTTTTCTGTCAGAGTGTATCAGTTCATACATATAACACACCAAGTAGACCCTGACCCCTCAGTCAGTGAAAGCCAACAAGACCCTGAACCCCAGTGAAGATTATGTTCCACACAGTAGGTCCAAGCAAAACGTCAACTAAAAGGGGTCCAATTTGTGTGGGTGGCTCTCCGTCTGACACACTTCCTTATTACTTCACTGGTCATTTGACATGTTTATTGTACGTGTTGCTAAGAATGAGAAATTCGTAGAATAAGAAAATGTTATAAATAAGAGGAGCTATGAGATGATAGCCAACTGCAGGAAGGAGAAACCTCAAACCTTATGTCCTCTGCGTGGTCGTAATAACCACAATAGCAACTGTAATGACTAACAGGCATGGATTGCTTTTGAATTTATGAAGCCTTTTACATACATTATTTCATTTAAATAATGAACTGAACCCAACCATTTGGACCCCTAGTTGTTAAATAGCAATGAAATGGAACTTTCTGTTTCTAAGTAGGGAAGCTTAAAAGAAAAAAAACTTATTAAAAATAGCTCCAAAGGCAATTTGAACATCAAAAGAGCTTTTTATGAAACAGCATTTTGATGAGTTAAGTGTAAATGAATCAGAAACATATGGATTAAATTTTATTTAAAATAAACAAGGGTTTAAAAATTAAGAGGCGAAGTAGTTTGAAAACACATCTGACTTAATCCAAAGTGTCTGAGCACAGAAAGGGACTAGGGCTTTGTAAATCAGGGAGGTGAAAAATGACAATCTTGTTACCTGGAATTCTTGTCCTGGGCTCTACATGGAGTAAAACTCTACAGACCTTAACTGCTACACACGAGGAGACCTGAAAGCTATTTTGAAATTTCCCTTTAAGTTATGAAACTATGGTATTAATAACAGATGACTAAAATCATGAATTAAGCTATCCACAGATTGATAATGTCATCAAGCTTCTGTTTTTCCAGCATTTTAACTCTTCTGTGGGAATGGCTCTTTGGAGCAGCATGCTCAATTTTCAAAGATGTTTTTGAGATTTCTATCTCTTCCTCTTTCTTTTTTCAACCTCCACATATTTATTTGGAGCTATCTCTGTTATTTTTTTCCTTCCAACATTAATAGGCAGTCAATAAACTATGAAATTTTTATTTCCATTTTATTTGTCAATATTTTTGATTGTTCACTGAGCCAGATATTTCAAGACCTGCAACTTTAAAAATCCACCTGCTTTAGGAAGCCATAGTTGTTTATCAATCATATAAGAATCCTTGTTTCTTTTTTTGTTGTTTTCTTTTTAATTAAAAAAATTTTTTTTAACATTTATTTATTCTTGAGAGTTGGGGAGAGACCGAGCACGAGCAGAGAGGGGCAGAAAGAGAAAGAGACACAGAATTCAAAGCAGGCTTTGGGCTCTGAGCTGTCAGCCCGAACCCACAAACCATGAGATCATGACCTGAGCTGGAGTCAGATGCTCAACCAACTGAGCCACCCAGGCACCCCTGTTTGTTTGGTTTTTTTAATGCTTATTTATTTATTTTGAGAGAGAGAGACAGAGACAGAGAGTGTGCATGAGCAGGGAAGGGGCAGAGAGAAGAGAGAGAATCCCAAGCAGGCTCTTCACTGACAGTGTGGAGCCCGACACAGGGCTTGATCTCAACAATCCTTGAGATCATGACCCAAACCTAAATCAAAAGTCAGATGTTTAACTGACTGAGTCACCCAGGTGCCCTGAGAATCCTTGTTTCTAACCAGTGATTGAAACTGGTAAAGTTTTGGTTTGTACAAGATGATTTTCTCTTGTGCCAAAAGAAACTTTTGCCTTATTGACAGTTCTTTATTTGTCTTGAGGGAACACATTACAGTTCAGCATATTTTGTATGTATTCCTTTTGTTAAAAGATCAGTTTCCCTACTTGAGCAGCCAACCCAATTGCAAACCTTAGTTCTCACATGATGAGATTATTTTCTCCTGCCCTGGTAGTGAAATCCCCAAAGCAATTTCAGATCTTAGTCCCACCCCACTAGCTACTAAATAAGTACCACTTGGTAGAGTCATGATACTTAATGGATTTCTAGGAAATGGTTTAGGCAGTGTCTGGGTGTCTGCAGGAAAATTGGATTGAGACAGAGTTATGAAGTACCAATTATCCTCTGCCCATTCATTTCATCCCATCCTTAACTGGGTTCCAGAAACCAGAGCAGCCTGGGGCAAATCGTCAAATTGTCAAAATTTGTCCTCGGCAGTCTTCCAGCTTCTCATGTTAGTTCTCCAGCTTCTGTGCCCACACACAGACCAGCGCTCTCATTGAGGTAGAATGGAAGACATCGTGTTGAAAGTCATCCAGACCTGAGTTCAAGACCTACAGTTACCACTTGCTGTTAAATTCAGTAAGAATTTGCCCCCACATACCATGGCATTTCTTTATGTTCCAAGTTGCTCCTTTCCCATTTTGTGTTTGAGTGTCCTGGGCTTAATGCAAGGTGTGTTGTCAAGTTAAATTCTTTTGATGTTGTCTATTTAGGGTGCTGTACATTCGAATGTCACATTGATTACCTTTAGAAGAGATGCTGTATTCTTGTCTTACAACTAGACCTCCATTCATACTGACATACTGAGTTCACCTCCCTACCTAGTCTTTGCACACATGCTTCCTTGCCTGGAATTTGCTCCCCCTTGGTGGTGCCCATTATTGTGATCAAGAACCTCTCCATCCTGCAGGACCACGTTTCATGAGTCTCTTCCATAAAAAGGGCCTGGTCAGAAGTCATACCTTCATCCCATTAGCTCCTGCTCCGCAACTGTGCACCCCCCCCACACTCTGTATCGTGAATGTCAATATTTGGTCTATGTCAATCTCATCTTGGTTTCTAACCCACTCTGACCAATATGGAAGCTACTCACCATGTGTAGCATCTTAGTTTTAAGTAATTAAAATTAAACAAAATTTAAAATTCAGGGGTGCCTGGGTGGCTCAGTTGGATAAGCATCCAACTTCAGCTCAGGTCATAATCTCACAGTTTGTGAGTTCGAGTCCCACATCAGGATCTTTGCTGTCAGTGCAGAGCCTACTTCAGATCCTCTGTTTCCCTCTTTCTGCCCCTCCCCTTCTCATGCACATACACACACACCCTCTCTCTCTCTCTCTCTCTCTCTCAAAAATAAACATTAAAAAAATTAAAATTCAGTTCCCTGATTGTAGTAGAACCATTTCAAGTGCTTTACAGCCACACGGGGCTAGTAACTAGCATATCAGACAGAACAGACCTGGCACATTTCCATTATTGCAGCATGTCCTACTGGACAACACAGTTGTAGATGCTGCAGGATTTAGGACCACGTCTCTGCAAACTCTCTTCACCATCTGTTTCACATGCAATGGTGCTGGGCACATGAGGTTCTCTCTGTGTCTGTCAACTTCCTGGCTTTCATGGGGACAATTCAGTACCTTTTACAGAGCGATAATGGTAAAATCTTATCATCTCAAGTGCCTTACACCACACTAAGCACTCTACCAGACAGGTATTAGTAGCTTTGTTTTACACATGAAAGAACTAAGTCATCTGCTAGGTGACACAGGCATTAGGTGAAGAAGTCAGGAATTGAACCCTGGCATTTCTGACCCCAGCACCCATGTCATGGTGTTCTGGAGCAGGACTCCTCAACTTCATGCCCTAGTGATACTCCTGACTGTTTGAGGTCACATCATTCCTTGTTGTGGGAACTGCCTGCACATTGTAAGATGTTTAGCAGCTTCGCTGGCCTCTACCTGCTAGATGCCACTAGTGTTCCCCACTCGCCACCACTCCTCTCCCCACTCCCCCCACCATCACAGTTTCCACAACCAGAAATGTCTCCAGACTGCCAAATGTCCCCTGGGGACAACCCCTTCCCTGGTTGAAACCCACTGCTCTAGATAGTTAAGGTCTGTCAGATGGATGAAGAGATGCCTCTCAAAATCCTGACTTCATGCTTTGAGCAGGTGGGCAGCAAGCTGATACTCTGCAGGAAAACCAAGTAAGAATTCTCTTCATCTGCTGTGTGATCTGCCCGGCCAACTCCCCATCTGGGAAATGTTCAGCGGCTGCTTCCTTTCATGTTCCACAGAGATAGAGCCTTGGGTTGCTGACAGCCCAGATGTTCTGCAGCTCCTCGTGACTCATGTTAACACCCACATGCCCTGTTCCACAGGGCGGATGGGTCAGCTTTTCCTTCAGACCACCTGGCTTAGACAAACAATCCCAGCAAACAGCACTTCTGTGGGAGCGGGGCAGAGTGGGGTCGAAGATGAGCCGGGAGGGAAGAAGAAAGAGCTAACAGCCATAGAGGCAGACCTTGGAGGGGAGAAATGTGTCCTGAGTTGTTTGAGAAGACCCAGGACCTAGCAAATGGATCCAAAACCCACACACACTGCCTGGGAATGATGTTTCAGTCTTCATAACAGTACAAGATGAGTAAGACAGACAAGATGGTCTTTTTAAAAGTCATGGGGTCTTTCTAAGGCAGCTCAGTCCCCACTGTAGATTCACCCCTAATTTCATGATGCTGATAGAAAGTGGGTCACACAAGTCCAAGAAATGCTGACATCTCCTTCCTGGGGTTCCCGGTGCACATTCACATGTAGAAGCTCTGAGAAGTCTTGCAGCAGAGAAATGTAGATCACATGCACATTTACCCTTGGCTAGCTAACTTGGGCACAAGGTGACCATACATGCTCAAAATCCCTATGGGATGAGGCATGGTAATGAGATAGCAGGTATGAAAATATTTCATAGTATAATGATACAGTATTTCACAGTATGAATGCAAATATCTAGTAGAACCCAAGAAGCCTGCTTTTAGCAAGGTTGCAGGTAACTTCTGAATTGTGAGACCATTGGGTTCAAAAGAAACTTCACTGGCTCAAAATGTCCTTAAAAAGGAAGCTATTTTCCCCCCAATGAGTACATAAAGCTTTATTCTTACAAAAATAATCTGTTTGAAGAGTTTTATTTTAGGTTCAGAATTTCAGATGTTTTCCATGCCTCTTCCTTGGGCATCCAACTCCTGACTCTAATTAAAGACGTTACACTCGGCTGTGAATGAACAATAAAACCCAGAGAATGAGCTCTTATAGTTTATGAATAATGATTGTTGTTAGGCTGAAGCACTAATGGGCAGAACCTGTCCTGAAGCTGTTTGCTGCTCTGCCTCCCTTCCCTCCCATAGCCCTCCTGTCAAGCAAGGTTTCTAGAAGAGGTGCCATGAGGCGGTTCAAGTCTCAGGGAGGCCCAGGTCACAGGGCTGTCTGCCCTGGTGTCCTAGAAAATCCACACTGTTACCAATTCCACCTCTCAAAATAATGGCAGCGACCACAACGATAACTAAATTTGCTCTGTGCAAGGTATTAGCGGAAGTGCTTTTTTGAGAGCAGTGGTGCTGGAGACTAAATATTTGTGTCCCCCCTAAAGTTCAGTTGTTGAAACCGAATGCCCAATTTGATGGTGTTAGGAGGTGAGGGCTTTAGGAGAGGAGAGGGTCATGAGGGTGGAGCCTTCATGAATGGGATTGGTGTCCTTATGAAAGAGACCTCACAGAGATCCTACTCTCCTTCCTCCCTGTGAAGACGTGGAGAAGACAGCTCTCTGTGATCCAGAAAGCAGGTCCTCACCAGACGCCAAATCTACTGGCACCTTAATCTTGGACTTCTGGCTCCAGAATTGTGAGAAATACATGGTTGTTGGGAAGCCAACTGGTCCCTAATATTCCATTCTAGCAGCCTAAACAGACTAACACAAGGATCCACAGATGTCCAAAGGCTTAGTGGTTAGAATTCTCTGTCTTCTACTTGGATTAATTGGATTTAATTTTTTAAATTTTTAAAATATCTGCTTAAATGTTTTGATAACAATATTGGTATCTTTGGTTTCCTTTGGAACCCTGTGTATTTTATTTTATGCTTTTAGAATTTTTTTTTTTTTTTTTTTTTCTGAGAAGGGATCCAGGGGCGCCTGGGTGGCTCAGTTGCTTAAGTGTCCAACTTCGGCTTGGGCCATAATCTCGTGGTTCATGGGTTTGAGCCCTGTGTCAGGCTCTGTGCTAATCCTGCTTTGTGGATTCTGTCTTCCTCTCTCTCTGCCCCTCCTCAGCTCATATTCTCTCTCTCTCTCTCTCTCTCTCTCTCTCTCTCTCTCTCAAAAATAAATAAAACATTTTAAAACATTTGGAAAGGAATCCACAGGTTACCCCAGATCGCCAAGGGGTTCAAAGCATGGAAGAGATTAAAAAGGGCTAAGGAGCACTAGTATTACCCATTTTCACACACTGAGAGACTGAGGCACAGAAAGCCTAAGTAATTTACCCAAGGTCAGAGGGCATAGAAGAAACAGATTGAGGACAGGAACCCAGGTAACATGACTCCACATACATACTCTTCACCCAGACGCCATGGCTGCCTCTCTGAGGCTGTGTCAGATCCTCTATGAGATTCCAGAGGCCCAGTGTTCTCCCCACAAGTAAAATAGATCCTTGTCCACGATTCACAAAGCAGCCAGGTGTGTTCAATGAAACCTTTCCTGCCCTCCCATTGTACCATGCAGTTTGCTCTGACCTTTGCCTATGCTTCTGAACCCATCTTCCCCTCTCTCCTCTGCTTTCCAGCCACACTGGTCTCCTTCCTCCACTTCCCAACCTGTGACCTAAGTCTTTCCTCTGGCTGGAATACTTTTTCTCCCTAACTTCCTTCTCATTCTGTGATTTTTGCTTCCTATTTACCCCCTCACAGACGCCTTCCATGATTAACGTATCAAACTAAGTTCTATTTTTCTTTATGTATTTTATATGTTTATCCTTTTTTTTCTGTCTGGGTTTTGCAAATATCTTCTCTCAGTTTTTGGTTTATCTTTTCACCTTCTTTATAGAACCATTTAGTGAGCAAAATTCTTAAATTTAATGAGTTAGATTGTTCAATCTATTCCTTGATAGTTTGTGCTTTTTGTTTCTTGTTTAATAAATCATTCTCTACATCCAACAGCATGGAGTTAAACTTTTATATTTCTTCCTAAAAGTTTTAAAGCTTTGTGTCTTACGTTGAAGCCCTTGACGCATCCAGAATTTACTTTGAAAGTTGTAAAAAAGGGATTTGATTTTTTTTTCCTGTATGGATAACTAGGTGTTCTAACATTAATTATCAAATTATTCAGTTTTCTCCCACTAGATCCATGTGGAACTCGTGTTTCTGTGGTCTGTGAGCCAGTACTATCCTGCTTTATTTTGTATAGTTTTTACTGTCATTTTTGTTGTTGTTGTTTAGACAGAGAGCCCAAAAAGGGGAAGGAGAGAGAAGGAGAGGGAGAGGGAGGGGGAGAGAGAAGGAGGGAGGGAGGGAGGGAGAGAATCCCAAGTAGGCTCCATACTGTCAGCCTGGAGGCCCACTTGGGGCTTGATCTCACAAAGCATGAGACCATGACCTAAGCTAAAGCCAGTAGTTGGACACTCAACTGACTGAGCCATCCAGTTACCCTATTTTTTTTTCTTTCTTTCTTTCTTTCTTTCTTTTTTTTTTTTTTACAAATAGTTTATTGTCAAGTTGGTTTCCATATAACACGCAGTGCTCATCCCCATAAGTGCCCCTCTCGGTGCCGACCCCCCCTCCCCCCCCACATCCATCAGTCCTCAATTTTTGTCAGCATTCAAGAGTCTCTCATGGTTTGCCTCTCTCCCTTTCCCCCACTATTTCCCCCCTTCTTCTCCCCCATGGTCCTCCGTTAAGTTCCTCCTAATCCTCCTATACGTGCAAACATATGATATTTGTCCTTCTCTGCCTGACTTAGTTCGCTCAGCATAACACCCTCAAGGTCCATCCATGTT
>NW_024080798.1:2528100-2552187 GCF_003009895.1 Hyaena hyaena | reverse complement strand
GTTGATGGACACTTAGGCTCTTTCCATGTTTTAGCTATTGTGGAGAGTGCTGCTATAAACATTGGGGTACATGTGCTCCTATGCCTCAGCATTTCTATATCCCTTGGGTAAATTCCTAGCAGTGCTATTGCTGGGTCCTAGGGGAGTTCTATTGTTAATTTTTTGAGGAACCTCCACACTGTTTTCCAGAGAGGCTGTACCAGTTTACATTCCCACCAACAGTGTAGGAGGGTGCCCGTTTCTCCACATCCTTGCCAGCATCTCGTGTTCTCTGATTTGCTCATTTTAGCCACTCTGACTGGTGTGAGGTGGTATCTCAGTGTGGTTTTGATTTGTATTTCCCTGATGAGGAGGGATGCTGAGCATCGTTTCATGTGTTTGTTGGCCATCTGGATGTCTTCTTTGGAGAAGTGTCTGTTCATATCTTCTGCCCATTTCTTTACTGGGTTGTTTGTTTTTCGGATGTGGAGTTTGGTGAGTTACTTATAGACCTGGATATCAACCCTTTATCTGATATGTCATTTGCAACTATCTTTTCCCATTCCGTTGGTTGCCTATTAGTTTTGTGGGTTGTTTCCTTTGCTGCCAGGCACCCTATTTCATGTAGTCTTTACATGTATTACGGTGAATCGCCTTTACTAACTTATTTCTTAAGGAGTGTCTTGCCAATTTTTGCTTTTCTATATAAATATTTGAAACAGCCTGGCAGGTTCAACTTAAAAAATAAAGAACTTCTTTTGATATTTGCATTGAAATTACTTTATGTGTATACATTAATTTGAGAAGAATTGATATTTTTTAACTATTGAGTCTTTTTATCCATAAATGGGAATTAACTCTGCATTTACTTAAGTTATTCAATGCTTTTACTTGGGTCACTCATTTAAATGCTTTTGATATATCTCTGTCAGATCTTATACATTTTTCATTACATTTGTTTCTAAGTTAGATAATATCATTATTATAAATAGAATCTTAGTTGTATTTCCTGTTTATTGCTAGTGCGGAAAAATGCCATTAATTTTATATAAATATATTCTAAAAACTTGTTAAATTCTCATATCAAATTACTTGTGGACTATTTTATGTGTTTTCTTTCTATATAGACATATTTATCATCAGTAGACAACAAAAGTTTGGTTTCTTCCTTTCTAATACTTATATATTTACTTATGTTTCTTTTTAAAACATTTTTTTAACGTTTATTCATTTTTTGAGAGACAGAGACAGAGTGTGAGCAAAGGAGGGGCAGAAAGAGAGGGAAACACAAAATCCAAAGCAGGCTCCAGGCTCCGAGCTGTCAGCACAGAGCCCGATGCAGAGCTTGAACCCTCAAATTGTGAGATCATGACCTGAGCTGAAGTCTGACACTCAATCAGCTGAGCCACCCAGGCGCCCCTATTTATTTTTCTTATGTTATTGCATAGCTAGAACCTCCAAAACAGTGTTGAAAAAAATAACTTTCTTTTCTTGATTTTGGTTCTAAAAGAAATGTGTTTTGTTTTGTTTTGAGAGAAAGCGTGCACAATCAGGGGAAAGGGACAGAGAGAAAAGGAGAGGGAGAGAAAAATCTTAGCAGGCTCCATGCTCAGCACAGTACCTGACACAGGGCTCACTTCCACAACCCTGGGGTCATGACCTGAGCCAAAATCGAGTTGGACACTCAACTGACTGAACCACCCAGGCATCCCTAAAAGAAATGTTTTTTTTTTTAACATTTCAATTTTGAGTATGATGTTCAGTTAAAAGTTTGTATACATATTGCGGGGGTTTTGGGGGGGGGGTGTTCTTTTTCTTTTAATTAAGAAAGTTGCCTTCTAGTCTTAAAATTTATCATGAATTTTTACCATAAATGCTTGCTGAATTTTATTTAATGCTTTTTAACAGAGTTAATTTATTTCCTATGTTTTAATGAAGTAGTGATTTAGTACACTTTCCAAGCATGAACCACACTTGCTCTCCTTCTTAATTGTGATACATTATCTTTTTTTATACGTTGACAGATTTTGTTTCCTTAGATTCCACTTAGAATTGGGTGTTTATGATCCTCAGTGCATTTGGGCTATTACTTTTCTTCTCTTATACTGTTTTTGTAGAATTTTGGTGTCTGGATTTTACAAGCCTCATAAAAATGAGTTGTGGTGTGTTCTCTCTTTTCCTGTTTTTGAAGAGATCCAGTATGATTAGATTTGTTGGAGAGAAGACCTTTTTTTTGAGAGAAAGAAAGAGAAACATGCACACACATGCACATGCAAGTGGGGGAGGGGCAGAGGGAGATTGAGAGAGAATCTTAAGCAGACTTCACGTTCAGCACAGAGCCCAATGTGAGGCTTGATTCCATGACCATGAAATCATTACCTGAACCAAAATCAAGAGTCAGACACTTACCCAACTGAACCACCCAAGTGTCCCAGGGAAGAGACATTGTAATTGAATCAACATCTTTGATGATGTTAGGATATGATAGATTACAAAAATAGCCACAATCCTTCATTCTTCTCTGTATCTATGACTTGTCACCAAACAGAAAGTATCTGTATCCTCTTCTTTGGAATCTGGGCAGCCTTTGTGAATTTCTTAGCCAATAGAATACAGTTCTTCTACTGTAATGTTTTCAAACATAGGTCTTAGAAGCCATTTGCACTTCTGCTCACTCTCTTAGAACCCTGCCCCTCCCCATGAACAAGCTCAGCCTCGCCTATGAGAGGATGAGGGACCATGTGGAGGGCAATTCCATTGTCTCAGCTTGATGCCACACCATACCATTCTCCAGCCAGCTGCCCTTAAAACATGTGTGTGAGAGAGTTTAGCCTCAATTAGTAGAGATACCTACCCAATCTGCAGCTGGCCAAAGACATATGAGTAAGCCTAGCCAAGACCATAGAAACAACCTAGATGGACTACTGAGCAATAATACGTATTTATTTAAGTCATGGAGTGTTAAGGTGGTTCGTAGATAACTAATAAGTGGCACCATGCACATTTTTTGTTTCTTGAATCCATGTGGGTAATTTATACTTTTCTAAGAACATATCCATCTCACCTGAACTTTTATAATTTATTGACATGAAATTATTTGTAGAAGTCTCATATTTTCATTTTTTCTTGGATTCGTCATTTCTCCCCATATAATATTTTGTTTGGGTTTCCTTTTTATTTCATTAATCTTGTAAGAGGCTGTCAGTTATATCACTTTAATAAATCAACCAATATCTATGTGTGGAGATCATCTCTATTGTATATTTGTGTTATCATTCATTAGTGTCTGTCTTTTTGTTATTATATCCCTCACTCAACTTTCTCTGGCTTTTTTGGTTTTTGTTTGTTTGCATTGTTTTGTTTTAAGGTGCATGTTAGTTCATCTATTTGCAACCTTTCCTGTTTTTAAAAATAACCCTCAAAGGTTACAAAGACATCATATTAAGCTATAAAGAACACTTTAGCAGCATCAGAAAAGTTTCACATATAGCATTTTCGTTATCAGTCTGCTTGAATGCCCATTATCATTTCTTCTTTGACATATCCACCATTGAGAAGTGGGCTTTTAATATCTAAATGAATGAGGGGTTACACTTTTATTATTAATAGCTAACTTTACTTTTTTAAAGTTTATTTATTTTGAGAGAAAGAGGAAGTCCAAGTCAGGGAGGGGTGGAGAGAGGAAGAGAGAGAGAATCTCAAGCAGGCTCCACACTGTCAGCGCAGAGTCTGACCCAGGGCTCCATCTCACAGACCATGCCATCATGACCTGAGCTGAAGTCGGATGCTTAACCAGTTGAGCCACCCAGGTGCCCCAGAATTTTTTTTTTTTTTTATAAGAAGGCTCCACACCCAATATGGAGCCCAACGCAGGCAACAAACTCATGACCTTGAGAACAACCATTGGACACATAACTAACTGAGCCACCTAGGTGCCCTCTAGCTTTTTTTTATAGTACTGCAGCCAACTTGTACTGACTCGCAAGATGTGATTGGTAGAGATTCAGGAATTTTGCAAACCTATTGTTAATAATACTCTGTGTGTTCACCAGATTAGTTTCACTAATTGTGTTATTTAAGTCTTCTATATATTTTTTAATTATTTTATCTATTATATTTTTTATTTCTCCTAAAAATATAATAGACTTATTTAAGTCCTCTGTTTTTTTAATTCGTTTATCTATTATATTTTTTTATTTCTTCTATGTTTATCAATTATTCAATAAGAAGTTTTTACTCACTGGGCCACCTGGGTGGCTCAGACGGTTAAGCGTCAACTCTTAGTTTCCATTCAGGTTATGATCTTGTGCTTTTGTGAGTTCAAGCCCCACATCAGGCTCTGCACTGGCAGCATGGAGGCTGCTTGGGATTCTCTCTCTTACCCTCCCTCTCGGCCCCTCCTCCACTTGCACTCTCTCAAAATCAATAAACTTTTAAAAAATCTTTTTAAAAGTTTTTACTTACTACAATAGGGGATTTGTTCATTTATCTTTGTGGTCTTGAAGCTCTTGCTTTAGATATTTTGAAGTTACATTATTTGAAACAGAAGTTTAGAATTGTTCATTCTTTCTTGTGAATTGAAACTTTTGTCAACATATAGTGACACTCTTTATCCCTGGAAGCATTGTTTGTACAAATACAGTACCCATATTTCTTTAGGTTAGTCACCCTTTCATTTTCAATCTTTTTGTATTGCTGGACTTTTTTGATGTTACCTTATAAGGTCTGATTTCTTATGGAAATGCTTAGTTTCTTTTTTATTCATTTAATTGTGACTATTGATATATATATTTGGACTTATTTCTAGGACCTTCTTTTAAATTTTCAGTTGACTATATTCCACTTCAGCTTAGAGGAGACTTTCCTAATTACATTCTGTCCTCTCTACCATCTTGGAAATTTTATATTGTTTTCCTTCTCATTCGTGGTGTCTTTGTTTACTAATGTTTGTAGTGGTTTTGATTGTGAATGTTATTTCCAGATATTTTCTGAAACTTGGGTTGAAAGGAGGTTGTGTTTCTGCTCAGAGGATTTGAGATTTTCCTTTCACCAGCCACCTTACACCTAAAGTTCCACTTTTTGTATGAGGTCTTTTGTTTGTTGATAGTGTAGGTCCATTCCCAAACCTGCGGTTGCCTTCATCATGGGTTTATGATAAGGAATTCTCTTATCTTCTTTCTTTACCCAAAGGTTGAAGCAGGCACTATATCCCCAAGTGTCCCCTCATGGCCAGGGTTTGGTGTAATTTTTTTTTTAAATTTCACACACTAGGACTGTTGACCTTTTGTTTCCCAGATTTATGTAAAGGTTCATCAATCCGATCTTATCCCCTGCTTCTTGTCCCCTCCACATGACTGATTCAAACCCAGGATTTAGGCTGCTGGAGACAAATTTACCTCAGGGCGAATGCCAATTCCAGAGTTACCTCTCTCCTGATGATTTTTGTTTTCTGATCATTTCAGGCCTCCACGGAACTCTCGCCCTCTCCTGCCCAAGCAACTACGTTTTTGTTTGTTCATTTTTTCATGTCTTACTATTTTTTAACAAAAACCAGAAATCTCTCCCTGCACTTCTCTTTCTCAGTCCCTTATTTATTTCCTTTGTAACGCACAGTTTATCATTATGTGTTTACCTGTGTACGTTGGGTCTTTCTCACTATAGCATATTATGCATGAGAGGTGCAGCCTTCTTTACCTTTCTCACTTCAGCACCCAGCTAGCATGATGAGGCTCTCAGTACATTTTTATTAGACTTAGATGTGAGTGAATGAATGGATGGATGGATGCAAGCCCAGCGTGATGGGGAACTAGTATCTGGTGGTAAAGGGAAGGTTGGTCCTTGGAGAAGCTACTTAGTCCACACCTTACATTTGAAGGGGAAGGAGAAGGCAGCTGCACGCAGCTGGTGTATCTAGTGGACACTGTGCAGGAAACTACATTGAGACCGTCTATGCAGCTGCCAAACAGAAGGAATCTGTAGTCCTGCTATCAGGGTGTCAGGCACCTCAGGTCTCATAGTGAGTGAGAAAAAAGGGTTTTACAGGCTGAGGTTGTCTAAAAATATTCTCTGTTTTTATGAGAGCTACATATTACAAGTTCGATGACCATGTTGTAAAGTGTTTTCAGCTCCTTTTGTCTTTTTTTTTTTAAGACGTTTATTTTTGAGAGAGTGCAAGTGGGGAAGGGCAGAGAGAGGGGTACAGAGAATCTGAAGAGGGCTCTGCGCTGACAGTCTCAAGCCAGACATGGGACTTGAACCCACAAACCATGAGATCATGACCTGAGCTGAAGTCAGATGCTCAACTGACTGAGCCACCCAGGCGCCCCTCCTTGGGTCTTAATACACATTTTTGTAAAGGCTCAGTGCACTTACTTAGGTTAGCACAGGACTAGATGCCCCAAGGAAATCATGTGCAATGTGAGAACAAAGTGCTAGCAATACTGTTTACCCTTTGACCACCCTATTCCCAGTTTCTGCTCTGACAGGTTTTATTTATCTTAAGATTAAAGCAAAGCAAATCACCAGTGGACATATAGTTATTGCTTTATGGTGAAATACAAACACATAAGCCAGAGGCGTCAGTAGATTCTGTCACCTTTGAAAAATGATTTATTTTTTTCCTGGGCTTTGTTTTTCACTCATGGGTAACCTGATAACATTTCAGAGCCTGAAATCCTTCCCTAAGCTAAAATAACCTGTTGAAGGTAAGTGTAAACCAAGTCTAGGCTAGAAGAGCAGAGATTTTTTTTTTTTCTTTTCTGAAAGTTCCCTTGAATCTAGAAACATGTCTGGTCATACTATTGCAATACAGAAAATAAATCATAATTGGATTTCATCGAGTTACAGATGACCCTGAAATTGACTCACTGTATTACATTAGAGAAATCTAAGGCTCATAAACTCACTGATTAATACACCCACTCTACACTCTGTACCATCGTTAGTAAATTGTAGTGTCCCTCCACTAGTCCTCGGAATCTTTCTTAACACAGAACAACAGGAGAAGCCTAAGTGGCACTTGGAATTCTTGATGAATAAAAGCATCAACACCTTTTGCCATTCTGCCAGCTAAGCAGATGCTAAAGTAATCACTTTAGTGTAAGTTGTAAATTTGTTTCTGGTTAACTTAATACTTGGCATCTCAAGGATTGATCTCCGAAGTTTGGTGATGTTTGCTTTCCATGTTTCTCTTTCAAATCAATCATCTTTTTTTTTTCATTTATTCTGCCTCTCACCTACCATAACGTATTTTCTTGTCTCATTTTATAATAGTTCAAAACAGAACCAAATGGGTGGCTCAGTTGGCTAAGTGTCTGACTCTTGATTTTAGCTCAGGTCGTGATCTCACAGGTTGTGGGTTCAAGTCCTGCATCAGGCTCTGTGCTGCAAACATAGAACCTGCTTGGCATCGTCTCTCTCTACCCTCTCCCCTGGCTTGTACTCTCTCTCTCCCTCAAAATAAATCAAACTTAAGAAAAAATGTCTTATAAAAAATAAATAGTTCAAAACAAAAATAACATTATTAACAAATTAAGGAAGTGCCTAACGGTAGAGAAATGTGCATTCAGGTAAATGAAATTGTCTTCTTTTGTGTAAAATGAACTTAATGACTCTTGTCCCTCCTGAACATGCTGGAAGGTGGTAAGTTCTGTACAGCACCAGCAGAAGTTGTGATAACAATCAGCAAGTGATTTTTTTTCCCACAGTGAAGAGATTTTTCCATCAGATTTCATTTGACCTTGAACACTGTGTTAGCAATGAATAATTAATGGTACTTATTACAGTAATGTCCCACTTAACTGACATTATCAGGGAATTAGATGCCCGAAATGAGTGAATTGACCAGATAGGAAGACTTGCCCCCTTTTTACACACACACACACACACACACACACACACACACACACATCTTTATTGTAACTATTTCTGGTTCTTTTGTTTTTTAAATGTGTGGCAAAATTTGGTGACTTATTGACATTATCTGAAATATAAACATTTATTCATTCAGTCAATACTTAGTGAAGTCTGATATGTGCCAGGCACTATGCCAGGTATGGGTAATATAAAATGAATGGAAGAGACAGAGTCCCTCTTCTTATGAAAGAAGAGGGGAGAAACAAGATAAAAAGGAATCATGCTGGAGTGCTAGCACAGGAGCAGTAAAGACTTAAGGGGCCATGTGGGTGGCTCAGTCAGTTGAGCTTTCGACTTTGAGTCAGGTCATGATCTCATGGTTTGTGAGTTCAAGCCCCACATCAGGCTCTCTGCTGACACCCTGTCAGTGCAGAGCCCACATCAGATCCTCTGTCCCCCTCTCTGCACCCCTCCTCAGCTTACACTCTTCCCCCCAAAAATAAAATAAAATAAAATAAAATAAAACAAAATAAAATAAAATAAAACAAAATAAATACTTAAGAACTACACTGGACTGGATAGCAAAACGGTTGAACTCAAACTTAGCTAAGTTCTCTAGGACTGTTTGCCACTAAATGACATCTGATTTCTGTGTCTTGAGTTCTTGTGATTGATCCTGGTAATTTTATCTTCTTTAAAATTCACCTATAGTTTCTTGCTGCTTGCTAAATGTGTGGTGCTGCTCCTACTATTTTTTGGACCGCAGTAATGTGCATATAAGGTGGTTAAACCACGGATGGCAAATACATAGTATGTATTTATCTATTACTGCATAACAAATTATTGTACAGTGTGTTGGGGGGTCAAGAGTCCAGCATGCTTAGCTGGACCCTCTACTACAGGATCTCTGACATGGCCACATACCGTCAAGGCATCCAGCCAGCTTGGGGTCTCATCTGAAGACAGGACTCCATTCCTCAAGGAATGTTGGACTGAAAACATCAGTTTCTTGCCATCTATTGTCTGAAGGCCACTCTCAGTTCCTTGTTACATGAGCCTCTCCAAAAAGGCAGCTTGCTTCTTGAAAGCCATGGAGAGAAAGAAAGAGAGAAACTGCTAGCAAGATGGAAGTCAAAATCTTTTGAAACCTAATCAACAGAAGTGATATTCCTTCATGTTTTCTGTATTCTATTGATTCCAATCAAGTCACTAGGTCCTGCCTACCATCAAGGGGAAGAATACCAGGAAGGGGATCCCTAGGACCGACCACAGAGGCTTCTCACCCCATATGCCAAGCATGTAATCATCATTGTGCCCAGGGCTGTAGCCACCCTCACTAATCCATCATGGCACTCTCAACCGCTGAGCCCCAAAATGGCTTCCAAATCCTACTTAATGGAGGACTTCAAGAGGCCCATTACCAATCAGTTGGTGAGGTAAGGCCAGTTTGCCTTCTCTTACTTAAACAAGAACCATTCCAAGTACTTATGCAGGGAAAATTTAGGTCAAGAATCTGGACAGAGATGGGGTCACCAGTTGGAAGCAGATCTACAACATGATACAACAATGGGCATCATTTGCCAAGTCGATGGGAAGGAAGCAAAGCCTGTAGCCAAAATCAGCTGATAGAGACTTGAAGACAAATATTTCAAAGACCTTGCATTGAGAAATATGTATCCCAGCCTGCAAGAGCCCAAATGAAATTGGATCATATTATGGTAGGACACACACAAGAAGAATGAAGTCTTGTCTAGTACAGAGGTTATCCCCTTGGCTACACTAAACAAGAGTCATCATCATTTTTCTCAATGAAAAATACCAAAGATGAACCTCAGACGCCATGGCCTATCCTTATGTGTCTTCTTATGCCTATCTTAGATTGGAGTTTCCCTCTCTATCTTTACCCAACCTTTCATAATCCACCCTACCTTTGCATAAACATAAAAAAAAAAACCTCATTATCCAGCTGCCAAGGAACTTCTCCATGCCCTTCTTTGACAGTTACTCACACATCTCTCCATGTTTTCATTCCTATTACAAAGTGAGGACCTTCTCATTCTCTTTTATTTAATGTTTGTTTATTTATTTAGGGGAGAGAGAGATGGAGTACAAGAGAGGGGAGAGTCATAGAGAGAGGGAGAGAGAAAATCCCAAAGAGGCTCTGTGATATCAGTGCAGAACCATGAGATTACGACCTGAGCAGAAATCAAAAGTCAAATGCTTAACTGACTGAGCCACATTCAGAAAAACTTCAGTAACAGCATGAGTTCTGTGTATTCTTCACTCAGATGCTTCACATTTCCCTTATTACCCTCTTTTTACATTAAAAAAAATTTTTTATTGTTTATTTTTGAGAGAGACTGAGACAGAGACAGAACGTGAGCAGGGGAGGGGCAAAGAGAGAGGGAGACACAGAATCCAGACACACATCTGAGCTGTCAGCCCAAAGCCTGATGCAGGGCTGAGACTCACAAACCGTGAGATCATGACGTGAGCCAAAGATGGACGCTTAACCGACTACGCCACCCAAGAGCCCCTCCCTTACTTCCCTCTTAATATGTATATTTACATTTGTTTTCCTGAGCCATTTAAAAGTAACTTGCAGGGGCACCTGAGTGGCACCATCCGTTGAGTGTCCCACTTGGGCTCAGGTCATGATCTCACCATTTGTGAGTTCAAGCCCCACATCGAGCTCTGTGCTGACAGCTCTGAGCCTGGAGCCTGCTTTGGATTCTGTGTGTGTCTTTCTCTCTCTGCCCATCCCCCACTCACGCTCTGTCTCTCTCTCTCTCAAAAATAAATAAACATTAAAAGAAAAAATGTTAGAGTAATTTGCAGAAATGATGCCCCATTACCCCCTAATATTCCAGTGTATATTTACTTACATAACCAGAGTACAGCCATGAAACAATAATAGCTTCTCCTCTCCAGATTTCCTAGCATTTCATGATTTATCCCAATAAGGTGCTGTACAGGTCAGATCCAACCCCAGCCACATGTGGCATTTAGCTGTCAAATGTCTTTAGGCCCCTTCCTTCTGGAACAGTTCCTCAGTATTCTCTCACCTTCCATGACTGGACATATTTGAAGAATACAGGCCAATTACTTTGCAGAACATTCCTCAATTTGGGTGTAGCTACCTAAACTTGTTTCCCCAAGATTAGATGCAGGTTTTGCTTTTTAGGCAGAGCCATCAGAAACTGCTAGTCTGTTTTTCACAGTGCATCCTGTCTGTGGGTGCCCACCCATAGATAGCATCTGTCCACTCATCGTGTCTGCTAGCTTCCCCATTGTAAAGTTAATTTATTTAAAGTATTTTGTACTTAGGAATTAATGAGTCATTAGTTCATGTGTTATGGAGAAGCATTTCGAGATCTTGAAACAGCCCCGTTCCTCATCGCACTACCTATCCTCCACCACTTCTCACCTCCATTGATGATTCTTGTCTGAATCTGTGATCACTCTGATAGTTTTGCCAGAAAAATTTTGTTAAGGGTGACTTTGGCATGAATGGCTTTACAGGAATGATTTCCAGATTGTCCGCTCCCCTCCTTTGGGGTTGGGGCGGAGGGATTGTGGGGGGGGAGGGCAGGCCCCAGCTGGTCCCCTCTCCAACTTCCCTTTCAGAGCTGCCTCTTGCCTCCTTTTACAAAAGAAAGGCCTGCCTCTCACCCAGTCCTTGAATCTTACTGTGAAGCAGTCCCCCAGGCTACAGACAATCTGGGACTCCAAACAAAGGAGTGATTCAGGATCTAGCTGTTAGTGTTGAGAAAGTGAATGATTCTAATGATTGGGTTACAAATCCTTTTCAACTCTTTGCTTTCAACAAAATTGAAGAAGGATCTGATGGAGTTGTCAGTTAGTAGATCATTAAAAATAATTTTTGATGATAGATCACCATACGATTTTTGGCACATACCCCGGAAGAGTTTAAAGAATTGAGTGATGATGCTGTAAGGAAACTCTTGCCTTTCCCACTACTTATGTGAACAAAGATTTTCAGTGCTTGCAAGTATGATTCAAAGGTGGAAAAATGATTAAAACTGATCCTGGACCGACCCTATCTCTTTTGGACAATAAGAAGTATTCAGGAGTTAATAGAAGGGAAGAGTCCCCTTCATCTCATTTCAGCTATATACTTCCAATAAAATTGTACTTTCCATGTTTCATAATTATTTATCAGAATGTATAAGGTATTTGTTGTTTTGAGCAATTAAGTACAAATAAAAATAATTGTAATGATACTTGTTTAACATTTAGAACGTCAAATTCACAGAAAATATTAAAGGTTTCAGAGTTTAACTTTGTACAGAAACCTGATCCAGAAAACTGTAACAGAGGGATCAATAAAAAAAAATCTTTCAAGCATTAAAATACAATTCAAGCATTAAAATACATTACATTGTAGAAAATTCTGTGCAAGGACTAGAATGGACACAGAAAAAAGAGCAGTGTGTCAAATCTCCATAATATTTAGCTTCTCCCGTATGAATTTAAAAGAGCAAATAAAACTGATTTTACTTTGTAGCGTCAACATTCAAGTGTGTTAGAAATTACACAGCTATATAACCTTACGATAAAATAGTTTAGCCTTCCATTTTAAAGTGTAAAAATAAATAAGTTGTCGAAAACATTTTGGGAGCCACAAGAGCAATGGTATTGGAAGAACATTGCTAAGGAAGGCACTCCCTCCACATGTATTATTCATGGTATCTCTCTGAAGTTTGCCTTCTGTTTTCTAGGGCAAACCTTTTGCTTCCCATCCAGAGTCCATCTCCACCTTGCTTTGGGAGCCCCACTCACGCATCAAACTCATCCTACCCTCGTCCCCCCCCCCCCCGTGCCTCACCCCCAAGTCAAAGATGAGCTCAACCCTTGGTGGGAAAGGCTCCTAGACCATCTCCATTGATACTCAAATTAAGATCGGATTCTGAGTATTGCATTTCTTATACGTAGATCCCTAGAACACATGGCCCCTGTCTGAGGTACTCAAGATCTCATATCCAAAGAGGAGAAACGTGCCCTGTGGCAGGTGCCCCCAGTCACGGTTCTGTTAGAGCGAGGGCCATCTCACTCAGGGCATGGGCACCCTATCAGGCCGGCTGCATTGTGAGTAAAGCACAGTGGAGTCCGTGGAGAGAAGGAAGTCAGTAGCAATCCCTGAGTTGCAGGGTCCTTGTTAACCTGCAAATTCCTGGCCCTGGCCAAGAGGATAATCTAATTTGGTGACTGTGGGAGAAAGCCCAACACCAGGTACCATCCTCGCCAAGTGACTGTGTTGAGTTTTGTCCTTGGGCCTTACCTTGAGCATCACTGCCTTAGAATGTGATCTTTTATCCCGATTCAAGCTTCTCAAACCCTTTCTTTTGTTTCTATTCAGGTATTCGAAATTCCAAAGGTTTCAAGTGGAATCATAAATCAGCTGAAGGTGAGCTGTGAATGTACAACTTTTTTTTTGTAGCTTATTCCAGACTGATTATTTACGTCAAATGACTCTGTATATTATACTTGCAATATTAATTTTAATTGGTAGTCTAATCAAGCACAAAGACAGCATTAATAATTATGTAAGTTTAATTGAATTTTTATTCCCTCTTTTCTTTAAGTTTATTTATCTTGAGAGAGAGAGAGAGCAAGCGAGAGATAGTGAGTATAGGGAAAAGGCAGAGAGAAGGAAAGAGAAAGAATCCCAGACAGACAGCCTCCACACTCCACAGGCTCCCTGTCACGGGGCTCCAACTCACAAACCCTAAGATCATGACCTGAGCTGAGGTCAGACACTTAACCCACTAAGCCACCCAGGTACCCCTGAATCTTTAAATATTTAGGCTCCAGAAGAGATACATGAATAGGGACAATAGATTTACAGAAGAAGAGATATAAATGATATTACATGAGAACAGTGTAACAATATTGATGAAAATCTTGGTGAGGATAATGTCAAACAAACAGTATGGATAGGGACCATGGATCTGTAGGACTCTATATCTTATATATAGATCTGTGTAATCTACATCATTCCCATGCAATTAATTTGCCCATTGTCAACAGTAATTTAAAATTCTATACTCTTTTAGCCAATAATGCCACCTCTATTAATCAAGTTAAAGGAAATGCAAAGTTAAAGTCAAATTTGTTCCCTGTCGAACTATATATTAATTAATGGTAGAGTGATAGTAGCAATAAACAGAAAAGAGCTGATATAAGAGATTGGGGCAAATTCACTGGAATTATATACAGTTCTTGAAAATATGATTGTCAAAACACATTTAATATTAAGGAATAATGTTCAGGACAGAATATAAAGGAATCACAAATGTGTTACAGAGAAGGAAGGGAGGGAGGAAATGGGTGAGAGAGAAAGAATGTATTTACTGTATTAATTTTTTTGAGAAAGAATGAATTTAAAACACATATAAGTAAGAAAAAACATAGGCAGCCATAATGGTGAGATTAAGGGTAACTTTTATTTTCTTATTTACATTTTCTTTAGCTTTGAAATTCTTTGCAATGTATGCATCAGTTTTATAATTCAAAACAGTATTGCTTTAAAAACCATATTAAGTAAGGATTCCAACCTCTAAACTGCTGCTTTTGAGAAAAAAATAGATTTCATGGTCCACTGGCGGCATATTTACACTGAGTACCACAGAACTAGTCTATTCCTCTGTCCCATAAGTCTAAGGACAGCAGCTGATACATGTCTCTCTCTCTCTCTCTCTCTCTCCTCTCCCCGCCACACACACATACACATATACACACACAATTGGAGAAGGATATTCTAGCTTGTCCCTTGAGAGCCTACTTCCTTTCCTTTATTCTGAATAATTTAAACAGAGCTGAAGGAAGCTATTCTTTTCCATGAGCTGATATTAAAGGGTTGAGAGAAACATGTAATGAGTTAGTTTCATTTATCAGTATTATCATGATTAAATGTCCTCTCTTACATTATTCATTCATTCAACAAATAGTTTTGAGTGCCTGTTAGACACTCGGATAGTTACTCTGGTGGAGACACTGTGGTCGTCATTCATTCATCTGTTTAGTCAGTCAGTAAATCATATTTTCTACAGTATTTACCCAGTGTGCGACAGACATTGCTGAAGACATTGCAGAAACGATGGAAAACTGGATAGCTACAGTCCCTGCTCTCAAGGAGTTCATGGTTCAGGAGGAGAGAGAGACAATTTAGCAAATAACAACAATGACAGTTTGCGGTATATGCCACACAGGAACGCACTGTGTTGCAAGAGAGACCGCCAGTGGTGCCTAACAAGATTAGGTGGTCAGGGAATACCTGTCTAAATAAGGACCCAGAAAATAAGTAAGAGAGTGAGTCTGCCTGAGGAGCGCCGAGGAACTGTAACTTTTTATTCCTCACATATTTTGAGGGCCCGTGTAGTAGCAATCACTGTGCTGAACAGTGGGGTCAGAATGAGGGGTGAATAAGGGATGAGCCCTGATCTCTATGACCTAAGACACTAGAGGGGCTGGCAGATAGGTATCTAAGTGATCACCCAATCCACTCAGTGTATGAGAGTCAGAGAAGTCTTCTTAGCAAAGGTGAGTCAAAAGATTAGCTTTTTTCCTTCATTGTAATTGTTTCATTTAGTGCTTAAATAGGTAAATGCGTTCATATGTTAGAAAATTACAAAAGTAAACAGGTTTATGGTGAAAATTCTCTCTCTCAACCCCTTGTGCCCACCCAGTACTCCTCCCCAGAGATAACCAATGTTGCTGGTTTCTTCTGGATGCTTCTAGAGATGGTCTATGCTGATCCAAATGCATGGGTGCGTTTGGATTCTTTGTTTTTCCTTTTTATTACACGATGATCTAAGGTGACTCTTAAAGTATTAATTTTCCAGCGAAGGGAATTTGGGCAGTGACAGGAAGAAGAAAGCATTGGAGGCCAAGAGAAAGCATATGTCTTAAAGACATAGATTAGGTGCATAGGACAAGCTCTTTTATGTTGCAGAAACATTAAGTATGAGGCAGAAAGACAGAGGAGCCAGATCAGGGCAAGATCTGATTGCCATGCTGCAGGGCACAGATTTCATTTAGTTGGTAGCAGGACTCCAGCAAGGACTTCTAAGTACAACAGTAACATGTGCTAATTTGTATTTTAGGAAGATCATTCTAGCAGCTGGTAGAATATTGACATCCACAAGAGCCTTGCTCACCAAATGGAAAAGTTGAGCATCTTTCCTTCAGCCAGTGTGAGTCAGGAAAGGTTTTTAAATCGGTGTCTGGCAATATCAGAAGTTGTGTTAGGCAGATCTATCAACAGTGTGCTGTCCTTAAATATAGCAGAGCGTTAGATGAAGAAGAACTGAGAGAAAACCAAATAAGTGACTGACTGAACACACCAACTCCCAGCAGAAATATGGACCTTTCCTCTACTTTTTAACTTTAAGGAAGAAATCTGTATTAGTTACCTATTGCTGCATAACCAATTACCTCAAAAACTTAATGGCTTAAAATAGCCCACATTAGTTGTATCACAGTTGGTATGGGTTGGGAATGTGAGCATCAGTGACTTGGGTCCTCTCTTCAAAGTCACTCACCAGCTAGAATCAAGACATCAGTTGGGGAAACAGGTTTCATCTGAAATCTTGACTGGGGAAGGCAGTTGGCCATGTTGTTGGCAGGTTCACTGAGGATTGTTGGGGCTTAGTCCCTTGACATTTGGGTCTCTCCCAATGGCAGCCTGTTTCATGAAATCTAGGAAGTCAAGAAAGCAGTAACAGAATCTGCTAGCAAGTTAGACGTGTTTGTAACGTAATCTCAGAAGTGACATCCCATCACTTCTGCCATTTCTGTTGACTAGAAGTTAAGTCACTAGGTCCAATCCATACTCGGTTGAGGGCAGGGGATTACACAAGGCATGAATTCAAAGAGGCAGGATCATTGGGGCCAATTTAGAAGCAGCCTATCAGAGGTGTTTAATGGGAATTGTTCCTGTGAGTGTTGGGAACTAGGACAAGGTCTGGGGGCATAAAGCCAGTATTGTTCCTCGTCCACGGTCTAGTCAGGAAATCATCTTGCTCTCCCCTGGCCTGCTGATTACTACCCTCATTACAATCACCACCTGGCCACCATCATGTTTGTCCACTGCCTCTGATGACAACACACCACCCTTTTGGAAGTTGGAGCATCTGGGAACACTTATATGCAAGCTGGATTGGGCTGCATCTCCTTGCTGGAGTCTGACAGTTGTGAGTTTCCTCACTGCTGGTGCTCCAGATACTTATGACATCAACTCACTAAAGGAAACACCTTTAACAGTGCAGATCAATTCTTAATGCATCCCTGACTTGTCAAACAGAGCTGGCTGGTTAGTTTGGTAAAGTAGGGCTTTATAAACCATAGTGGTAGAGAAGAGCCTTAGAGTGAGAAACTCAGGGAAAGCTCAGGGGAGCTTAGAGCCCAGAATTTGGGCAGTGTAAGCTACCATTCCAAACCAAATAGAAACAAGGAAAGAGAAATTACAACAGCTACCATTGTCTGTGTGTACTGTGTATACCAGTGACTGGGGTAAGGACCTCACCTTCGTTATCTTGTTTTAGTTCACTAACTGGGCAAGGTCAGTATTGTTATCCCCATTTGACAGAGGGGGAAACTGAGACCCAGAGAGTTTAAGCCATTGGCCGGCAGTCATAGCGAAGAAGTAACAATACCAGGATTCAAACACTGTCAGTATTCCTGCATTCTTAAATTGGGAACCAGCAAGAATTCATCATTATGAACAGTCATGTTTTGTCCTGAATTACAGGAAGCCCTCATCAGCTAAGGATAATTTGGGGAGGAAGAGAGCAGGACAGGCATCACCTAGAATATATCAACTTAAAAGGGAAATCAAAATACACATGTAAATAATGGGGGGAAAAATGCTTTTACTAGAACAAAATCTTGTTTTAAAAATACTTTAATAAAGAAGAAAAGTTTATTTTTTTTTTAAACTTAGGTCAGGAATCAACCAATTTTTAAAAAATTTTTATTGTTTTTTTTATTTCTGAGAGAGAGAGAGAGACAGCATGAGCAGGGGAGGGTTAGAGAGAGAGGGAGACACAGAATCTGAAACAGGCTCCAGGCTCTGAACTGTCAGCACAGAGCCCGACATGGGGCTCGAACCCACAAACCTGAGATCATGACCTGAGCCAAAGTCGGATACTTAACTAACTGAGCCACCCAGGTGCCTCTCAACCAATTTTTCTATAAGTGCCAGATAGTCAATAATTTTGGCTTTGTGGACAATAAAATCTGTGTTGTAAGTACCAAAGACCCCGAGTGTGGTATAGAAGCTGCCATGGACAGGAAGCACTGGACAGGACAGGAAGTAATTGACAGGGAGTAAATGAATGAGCGGAGCTAGTTCCAGTAGAGATTTATTTACAAAATCGGGTGGCTGGCTAGATTTGGCCATTAGGATGTAGTTGGCCACTCTTAATTGAGTCCTAATTGTAAGGGATACCAATTCTCAGAAAAAACAAGAATCATGTGGGTTTTTAACATAGTATTTCTGACAAAATGTGTGCTACCACAATACAATACCACCCCTCCCTGTTTGGTGTTAACAGTTTTATAAAAAAGAGTCAACTGTGCAACACTAGTCTCCATCACTTGTCTCAGGGTCTCCCACTGTCCTTTGATAGCCAAATATTTTTCTTTGGAAACTGTTACAACATCATCCTTCTGGATTTTCTCTTCTTCAGGTGTAAATTTATCTACCCCTGCTAGATCTCTGTTTCCATGTAACTGAAATAGTTCTCCATCTTGTCATCAACTGTATGAAATCTGGTGGCATTTGTCATATTTATTGTTAACTTTCAAGTCGGTTTCATGGGGATTGCTTGTTTGCTGACTGGGCATTCAGTGGACAGCAAAACAGGAGACCCAGCTAAGACTGTGACCTAATGAGCAATCCAGATACTAAAACAAGGAAGGATTTGAGTAAGAACTTTGAAGTAGGCTTGTCATTGCTGAATATTTTCCATGTTGCCACAATCTCAGCTCCCCTTCACAGCTGCTACCTGCAGGTCCTCAAATAACAAATACTCAGGTAATGACGATCTTCTCCACATGGTTTATCCACCTTTCTTATGCACACATTGTTCTCTTGCATTCAGTTTTTCTCTTGAGCATCTAGTCTGTAACAAGTCACTTCACATTTACAAGTTTGCCTCTCTGTTCAAGCTCTTACTAGCTAAGCTCAGTAAAGAAATACATTGAAGTGAGTTTTCCTATAAAATCTTTGTTACCTAAAATTCAGGTGCTGAATAGTTTCAGAAAACACCATATTCACTACTTTTGGTTTCATAAACCAATTCATCTTTGACTAGGAAGGGATACTTTTGGTATTTTACTGTTTCTGCTAGCAACAGTGAAAAGTCTTTTACTGTCCCCTTTCTGAGAACCTAAGAGAGCTAGTAACTTGCCCACGGCCCCCTTGCCCCTCAGCAGTGAAGTGAAATTCAAGTGTCACTGGCTCCAAAGTCCATGATCTTTCTTCCATGTGCCTTTCAAATATGGAATTCACATTGATGAAAACCCCATCTATTTTTCTCTCACAATGTCAAAGCTGTAGATTCCTAAGTTCCTTAAATCACACTTTAATTAATAATGATGATCTAGAGGCACCTGGGTGGCTCAGTTAACTGACTGTTGATATCAGCTCCGGTCATGATCTCATGGTTATGAGTTTGAGCCCAGTGTCAGGCTCTGCAGAGACTGCTTAGGATTCTCTCTCCCTCTTTCTCTGCCCCTCCCCCACTCCCACTCATGCACATGTGCACTCTCTCCCTCTCTCAAAATAAATAAACTTTAAGAAATAATAATGCTGATTTTACATCATGAATAGTAACACTGCTATTTTTTAAAGCCCCCAATAAATCTGTGTTAAGAGAAATGCACTCATAATGCAATTCCTCTATTTATTATCAAAGTGGTTCTGAAACTGGGGTCATGGCACAGCAACATCAGCATCCCCTGGAAATTGCTAGAAATGCAGCTCTTGAGCCATACCCCTGACAAACCGAATCAGAAACTGTGGGCAGAGGGCCCATCCATCTGTACTTTAATCTTCCAGGTGATTCTAATGTTAATGAAGTTGAGAACTACTGAATTGTAGGATTCTCAAGTCTCTGGTTATTGTTACAATCAGAACCAGAATATATTATGGGTGTCAAATGTCCCAATGATTTGTGACTGTCACAGAACTCTGGTTAACACTCTTGTTTCCCTTTTCATGCATTCATTCATTGCACAAATCAGTATTGAGCCCCTTTTCTGAGTCAGATACAAAGCCAGATGCTGGGATAAGGTAGGGAAGAAAACAAATACGTCTCTAGCCTCTTTTGGCCTATGGTCTGATGTGGGTGACAGACCAGAAAACAGTCAATTCCAGTAGAGTGTAGTCAGTGCCATGAGAGGTCAGCTCAGGGTGCTGGGGGCAAGGGGGCTCACCTAATCCAGCTCCGCAAGTTAGTAACAAATGACTAAAGAGGGCAGGAGTCCCCAGCTTTCTGAGAAGATCTAGTGCTGTGGGGGTTTGTTTTGTCTCTCCCTCGGGTCCTCAGCCTGCTTGAAGCCACTTCAGATGAGATACAGGGGAAACACACTCAACCTGTTACTTCCAACTTGTTGGAACACTTATCTCTGACATGCATTGAAAACATATGGAGGCTCAAAGTGCCACATGTTTACTAGGTAGGGGAGCAGATATGCATACCTCCCAGTCCCAACTATTGGACTCCTGCTGCCAATTTACGTCATTTCCTGTGCTTATTTCTAAATAGTCACAAGGTCAGGAGATGCTGTGGATACCATTAACTGAGCCATTCAGACTAGCGGCTGCTGACACATTCCCTTCTTTCTTGATTAAAGAAAAATTCTAGTGGAATTGGAGAGGAAAACATCTTCTGGGAAATAAATGAATAATTTCCTAAGAGAAATCAGTTTAGATTTAACAAGCTAGCCACAAAAGAAATTCCCACTTGGGACGCCTGGTTGGCTCAGTCAGTCGGGTGAGTGTTGGACTTCGGCTTGGGTCATCATCTCATAGTTTATGGGTTTGAGCCCCACATCAGGCTCTGCACAGACAGCTCAGAGTCTGGAGCCTGGTTGGGATTCTGTCTCCCTCTCTCTCTACGTCTCCCCTACATTGCACTATCTCTGTCTTTCTCAAAATAAATAAATAAACAAAAAAAAGCAGGCACCTGGTTGACTCAGTCAGTTAAGCATCTGACTTTGGCTCAGGTCATGATCTCACCATTTGTGGGTTCAAGCCCCGTATCCACTCTGTGTTGACAGCTGCTTTGGATTCTGTGTCTCCCTCTCCCTCTCTCTCCCCCTCCCCTGCTCACACTCTGTTTCTTTGTCTCTCAAAAAAAAACAAAACAAAAACAAAAAAAAAAAAACAAAAAAAACCCACTATGGACTGAATTGTGTCCCCATCAAAATTCACATGTTGAAACCCTAAGCCCCCAGTGTGAGGTCTTTGGAAATGGTACCTCTAGAAGGGAAGAAGGTTTAGGTGTGGTCATGAGGATGGACCTTCATGATAGGATTAGTGCCCTTATAAGAAGACACAAGAGAGCTTGCTTTCCCTTTCTCAGCATGTGGGGACACAGAGAGAAGCCAGCCATCTGTAAGCCAGGAAGAGGACCCTCTCACCAGAACCCATTCTGGCACCCTGACATCTCAGCTGTCCAGCTTCCAGAACTGTGAGAGAATACATTTCTGTTGCCCAAGCCACCTAGTATGCTATTTTGTCACGGCAGCCTTAGCTAAGAAAAAGAGATTGTTATCATTCATCCAACCATTCATGGCACCCTGCAGTGATTATATATTTTGGTTGTACCCCCTGGTCTTTGGGGATCTGTGAGTGAAACCCAGTATGGTCAGGATAGCCACAGAGAGCCGCCCTGGGCAGAGATAGACTCTGAGGGAGAGATGAACAGACAGCAGGCAGTGAGATGGACATGGAAGGGCATGCCAGGCAGGAGGCATCAAGGCTCTGGAGTGAGACAGGGCAGGTGGACCAGCCAGGAATCCAGGGAATCCGGCACAGTGTTAGCAGCGTGGTGGGGGGAAGGCTGAGGAGGCAGACAGGGTCTGGGCCGAGTTAGTGATGACATGTCCTTCTGTGCCTGGGACAGCCTCCACTTTTAGCCTGTGTCCTGGCCTTCTCAAGGCACTCACCGTCACTTTCAGAAATGTCCTTGTTTGGATGATCGTTTAAATAATCCCCCTGTATCTGAGCCCTGGAGAGGACAGCACCTTCTCCTGAGAACAACAGGTGATCCTTTGCAGGAATTTTACCTGGACTCTTAGTGTCTCATTTTTATTCTAGAAGGATCTACCCTAGCTTCACAGATCAGAGCTCTTGTTGAAAGGGAAAATAAGCTGACCTGAAAGTATTTGCTTATTCTCTACAAAAGGGACGGGAAAAAATGGGAATGGAGAGAAGGCTGCCAAAGGCTTCAAAACCTAACAGAATCTTTGTAGTAAACTCCAGGCCATCACCCTCCCAATTGCTCTTAGGATGACTGCACCCAGCCTCAGCCAGCCGTCATGCAGTTGTTCACACACACACACACACACACACACACACACACACACTCCAACCCCCAGCCCTCTCTACAGTCCTCCTCACCTTGCCCTTCTGCCTCCCAGACCCACCCCTAGATAAAAATCCAGCTAACAAAGGAGAGCATGAAAGGGGGTGGGCAGCAAACAGGGTTTGCAGGGCGGGGCCACCTCTTTTATTGCCTTCCATGCCTTGCTTGGGACACAGGCTGACACTAATGAGCAGCAGTGTTCAGTGTGGACACCCTTACTGCAGCGTCGAGAATATTCTGCCCCGGCCCCGTGCCTGAATTTTGCCCTGCAAGACAGTACATGTCTAGTGGTATCTTTGGGTTATATGCATCGTGCTTCGTTACCGTTTGGAGCAGAGATTTCCTGCAGGGTCGAAAAATCAAACTCTCCTCCCGATCTCTTTTGTGCATTCTAACACGAAGTTAGGGCAGTGCAATTTCTCTCTCTCCTTGATCCTCTTAACTCCATTCTTACTCCCCTGATCTTTTTATGCACCAACCACACAAGCTGTTATCTGTTGGTGCTTGTTTAACGTCCCTGCAAACTCCTCCAACCATAGACACAAACCCTGTTCTTAGGAATTCATTACAGGGCACTCTTCATTGTCCCAGCAAACACTATGGAGGAAACAGGACTGATTTTCCATCTTTAATTCCATCTTCAAATTGACTTCTTTTTTTCTTTCTTTAATGTAAACCCAAAGTGTTCCCCGTCCCTTTAAATCAAATATCCCAAATGTGGATTGGAGTTTGTATTGGCATGATCTTGAAAAGAGAATTATTTCCTGACCTTGCTCGGGAAAGAAAGCTTTCTGGCTATTCGTTAGCGAAGGCAATTCTGATGTAAACTGACATTTCTCAGATGCCCATCTTGGGAATATTCAATGGGAAACCCGAAATTTCTGGCAGCTGAAGCCCCAGCCCGTCCGCCAGGCCCTGGGCAGAGATAAAAGAATGTCGATGAGCAGCAGGCAGATGGGATTACAACAAGAAGCCTTTCTCTGTGCCCAGAGAGATGAGCTGGGGAAGGGGTCGAGGAGGAAGGGGAGCCGCACTCCACAGTGAGGGCATCAACACAAAGGGTACTTTCTCAGCTTTTCACTGAGAGGGGTTTCCCTGTTGTCCCGCCGGTCCCCAGTCGGGAGCACCATTCATTGGGGGCGCCTTTCTTCTCAAGGCTTTTAGCCCAGGCCTGCGCGCATTCCCGAGTCCTTCCAGAGAGGGCCCCCCCGCCCCCCCGCCCCCCCGCAGCCCCCCGGCCCGCGGCCCAGCGGCCGCCCCGCCCCCCGCTGCCGCCGCCTACTCGGCTCTGAAGGCGGTTTCATGCTGTGTCCTCCTCCCCCTCCTCCTCCTGGTCTTCCTCTCCCTCCTCCTCCTCCTCTTCCTCCTCCTGGTCTTCCTCCTCCTCCCCCTCCTCTTCCTCTCCCTGGTCCTCCTCCTCCTCCTCATCCTCCTCCTGGTCTTCCTCCTCTTCCTCCCCCTCCTCCTCCTGGTCTTCCTCTCCCTCCTCCTCCTCCTCTTCCTCCTCCTGGTCTTCCTCCCCCTCCCCCTCCCCTTCCTCTCCCTGGTCCTCCTCCTCCTCGTCCTCCTCCTGGTCCTCCTCCTCCTCCTCGTCCTCCTCCTGATCTTCCTCCTCTTCCTCCCCCTCCTCCTCCTC
>NW_024080798.1:2454422-2527540 GCF_003009895.1 Hyaena hyaena | reverse complement strand
GTCTTCCTCCCCCTCCCCCTCCTCTTCCTCTCCCTGGTCCTCCTCCTCCTCCTCGTCCTCCTCCTGGTCCTCCTCCCCCTCCTCCTCCTCTCCCTGGTCCTCCTCCTCCTCCTCCTCCTCCTCCTCGTCTTCCTCCCCCTCCCCCTCCTCTTCCTCTCCCTGGTCCTCCTCCTCCTCCTCGTCCTCCTCCTGATCTTCCTCCTCTTCCTCCCCCTCCTCCTCCTCCTCCTCCCCTTCCTCCTCCTCTTCCTCTCCCTGGTCCTCCTCCTCCTCCTCCTCGTCCTCCTCCTGGTCTTCCTCCTCTTCCTCCTCCTCCTCCTCCTCGTCTTCCTCCCCCTCCTCCTCCTCTTCCTCTCCCTGGTCCTCCTCCTCCTCCTCGTCCTCCTCCTGGTCCTCCTCCCCCTCCTCTTCCTCTCCCTGGTCCTCCTCCCCCTCCTCCTCCTCCTCATCTTCCTCCCCCTCCTCCTCCTCTTCATCCTCCTTGTCTTCTTCTTCCTCCTCCTCTCCTCCTCCTCCTCCTCCCCTTCCTCCTCCTCCTCCTCCTCCTCCCCTTCCTCCTGCTCCTCCTCCTCCTCTTACGTTCCCGAGGCCGGGAGTGTAACGTTCCGAAGAGATAATCCCGGAGCAGGGGTTGCTCACGGGAGAGGACAGTGGTTAGGGGGTGAGAGGGGAAGCTAGTTGAATTCACTCCTGATTTGTTTGCTCTTCTTACATCTTCCAAGTAACCTGAGAATTGTACTTATTTTTTTTTAATACTTAAAAGGAAAACCATCAAACACTTTCCTTTGCCACCAGGTTTTCACATTTTCAGACACCTGAGGTGGGGATTTATTTGTATGTTTGTTTGTTTGTTTGTTTGAGAGAAAGATGCAGAGAGACAGGGAGAGAGGGAATCCCAACCGGGCTCCGCACTGTCAGTGCAGAGCCCAGTGAGGGACTCAGACTCACCAACCGTGAGATCATGACCTGAGCAGAAACCAAGAGTCGGACACTTAACCAACTGAGCCACCCAGGTGCCCTGATAGGGATTTATTTAAATTTGGCCTCGTCAGACGAGCCCCAGGGGAACACCGGCAACATGGATTACGTCGTGCTCAGTCTCCTGCACAACCGGTCCACCTCCCGGTTCTCCTGCCTCCTGACTCTGTGACCTTGAGCACGTCACTTAACCTCACTGGACCTCAGCTTTCTGGATGAATAAAATTAAGAATAGCACACATTTAAAAAAATTATTTTACCGTTTTATTTATTTCTGAGAGAGAGACAGAGAGACAGAGAAAGTGTGAGAAGGGGAAGGTCAGAGAGAGAGGGAGACACAGAATCCAAAGACAGGCTCCAGGCTCTGAGCTGGCGGTCAGCACAGAGCCCGACGTGGGGCTCAAACCCAGGAACCGTGAGATCATGACCTGAGCCGAAGTTGGCCACCCAACCAACAGAGCCACCCAGACGTCCCAGCACACATTTTTTTAAAGGTTTATTTATTTTGAATGTTTATTTTTGAGACAGAGAGAGAGCGTGAGCAAGCAGGGGAGGGGCAGAGAGGGAGGGGGAGACCCAGAATCTGAAGTAGGCTGCAGGCTGCAGGCTCCAAGCCAACAGCACAGAACCCAATGTGGGGATTGAACCCACGAACCGTGAGATCATGACCTGAGCCGAAGTCAGACGCTTAACCGACTGAGCCACCCAGGTGCCCCAGGTTTATTTATTTTGAGAGAGAGAGCACCTGTGAGAGAATGAGGGGGACAGAGAGAGAGGGAGAAAAAGAGAATTCCAAGCAGGCTCCACACTGTCAGCACAGAGCCCAATGTGAGGCTTAAACTCACAAATCCTGAGATCATGACCTGAGCTGAAATCAAGGGTTGGAGGATTAACTCAGCCACCCAGGTGCCTGCCCCCCAAAATAACACACATTATTATTGAATTGTTATGGTGATTAATTGGAGCCTACTAGGTGCTCAGGGCATACTAACTTCTATGTTTACTATATAACTCTACATTTTCTCTACATTAATATATATGTATATATTAACCTAGATATTTCCTTCTGAGCAAAAACTGGTTACCCTTCATTGTTCTAAAACAGAAAGCTGGGTCCCCTTGCATTTGGGATGAAGTCACTTCTTGGTTTTAATATTTGCCCCCAACCTGAGGCCCTCTGGCAAGATTAGGCCCTAGACAGCATAGCTCACAGGACAGAATTCTAGGGTTTGGGGAATTGGTCACTTAAATAAATATGAGTCTCTGGATTATTTTTATTTTTTCTTTCAAGAAATTTCCAGAGTAAAAACCAGGACATGTTGGCTGGAAGGAAGGTCCCAAAGCCCCCATGCATACTTCTATCATTGCACTGAAGAATGGCTGGGTGGGACCTCCCAGCAGTATTGCCTGGGGAGCCCTTCCCCCTTCCTTCAGGATCGCAAAGTCATTCAAGGTCAGGTGGGTCCCCCAGAAGCTCATAGTCCTCTGCACCCAAATCCAAATACTTGTCCTGAGGGTGAGTGGATTTTCCAAAGCCCTGCCCATGGGTTTTCCAATGTCCCAATTTTATGCTTGTTGTTATGACTTATAAATGCTTTCTGGGTTTGTTTTGAAGACAAGGGAAAAAATAACATTACGCTATTTTAAACGCCTGCAAATATTTCAAATATGACCCAAGGCAGTAAAAATGCCGTATTTCCCAAACCACAAACCCCACTCCTTGTTAAAATCCAATTGCATCGGAGTGTGGGACGAAGAGTCAGGATGTCAATTCCTAAGCATCACACATTTTATCTTTCTTTGGGCGACCGCGAAATACTGCTTTCGCCATCACTTTTATGCATGTGTTTCGCAGATTAACATCATAAAACCACTGAAAACCTGTCCCCTAAGTGCAAGCTTTTAGGGCCCGGATACAGCTTGATTTCAGAGATCAGAGCTTGGTAGAGAATGAAAAGGGAAAGCAAATCATGTCCGGTGTCTCTTTTTCGAGATGTGAGAGATGGAAAAGCACACATCCATGTAAAAGGAACTCCCTTCTTTCTCTTCCTGCTTCCCTGTGCAGAAGACTGTTTCTGGCTCATCTTAGGAACTGCAGTGCCGAGCACGGTGTCTGCCAGTGAGCGCTCAGTGGACGGCTATAAAGAATGAAGCCTAAATGAGAAGCGAAATTGGCCCAACTGGTTTTATTTTTACTGTATTCAAGTAAGTGGACTGTTTTATGTTAACCGTGTCGTTTAAAATTTAAACACAATATTTGTGCCTACATAAATATTTGGAAAAGGTAAAATGTCATAACACTGGGTGTTTGTTATTAAAGTTGGAGCTTGGCTTTGGATTATGACAACTTGATTAAAAAGGAATGGATTGTTCCCCACTCCGCTTACTCTAAGTTTTAGTGTTTTGCAACATCAGATCTTTCTTTGGGATATAAACAGACGGTGACAAAGGGTAGGTGGCTTGTGGAGTCATTGCATCTGAGTACTGGCATTGCTGGGTGCCTGAAGGCAGAGAGAGGCCGACCCCAGAGCCGGGATAGAGCCACTCTAATGGCAAACCCACCCAAACTACAGTGGCCAGAGAAAACCAGCCCCTTCTCTCAAAGTCCCAGCAGTGGAAGACTTGAACTTGACTGAGTAAAGGGAACAGAGAGCTGACTTCCTTTCTTTTCCTTTTTTTTTTTTTTCCATTGAAGTTGAACTGGCATACCACATTCTATTCATTCTAGGTATGCAACATAAGGCTTCAATGTTCGTATATCCTGCAAAGGGATCCCCACAGCAGGTCTTCTTGGCATCTGTCATTATACATAGTTATAGAAGGTTTCTTCGTGGGATGAGAACTTTTAAGGTCCACTCTTTTGGCAACTTCCAGAAATACAAACAGTGTTATTAACTATCGCCACCATACTGTACATTATGCCCCTGTGACCTGTTTATTTTATATCTGGGAGTTTGTACCTTGTGACTCCCCTTGACTTTTTAATTAAAAATCAAGGATATGGGGGCGCCTGGCTGGCTCAGTAAGTTAAGTATCCGGCCGTCAATCTCAGCTCAGGTCTTGATCTCAGGGCCGCAAGTTCAAGCCCCTTGTTGGGCTCTGCTGTAGGCCTGAGGCCCACTTTATCTCAACATAAGAGGATAGCTTTCTCCAGGGCGCCTGGGTGGCTCAGTTGGTTAAGTGTCTGACTTTAGCTCAGATCATAATCTCATGGTTTGTGAGTCTGAGTCCTGCGTCGGGCTCTGTGTTGACAGCTCAGAGTCTGCAGCCTGCTTGGGATTCTGTGTCTCCCTCTCTGCCCCTCCCTTGCTCAAGCTCTCTCTCTCGCTCTCTCTCTTGCTCTCTCTCTCTCTCGCTATCTCAAAAATAAACATTAAAAAAAAGTTTGGAAAGAAAAAAAGGATAGCTTTTTCTGAGCCTCAGCACTCCTACCGTGTGTGTGCACGCACGCACATGCACACACACACACACACACACACACAAGATCTGTCTGCTTTCAGCCTCTGTGATTATCACAGAGCAATAACGTTTGGGTGTGACACAAATTGTGCTTCACTCCAGGGGTCTTGGAGTTCCAAGAAAGTCCCCTGGGTGCATGACCACATTCTACCTTATTGCTGGCCTCTCAAGCTGTTCCTGGGCTCGCTGCCTATCAGCTAATGTGTCTGAGGTGTGCTGTGTCCTTAAAATTAAGGAAATGCTGGGGCACCTGGGCGGCGCAGTCTAGCATCTGACTCTTGATTTCAGCTCCAGGCATGACGCCAGGGTGGTGGGATTGAGCTCCCCATGGGTCTGTATGCTGCTTGGGATTCTCTCTCACTCTGTCTTCCGCCTCTTCCCAGCTTGCTCACTCTCTGTCTTTCTCTCTCTGTAAAAAAAAAAAAAAAAAAAAAAAAAAAAAGTCCTATCGAGTCCAAACAAAAAGCGAATAACCCAAAGCTTCAAAGGGAAGAGACTTTCAGAGGAGCCAGTCCAAGTTCAGATCCTAGCCTACCAATTTGCTGCCTGGGTGGATTTAGGCAAGTTCCTGGCTCCTTTGAGCCTTCCCCTATTGCCTCATATGTAAAAATAGAAATAATAAGAGGACCTTCCCCATGGACCTGTTGTGACACCCGGATGAGATAATGCATGCAAAGCACTGAGCAAATTGCATGGCACACAGGAAGGGCTCGGTGGAGGTTGAAAACAAATAACTAAAAGGGACATATGAAGTGAAGAAAATTTGGGGTCTACCCCACGACCACAACAGCGTGATTTTCTGCAAAGGAAGCCTTCCAGAGGGAGGCACTCAACCTGTTTCCACCTAGGAGGGGCTGATGATGTTCTGTCAACAACCAAACCACAAGAACAAAACACCCCGTGCAACCTGTCTGGGCTTCCTCTTCCAGCTCGGTTGGTTCCCAATTAACACCTTATTAGGCTGCACACCTCGGGGGTGACTTTACCTTCTGCCAGCCAGTACTTCACCCTGTCCTGGACTTCTCTATGAGAAGGCAGAGCTGAGTAAGAGTGTCTTCACTGGCGAGATAAAGCCAAGGAAAGGGCTAGTAGACTCATGAACTATAGAACACTTAGCATCGAGCTCTTTATCTACTCCTTGACATGGACCTTTTGCAACCTGGTGAAGCCAAAGGACCCCCTTCTCAGAATAAGGTTTTAAAACACGAGGCGCCTGGGTGGCTTAGTCAGTCGAGTGTCCTAGTCTTGATTTTGGCTCAGGTCATGGTCTAACGGTATGTGAGATGGAGCTCCATGTCGGGCTCTCTGCTGATGACACAGAGGCTGCTTGGGATTCTCTTCTCTCTCTATCTCTCTCTGCCCCTCCCCCACTCACCCTCATGTGTGCTCTCTCAAATAAAATTAAAAAAAATTTTTTTTGTTCTATTTATTCTCAGGTTAGTTAAGATACAATGTAGCCTTGGCTTCAGGAGCTGATTCCAGGGATTCATCACTTACATACAATACCCAGTGCTCATCCCAACACCTGCCCTCCTCAATGCCCGTCATCCATTTCCCCCACCTCTCCCCCAGAACCCTTCAGCAACCACCAATTTGTTCTCTGTATTTAAGAGTCTCTTATGGGGCACCTGGGTGGCTTAGTCGGTTAAGCGTCCGACTTTTGCTTAGGTCATGATCTCGCAGTTCGTGGGTTCGGGCCCCGCGTCGGGCTCTGTGCTGACTGCCAGCTCAGAGCCTGGAGCCTGTTTCAGTCTGTGACTCCCTCTCTCTCTGACCCTCCCCTGCTCACGCTGTCTCTCTCTCTCTCCTAGAAATAAATAAAAAACATTAAAAAAAAAAAAAAACAAAGGCACACACAAAAAAGAGCCTCTTATGGTTTGCCTCCCTCTCTGTTTTTGTCTTATTTTTCCTACCGTTCCCTATGCTCATCTGTTAAAATGCAGAAAACAAAATACATTGGATTATAAAAGAAAAAATGATGCTAAGACATGGTGTTGAAATTTAAAAGTTGTGTGCCATTAATACGTGGGCTTCTTTAGCAACACGTTAAATCCCATGATCTAGCAGCCTGTCTCACAACCTCCATGATTTTGAAGAAGAGATGAGGGAAAATGCTACTTCAGTGCACTCACCACAACTGGGATATGATCTGATAACCCTGTGGCACGGATCCAGGTGCTGCCATGCTGAGGGCATGTGTTCCTGTCGTAACACAAGGAAATGTTAAATTTCAGCTAGACGTGGTTGAAAATTGAGATGCCATTTTTCCCCATCCAAGTTTATCTAAGTTAGCAAGCCCTGAGCAAGATGTGTCCAAATCTTTCTCTTTCCCCATCTTCTCTTTCAAGCTCTAGAACCATGGCACAGCAGACGCAAAGCTGAGGGCCCATTGATACTTTGAAGGGTTCATAAAAATGTTTTCATTTTAATTTCTTTTAAAATCACAGGGGCGCCTGGGTAGCTCAGTCAGTTAAACATCCAACTTCATCTCAGGTCATGATCTCATGGTTTGTGATTTCAAGTCCCGCATCGGGCTTTGTGCTGACAGCCTGCTTCAACTCTGTGTCTCCCTCTCTCTGCCCATCCCCCACTTGTATTCTGTCTCTCTCTCTCTCTCAGAAATAAGTAAACGTTAAAAAAGCTTTTAAATAAGTAAAAATAAATGAAAATAAAATCAGTAGAAAACAAAGTATGTAATAATAATAGATGTATAATAATGAATCCAGCCCAGATATATTTATCCTTATACAAATGCAACCTTGAATAATAATTTTTAATATTTGAAGAGGAAGGGACCCAAAAAGGCAAAAATGCCCAGTACCCATGGAAATCAAAATGCAGACCTTCCTGGAACTGATGATATTTCCTCGGGAGGCTGTGTCTTTGAACTTGTAAGTATAAGACAAGCAATGCAAGGGACATAAGTCATATCCTTGGTTTGGCAATCCCTTCTTCCACCGAATAGTGGCCTACTGGGAAGCTGTTTTCTCCCTGCAGGAGCTGCGTGGATCAAAGTCTCCTAAGAGGCTCATCTTTCTCCCACTTCCAAGTATAGTCATCAGCCTGACCTGGTTTTCCTGGGACTTCTCTTATTAGCACTGAACATCCCATGTCTCAGGAAGCCCTCAGTCCTGTGCAAGTTAGGATAATTTGCCACCCCACTTCTAAGGTCAACAACCCAGGCACCTGCTGTGGCATCAGTGGGATTGTCGGCCAGGGGTTCCCCATCAGGCCCCAGCTTCAGAGAGAGAAATGCAAACCCGCAAAGCAATCAGGGGCACTGAGCTTTACCCACAGTGGCCCTCATGCACAAAGCGATCTCTCTCCATCTTAAAATAATTTGCTTTAGTGCAGAAAATACAAAACTCGAAAGATCCAAAATCCCAATGTCAGATAAGCCCCGTTGACATATTTTTACTTAACTGAAAGCCGTGCATGTACTGGTAAATTTATTTCATATGATCCATAAAGACATAAATGCAGAAAAGGGGGGAAAATCTCCTCAACCCCAGACATCCTTTGCAAGAGTAGCCAACATTCACACACTCTTATAGATCCCTTCCCCAAAAAGATTCTGAGTGAGTTCCATATTGACTTTGCCTAATTCTAAAGTCTAACCACAGTCCACTGATATTGACTGTGGGTAACTTCGTGGTACCCCAGTTTCTGTGTCTGTAAGACCAGGGTATTGAATAGATCTACCCAGTGAGAGATGGTCCACATGAAATGCTAGGAAGGTATTCAGAACACACTGAGTGCTCCCATGAGCGTGGTTCATGATCACAGCAGTAATAGGAGAATAATGGTTGTCTTTACTGTCACTGTGGCCTCTGTCTGTCTTTCTCTTCCCTCACACACACCAGATTCCTTGTGGCCCAGGAATGTGGAATGGTCCAGAACAGGACAGTATTTCTCATGTCTGGCAGGTGGATATGGATGGGGAGTCATAGGGATTTATGCCTCATCCTTCTCCTTTGAAAGTCGTGAGCCCACCCTCTCTCAGTGTGTCCTTGAAGAGCCTGGACTGATTTCCAGAGACATGTGGTTTCTTTCTCTCTCTCTTTTTCTTAAGTTTGTTTGTTTGTTTGTTTGTTTTTGAGAGACAGAAACCACGAGTAGGGCAGGGAGAGAGAGAGAGAGAGGGAGAGAGAGAGAGAGAGAGAGAGAGGACATCTCAAGCAGGCTCCACACTATCAGCACAGAGCCCCATGCGGGGCTCAAACCCACAAACCAGGAGATCATGACCTGAGCCAAGGTCGGAAGCTTAACCGACTGAGCCACCCAGGTGCCTGGAGACATGTAGTTTCTTCCAGACCTGCACTCTTCATTATGGTCGGCACTAGCCACTTGTGGCTCCTTAAATCTAAATTACATTTAACTTAAATTTCAGTTCCTTAGTCATGCTGGCCGTAATTCAAGTCTCCGTAGCTACACGTGGCTCGTGGCTACCATATTGGACAGCACAGATACAGAACACAGCTGTACAATGCTATTCTCCCACCCCCACCCCTGCACTTAGCTGCGGACAGTGTTCTGGGTGACCAGGGGAAGCCTTCTCCCTTTCTGCTGTAGTGTTTTAACTCTCTGTGTCAGATGTCTACCAGGAATGAACTTCACGAGGCTTGTGAATAGACAAATAAATAATAAGTGGTTAGCCTTGCTTCAGTCCTTCTTGAAGCATGAGTGGACAACATACATTCCTACTTTTCTTCCACGTGGTTGCAATCCCTTCTACTTAGCACAGAGCCCCAAGAAGTTTCAACCAAGTCCCCATACATCTGTTTAGCCACTTAAGTTGTCCATTTAGATCCCCTTACACACTTCCTTGGTGTTTTGTGTGTACTCTCTCGCCTGCTCCCTCTTCCACTAGAGGATCTGTTCTGAGACCAAGAGCTCTAGCCCCAGGCTCTGGTGCACAGGACAGGTATGTGGGGAGGGTTCTAGATCTTTCCCTCTCCTGTCTTCAAGTTGGATGTTCCACTGCTCGGTTTCTCCTTTCCTTTCTCCCCTCCTTCCCTTCTTTCTTCTTCTATACTAATTGTGCACCTATGCTAGACATCATGAGTTTAAAAATAAAAAGGCTTGATGTCCATGCTTAAAAGGTTTATAGTCTAGGACGGAAAGACCAAAAAAAAAATAATAATAATGATTATAGTAATAACAGCTTGCATTTACTGAGAGATTTTATGTGCCAGTCTATCCTAAATACTTTATAAGTACTTATATGTGTGTGTATATATATTTACTATTTAAATAACAATAACTCTGCCAGGTGTTATTATATCCCCAGTGTACGGAAGAGGAAACCAAGGCAGAGAGAGGTTAAGTAATGTGCCTGAAGTCACAAAGCTAATAAATGGTTGATCTAGAATTCAAACCAAGACCTCCTGGCTGGAAACTGATATTTTAACAATTATATTCTACTACACTTTTAACATAGGCCAGTAGTTTCCATGTGTGACTGATTTCGCCTCCGCAGGAACATTTGGCAATGTTTAGAAATATCTGTGGTTGTCACAGTTTGGGAGGAGAAAGATGCGCTGTCCTCTTATGAGTAGAGACCTGGGTTGTGGGTGGACCTCTCGCAGCGCACAGGACAGTTCCCCAGAAGAGAATCCCCAGCCCCAAGTGCCAAAAGTCTGAGACTGAGAGACTCAAAGACTAGTCATTGAATGTAAAGGATCTGATAAAAGGCTAAATGTATACATCCTTCAACAGAGAATTCAGAAACTGATGTTGTTATTATTTTCATTGGTTTCATTTTTATTAAACAAGAGAATGATAAAATTTTTGAATGTTTCTCTCAGATAACTGTAACCTGACCCCCCAAATCTAAGAACCCACATGTTGCGACTTGAATGCCAGCCTTTGAGAGGTGAAGGAACATGGATGATCTGTTCCCACCCCCCCCCCCGAGTGCCCCCCACCCTCCGGGGAGGCTAAACACATCTTCCTGACCCCGCAATTGCTGGGTCTCCTGAGTGCCCTTCTGTGCACCACCGTAGGAAATAATTATCCCCTCTGGACTCATGCCAATTAAATTCTCCCATGGCTGCTTGTTAGCGGAAGAGTGTGGGGAGGCGGGCTTGTTGGCATCCATTTCCTGTTCGTCTCATCTGGGCTCCTGCTTCATCAGCAAGTGAAGTTTTTTCTCAGGATGCCCACAGCTGCATTCCCAGCCCAGTCAGCCAAACATTCCGGCCTCGCCCGCAGGCTGACTCTCCCATTTATAAGGAAAAAGAAGGAAGAGGCGATTTCTGGAGAGGCCCGTCGTCTGAAGGTTCTGCTCCCTGGCATTGAGAGAAATCTCCCATCCTGGGAATTCTGTTTGTCTGTTGGCCCCATGCCCAGGAATGGCAACTGAGGCCACTAGATCTACCCACGAATTTGACAAATACCATTGAGGAAGAGGATCCCAGAGAGATTCTACAGACCAGCAGGTCTCCAAAGCATCTTCCATGGAACACTTATCCTGGGGAACCCTTAAAAGATCTTAAGATAAAAAAGTTCTGCAGAACTGAATTGGGAAACCTTGAGTGAAAGAAAGCTGTATGGCTCTCTTTGCAGCAGGACTTGTCAGAACCTTGAATATGCTAATGTGCATTTTAAGCGTCTGAGAGAGGAGCATAGTTTGCAGTGTTTCCTCAAATTATTTGACCATGTGTCTCAGTGTGAATTCTCCCAAATGCAGAGACAAAGACTCGGTTTCAAGTACAGCTTAATTAGGAGTTGATTCCAGTGATCATACATGAAGTAGTGAGCCAAATAAGACAGAGAAAGAACCAAAAGCAATAAAGATGTGTTAATGAGCTGAGTAGAAACATGACCAATTGGAACTCAGTATTGCTGGAGAACCTCTGCGGAATCATAAAAAATAGGCCTTAAAATCATTCCCCTAAAGGTCAAAGCTACATGAGCTCCATTCCTCACTGCTTGAAGGTTGCCCCTGGCCGGGGTGGGGGGTGAGGGGCAGGTTAGTTGTCCTGCACCCCCAGGTTGCACCTGCAAGCTGGAAGAGCAGCCCACCATGGCTCTCAGGAATGCTCTGAGGCAGCAAAGCAAAGACACACCGAGGGAAACACTTGACATGAACCTTGGCAGCGTGCATGGAAGTTTCCACACGGCTCCACTGCAGTGAAGTGGGCCAGGGGGATGAGGAATGGCACACAAGTTTGCTTACCACAAACGTCTTTCTTTTTCTCCTAGAACATCTGATTTATAGTTCTCCTTGGAAGACATCGGAAACTTTGCTCTCAGCTGAATGCCTGAAATTTCAAGGGAGGGGCAGAGATTCAGAGGAGGTGTGATTTGCTCAAGGTAGGTCTCAGGGTTCCCAGAGAGGCTCCCCGCGGTTCTCATTCCTCCTCAGTAAAATGAGGTTTACTGTAGTACCTCCTTGCATGGTGAATCCATGTATCACATGCTTACAACAGTGCCTGGCACATAGTAATATCTCAGTAAAACTTACTTGTTACTATTTGCTCCATAATGAAACTGACTGCACACTGAGAAAATGCTATCCTTGCATCATGCTCACACCATATTTGTGGAAAGATGAAGTCCTTTGGTTTGAAAAGCTGACGCTCTTAAAATGAACAAGGCTGTGGTTCATTCCCTCAGCAAATAGACTTGAACACCTGCGCCCAGATTGTTGGTGTAGGTATAATGGCGAATTAGGTATAATGGCGAATAAAGTAGAAGGGGCCCCTCCTTTCATAGGGCTCACAGCCGGGTAGAGAAGAGATAAATTAAACAGAAGGTCTCTAGTAACTAATTAGCTACTTGAAATGTGATGATGATTTTGAAAGAAACTGATCTATGCTGCAAGTCTACTTTCTGGACTTCTGGCAGCAAAAGTCTGTTTTGCTCCACTTATACGCATAATACCAACCCCCCACAGGGCCTGCTGATGTGGGGCACACACAGCTAACAAATGACATGCCTGAGGCTGTGTCTCCATCACACCCACAACCCCCAAGTCCATTTGGTAAGAAAAGAAATTAAACTTGTTATATGTCATTATTGCCAACCTTCCTCTCTCCATCATATGCCCATAGGGGGCTCATCTGTGCTTTTCTGGATTTTTGAACAATATCTGCAGGAAAAGTAACAGAAGACCCTGAGGGAGAAAACCTTGTTGACTCTAGCCTGAAAATATTTAACATTATCATTGTAATAGCTACCATTTGTTAAACATCAATTCAAGTGCCACTTCACAGGGTACTTAGGATGTTATTTCATTTCGACAAATATTTATCAAGTACCTACTGTCCGCCAGCCTCTGTTCTAGACATAGGATGTGGCCCTGGGGGTGGGGGGAACAGACTAGTTGGGGAAAAGGGATAATACACATAGCAGCTAAGGACATTATGTCAGTGTATCAGGTAGCTTTTGCTGTATAACAAACCACCCCAAATCTCAGGGGCTTAAAACTATAATCATTTCTTTATCTCCTGATTCTGTGGAACAGCTATTCAGGCTGAGTGGTTCTTCTCATCTCAGCCAAGGCCACTCACAGGTCTGGGAGACAGCTGGCTTACTGGCTGTCGCTGAGAACTTGGTCATTCAAGGCCAGCTGGAGCAAACCAGGCCATTCTGGCTCACGTGTCTTTCACATCCATCCAACAGGCTGGCCCAGGCACGTTCTCATGGCAAGGCAGACATGCAAAGGTGAACAGCCCAGTCCCATGGGAGGGAAAATGGCAATGCACACCTGCTTCTCAAGTCTCTGTTTGCATCATAGCTATTAATATCCCATTGATCAGAGAAAGTCACATGACAGAGCCTAAACCTAGAGTGACTAAGGAGCTACAAAATTGCAGAGCAAAAGATGCAGATACACAGAGTCCATTTGCTGGGACACTTACATAAACCACTTTACCATAGACAGGAAAGAAAACGGCAGAAATGAGGCAAGCCTTGTGAGATGGATAGTGTGAGGGCCTAGGAGTTTCTAAGGGGAGGATTGGGTGACATTGGAGCAAGACTTGTCTCTTCGTGTATCACTATATACTAAAATTATTTCTAATTCTCACAACAAATCACACATTATAAATTATAGTCCCCATTTTACAAATGGAGAAATTGAAGCTCCAAGTGAACGGTTAAGTAACCCCAAGATCTCATGACAAACAAGTGGTTATAATATTAAATAGGGCTTTTCCTATTACAAGCCTTAGAAAAGCCACCCCGGGGGCACCTGGGTGGCTCAGTCGGTTGAGTGTCCAACCCTTGATTTTGGCACAGGTCATGATCCCAGGGTCATGGGATCAAGCCCTGCGTCCGGCCCTGCCACACTGAGAGTGGAGCCTGCTTGGGATTCTTTCTCTCTCTCTCTCTCTCTGCCTCTGCCTCTGCTCTAGTGCTCTCTCTCTCTCCAATGTAAAATAAAATAAATAAAATAAAACCCTGCACACACCTAGAAAGGGTAGGAGAAGGAGACTGAATGGCTTACAAAATTGGAAAGGTCATCAACAGACATGTTAGTAGAAAGACACACTGATAGAAAGTATGGCTTTCACATATACTTGGAGCCAGACCTCCAGCTCTGACACCAGCTCTCGTTTCTCTCCCCCTGTTCCTAAGGGATCTTCCTCTGTGTTGGTACCATTCTTGGACAGTGTCTCTTGGGGTGGCAGGATGGCCAGAAGCAACTGCTTGCAGTGTCAGGTCCAGGAGGAAACAGTGAGCCCTTTTTCTGGTAGTTCCCACCAAAGGCTAGAGATTTGCTCCAACTGGACCGGTTTTGATCCTAAGCATCCCCTGACCATTCTCAGTGGGCAGCAGAACGTGATGTGAAACCTGCCTTAAGGCCCACCCAGGAGGCTGACTGTCTGATAACTAAGCCATACAGTAGGCGCTTGATGAGTATAAAATAATAAATGATGGTGACTTTTATAGTGCTTTTCCCTGCACCCAACACACACCTACCACGTTTGTGGATATCAAGCAGCTTTGCAAGAACTGTGGATTTAACTCTGCAATGCACCGAGGTGGCTGATGGAGCACCTGGGACACAGAGGAGACAATCACTTTATCTGGAGTCACACAGAAGGCTAGTCCTGGAGTCAGAAAACAGAAAAATCTGGTTTGCAGAGGCTATCAAGCCATTGCAAAAACCCGATTTGTTCTTCCCTGGAGGAAAATACAAGTGTACTGTCAAAGAGCTCTTCCAGAAGAATCAAAGATGAAATTCTCCAAAAGAAATGCCAGTATAAAAATCTTTCCATGATCATCATAACAAAAGGCCTCTTATAAGGGACATATACATCCTTAACTGCATTTCCAAATTTTCTCACTGCTACTTCTGCAGAACATGTTCTTTGAGAAATCACTTTGCATTGCATCTCAATAGATAATATTTGAGATCACCGTGCGATCCTGAGGGAAATCCACCTTAATTCAGTCCAACAAACATGCGCTGAACTCCCACGTGGTGCCTGGAGCCGGGCTATTCCATGAGAACAGCTAAAGCTCAGGTTATCTTGCAGAGTCAGACATGTGCATTTTCACAGCTCACATTTCTTGAACTCTATGCCCTGGGCGCTGTTCTAAGCTTTTGACACGTGTTATCTCATGTAATCCCCAAAACAACCCTGCAGGTGAGTATTATTATCCCTTTACTTCATATTGGGAAGCTGACACAGGGAGGTCAAGTAACTTGTCCAGTGTCACTCAGCGAGGAGGGAGCAGAACAGTGAGTCAAACGCAGGCACTCTGATTCCAGAGCATGCCCTCCCCTCCCACCTGAACAGCGCTGGTCGCTTCCTTCTGATTCATGCGGGCCCTGAAGATGGCGTGAGATTCACATGACGCTAGTGCTCTCAGATTTGTGTCCTATCCGACATTTATTCAGCACCTCCTCTGGGCCAGGCACCAACGTGCAGGGATAGTTACATAGATTAGCCCACTGAGTCTGCAGAGCGCCTCTAGGAAGTTACTGTTATTACCCCTATTTTTCAGTTCAAAAAACTGAGGTTCAGACCAGTTAAATACTGATTGACCGACTAAAACTTGGTGAGGTGATCAGAGGAAGGGAGATATGACCCGGACCTCTCCCCACTCCCCTGGAGATTAGAGCTGTTGTTTATTGTGCATTTGTTATTCATCAGCCCTTATACTAAATATGTTATCTAAATGATCTCCGCTACTACTTCGTAAGGAAAATGAGTCATAATATTTCACTAACTTGCTCAAAGGTCACACCACTAGGAAGTGTCAGGCCTAGAATTCAGTCCCGTGTCCAGCTGCTCCAAAGCCTGTGCTCTTAGCCACTATGAGAGCACGACTTTCCCCATGTAAGAAGAGATCAGGGCATGACCCTAAAATGGGGGATGGGTAACAAACTGTGGTATGTCCATACTGTGGAACACCACTCAGCTCTTGGAAGGAAGGAATTAATGTCACAACACTATGAATCTCAAAGGCATTATGCTAAGTGAAAGAAGCCAGATTCAAAGGCTTGCGACTCTAGGGGGCAAAAATCAGATCAATGGTTGCTCGAAGCATGGTGGCAGGGAGGGGTTAATTACTCAGTAGCACGGGGAATTTAGGGGTGATGGAACTTTTCCATATCTTGATTATCGTGGTTACATGACTGTAGGCATTTGTCACAACTTGCACATCTGTACACTTAGATGGATATTACTGTTTGTAACTGATATCTTAATTTTTCAGAAAGGCAAAAAAAGAAAGAGGAGGGGAGGCAGGCAGATCAGTCAGAGGAGCTCAGCTAGCCTTGAGTCTTGAGAGAGGCCTGAATTCTTCCTTAGAAAGTGTGTCACCTGCAACAGTTGTTTAGTCAGCAGAGGTTTTACAATGAGCTCCTATGATGTGTCAAATACTAGAGACCTAGCTCACAGAGATTGCAAGGTTTGGTTCCCATCCCCACAGGCAAGCAGCTATTACAATGAAGTGAATATTGCAGTAAGGCAAGTCAGATGAATTATTTGGTTTCCCAGTGCGTATAAAAGTTATGTTTCTACCATACGGGTCTATTAAGCGTACGGTAGCATTCTGTCTTTAAAAAAACACTGTAAATGCCTTGATTAAAAAATAGTTCATTGCTAAAAATTGCAAGCCTTCATCTGAGCTTTCAGGGAGAGTAGTCATCACTGATCTTGGGCATCATAACAAATACAATAATAATGAAAAGGTCTGAAATACCCTGAGACACAGAGATAACAAAGTGAGCAAATGATGTTGGCTATGACCATTTTTGGCTTTCAGTCCAAAGAACCTGGAAAAAAAAAATGGTGCTGATAGACTTGCCCGACACAGGGTTACCACACACCCTTAATTTGTTAAAAAAAAAAAAAAAAAAAAGGCAGTATCCCCAGGGTGCAATAAAGCCCACAACAGTAAAATGAGATATGCCTGTATAGGCATAGAAAATACTACAGTGAACAGAACAGAGGAGCTCCTGAGCATCACTGCTGCTGTGCTGCTTTAAATTTTTTAAAATTACAATTAAATAATAAAATTCCAGCTAAAGGTAATAAAATAAGGAAATAAAATCAGGTGACAAGGGACAGTGAATGTACTCTAGTTCAGAGAATACAACCCTAGTAGTTAGCACGGCACAGGGCATGGGATAACCACACCAAAAGCATCCATAGACAGTAGTGGATTCAAGGGATTTTTAACTCGAAAAAAGTCCCAGACGATAGCACATGCAGTCAGTACTCACTGATGCTTGCCTGAGCTCTCCACAAGAACATTTTGACCGCAGGAAGCTTTTCTGTGTTTGCTGCCCAGCACACAAGTCACCTTTTTCCAGGCACTCAGGGAATATTCATTCATTTTAACAGTCAGTTTCAGGAAACTCACTTAGAACGAAATATGCTGGGGCAAGACATCACCTTATTCCTTCCCAGCACTTGGAGTGATGCTTTCTGGATTATTCACACGCTGCTCCTGTCAATTCTAAATGGATTTATCATCTATTCTTTTGCCTAATGTGAAAAAACTACAATTCCTTTCCAACCTGCACTGTTTGCTTAGCTTTATATTTTATGAACAAAACATTCTTCCCATCCCCTGGACTCTTTCCTGTGCTTTATGCCAGGAAAACCACACGACTTTAAATACCTTTGGGTTGAGTGGCTTCTCTCCTTATGTCCTGAGAACCTGATGCCAGAAATCACCTCCCACATTTGCATGGTATGTTCCTGGTGTGACCAGAACACATCGTTCCTCCCTTTTTGCCTTTATCCTGTGCTCACCTGGAGAATGGTTCAAGGTCAATGTGTTACCAGAGAGCCAAGCTATTGTCTGAGTTGAGAGTGGAAAGGATGTGGTATCTTTACAAATATACCATGTTGTCTCCAGCACCTTCATTCCAACCCTGGTTCACCTCCTACCAGTCCCCCACATCTAACCTGGTGTGGGCTGGTTCCATGGCCGGTTTGGGCGTTCAGCCCAAGGAAACTGGTAATTGGTTTCTGCATCCGTTCCAGGAGTACGGTTATTATGTTATGATACCCAAACTCTTCTGAAGGTTGCAAAATCTGATGCAAGTTGTTCCTGAATTTCCAGTGCTCAGAAAAGAAAACACCTTGTCTTTTGTCTCTGTAAGCTGTTTACTTAGGGCTTTGACTGCCTCCCCCCCCCCCCCCCCCCCCACACACAGAAAAGAAGACTTCCAGACAGCATTTGCTGTTTTAATTTGTTCACGAACACATCTTTTTCTTCTTTAACTTTCTGTGAATGTCAAGATTCTTCACTGGAAGCTCAAAAAGAAGTTGAGGATTTTTGGAAGTCTCTGGCAGAAGAAATTATAAAGTTCCTCCCTGCCAAAGGCTGGCCTGCCCCAGCAGGTTTAGACAATGTGAAAACCGTGTCTCTAGTGAGAATTGGCTATGCTGCCTTGCGTCTCTTACAACCTTGGCTCTCCCGTCAGGGTTATTAGGAGAGAGCAGACACTTGCATTTTTTTGCTTGAAGTGTTTGTGGGTTTGCTGTTGGCCATGTAAGCTTGGTTGCTTTCAGTGACACAAAGTGATTTCCAAAGCAGTTAGAGCCAAATTGATTTTGAAGAAGTCATCAGGGAGGTGTGTAAAGAGTAAGCCACAGAGATGTTCATGACAGTGATGTCTATGGTAGAAGAGGAAGAGAGAGGAAGAGAGAGGAAGGAAGGAAGGAAGGAAGGAAGGAAGGAAGGAAGGAAGGAAGGAAGGAAGGAAGGAAAAAGGGAAGAAGGGAGAGAAAAGGAAGGGGGGAGGTGGGAGGAAGGGAAAAGAAAGGAAAGGAAAAGAAGAAAGGAAAGGAAAAGAAAAGGGAGATAAGGAGCAATCTAAACGTCCAACAATAGAGTATTGTTTAAACAAATTTTTGTACAGCCATTTGATGTTAATGACATGCAGTCATGAAAAAAATGCTGCTGTAGAAAGATACGTGCTAGCATGAAATTAGTCTTCCTTCCTGTTTGTACCAACACACCAGAAGGTAACTAGTGATATTAGGTAAAGTACAGAAATTATCTCGTAACTTGAAAACACAAGTGATACAAAGTATATGTACATATGTGACCTTATTTCTATCCTAAAAATGTAAGTAGATACAGGATGGGGTTTCTCAACCTTGGCGCAATTGACATTTGGCCCCAGACAAGTTTTGTTGCTTACAGGGGCTGTTCTGTGCATTGTAGGGTGTTTAGCAGCCTGATAGATTCATGATATTAGCACTCCCCCCAACCCCTGCCCCGCTACAGCTGCAACGGCCACGAATGTCTCCAGACACAGACATATGTTCCCTGGGAGACAAAATTGCCCCCAGATGAGAACCACTGTACGTGATGATAAAACGTGAGAGCTATTACAGAGGAGAGGACTTTGTGAGAATGTGTTGAGTCCATCTGGTCCAGTGTGTGGGGTCAGGGAAGGCCTTCTTACATAAGCGGTATTGCAGCTGGTGTCCAGAGGGTAACAGGTACATAAACAAGAGGAACCCCTGGGAGAGCATCTATGGATCAGAGGCCAATGGCCAGAGCACTGGGGATCATTCGGGCTCCATTTTGAGAGAATTGGAAGGCCAGAACCTCAACCTGTCACCCCGGTTCTCCTCCAAAGAAAAATCAAGAGTTAGGACTTCTTCACCAGGGAGAGAGCTTAAGATTGAGAGTTTCGGCAGATGGGATTCAGGTTCCAAGAGCCCTGTAATTTAATCCTGCCTCTTCCACTCACTAGTTGTATAACCTTAGCAAGCTATTGGACCTCTCTCACTATCAGTTTCCCCATCTATAAAATGGGTGTTGTAATTCCAACCTCACAGGGTTTCTGTGAAGGTCAATTCTGTGCGAGCGTGTGCTGTGTGTTGCATGAATCATGACTGCGCCGACTCTTACTTTTTGACCAGGATGCGTCATGTTTAGAACCTGATACACATTAGTTCACTTAATATTTGTCTTATCCAGTATTGTAATCTGGTTTTACACATGAGGAAACTGCTGTGAGAGATTGGGTAATCTGTTCAAAATCACACAGCTAGTAAGTGGTAGAGCCAGGATTTTGCCAGAGAAGTTCAAAGGAAGAATACATCCTCTTGATCGCCATGGTAGTCCTAACAGTCGTCTTATGTATTCCTGCTCTCCCTTTGGTTAACAAACCGCCACACATGTAGCTGCTTCACACCACACCAGTTTATTATGTCACAGTTTCTGTAGGCGAGCTGTCTGCTCACAGTGTGGCTGGATTGTCTGCTCATTGGGTTGATATCAAGATGTCAGCCAGGACGGCACTTGCCATTTGGGGCTGCGTGTCATCTTCCAAGCTGACTGGTTGTTGGCAGAATCCACTTCTTTGAAGTTGTGGCACTAAGGTGCGTGTTTTTTCTGCTAGCTTTCAGCCAGGAACCACTCTCGGCTCCTCTAGACAGGTCCTTGCCACACGGCCTCTGTAGACACGTCTGCTTTCTTCCGGGTCAGCAGAAACACATCCCTGTGACCCCCTCCCTCCTCTTCCATCTCTGTTCTTAAGGGACTCCTGTGATCCACCTGGATCAACACCCTATCTTAAGGTCAACTCCTGTGAGACCTCAATTACATCTGCAAGATGCTATCCCAGCAGTACCTAGGACAGTGATTGATTGAAAAACTGGAGAAAGTATACAAACACCAGGGGAGTCTTGGGGGCCATCTCAGCATTCGGTCTACCACACCTATTCCTGTTTTGAAACGGTGGCTGCTGAGGCTGTCAAAGGGAGCCGCCTGCCCATGCTGTTTTCCAGGTCTAACACAGCTCTTTGCAGCCACACCTCCCTTGACAGGCCTCCTGCCCCACTGTCCCTCAGCTGTGCGCCCCATGCAGGTATACAGGAGTTGACCACATGTGTCCTGGTGTGGACACTTTGTGCTGTGTCTCTTACTGTCTCCGTCAGCTCTGTGAATTCCCATTTGGTCCTTTCTTCCTCCAGTCTCTGCTTGGAGAGCCAGGTAATTCCCACTGTCAAGAGGGGAAGTCTGTGCTTTTGGAGAAGGGCGAAGGATACCATTGCCAAATGTACCCAGGACTGAGTCCAGTTCAGCTGGCCAGTGCCATTTTGTGGAATCCAAAACTTTTCTCTGACTTCTCAGGCACAGCTTGCACTCCCCACCGTCTCTCCTCCCTACTATGTTCTCTGGTTTCCCCTGAAAATTCCTGTGTTCTTACAAGCGTGCCAAGAAAATTGCACTCCAACCATCTGGACAACTAATCCCAGCGTGAAAATTATCTGGGTACTTGGACTACCCAAATTAAAAGGGTTTTGGTTTGAGTCATTCAGAGAGACCCACCCTAAAACAGCCTCATTCTTCTGAAGGAAAGGAAGTTACACCTTAATAGAAAGGCAGCATCCGGACAAGAAAACTTCACCTTGCCATTGATTTCTTCACATCTGATCTCTACAAAATATTCCACTCAATTTTTCAAAAATAACAGGTCAAGAATGCAAAAAGACAGGATGTAGAGAATTAGCTGTCCCAAGCACGTATGTTAGTTGAAAGGTTTAAAGGTAAAAGTCCCTCAGAAATAGTCAAATAAAGTAGTATCTTTGTTCCAACCAACCACTTGGCATCTGTTTACTTGGTTCTTGATAATTTCAAGAATATTGGTGTCAGTGCATTTAGGAGAACCATGGGAAGGTATACCAGAAGTATGAGAAGTATCAGACACCTTAATAGAAAATGGAAGCCAGTATGGTTTCTAAGTAAATGTATCTTCTGTGATTATATTTAGTGAAGATAAAGATCAAAGAAATGCTACTTGTGTTCTGGAGAAGAAAATATGACAAGCCCTCTGATGATATCAGGGCTTAGAGGTCAAAAGACCTGGGATCTTAACCAAGTCTAAATTCTGCAACTGAGATCATCAAATCCCCTTCTGTTCACAGTTCCCATTGAGGAAGGGGAGAGAGGCCTGTGAGAGCCAAATGTAGATAAGTTGGAATATGAATATACCAACTCCTCAGGGGTTTGACTCCCCAGGAGACCCGCCTGCCTGACTCACTGGCAGGGAGGACTCTCCAGCAGCCTGCAGCTACGAAAGCCCTCAGGCAGAGAAATGCAGGCCCCAGCTCCTGGCAGTCAGGACACCTTGTGTGAGGTGGAAAGGACATGCCAATGTGAACCTCTGATTATGCCAGGAGGTTTAATGAGGTGCTTTGTTTCTCTGGGGAAGAGCTATAACAAGTTCTGCTCTAATGTCCTCTTAGAACTTTTCTTAAAATTTATTACTTATTTTTGAGAGAAAGCGAGCACAAGAGGGTGGGGAAGAGGCAGAGAGGGAGGGAGACACAGACTCTGAAGCAGGCTCCAGGCTCCGAACTATCAGTGCATAGCCCTACACGGGGCTCAAACCCACGGACCACGAGATCATGACCTGAGTCAGCGTCAGACGTTTAACCGACTACATCACCCAGGCGCCCCAGAACTTATTATTATTTTTAATTGGCAAAAACAGAAATGGATGGTCAGAAAGTAAGTGACGGTGGTAAAAACCAGGATAAAGATCCATATCCTGAGTGTCTGGTCCCCACTGGTATCCTGTTGTCTCTTACCTCAGCCTTCTGTGTCCTCTGTGATCATCAAACCTGGGCTTCTTTCAGAGACTTGAACCACCGTGCTCTCCCCACTGTAGAACCCCCAAGATCCATCCTCACCCCCCAGCCTAGGTTCGGTCACCTTTGGATGCCTACCTGGCCCTTAATTAGGTCCACCAGTCCTAATGAGGGCCAGGACCACGTCTGGCTTTTGTTCCTTCTTCTACCTCCTCAGGGTCTGGCACAAAGCCTGGCACAGAGATTAGCTAATATTGGGTAAATGAATGGTTGTTAAAAAAAAAAAAAAAAAAATCCCAAGTGTCAGCCATGCAAAATCAGTTGCAGATATTTATGATGACTCAGACATACATCCTTGTTCTGGTTTTCTTTGAATAAGTACTGTAGTCACATGTACAAAAACCAAAGGTATAAAATTATGTACCTTATGGGTGTAAAAAATGTGCCCTCTCGTCTCCACCTCCCCTCCTCTGATGGAACTTGCCTCCACGACAGCTCATTTCTAGGGTCTCCCTGTATATGCACCTAGTAATAAATACTCCTATGCAGCCATTCTATTTTTTTTTTTTCTACAACTGATGGCATTCCACAAATACTGTTACTTTTTTCACTTAATAAAGCTGGAGTAAGTCTTTTTCAGGGTATAAAAAGCTTGCTCCTTCTTTTCCCTGACAACTTTCTGAACATTTTATTTTTTTATGTTTATTTATTTGAGAGACAGGGACAGAGCATGAGAGGGGAAAGGGCAGAGAGAGAGAGAGAGAGAGAGAGAGAGAGAGAATCCAAAGCAGGCTCCAGGCCCTGAGCTGTCTGCACAGAGCCTGACACAGGGCTCAAACCGACAAACTATGAAATCATGACCTGAGCCGAAGTCGGACACTCAACCTACTGAGCCCCTCGGGCGCCCCTCTAACATTTTAAAATAAAGCAAAGAGTAAGTAGTTTGACTGTAAATGCCTGTGAGGTAGGTTTTACCATTAATTAATTTCCTGTGCTATCCTATAAAATATCCACCCATTGTGCCATCCTTCTGTTCATCCATCAAACTGTACTATTTCTTGATTCATTTCAAAGTAAATCACAGACTTTCATACACATTCACATAAATACTTTAGCCAGTGTATAATTAGCTACAGCTTAACATTTGTTCACAGTTTTTCCTTTTTATGTAAAATATACGTATATGAGAAAACATGGAAATCTTAGGTGAATATTCTGAGTTTTGACAAAGGCACAACCCTTGGGTCCACCACACTGACTTATGCAAATGAATACATTTGCCTACCCCAAACTCCTATCAAGATGCAGAATATAAGCATCACCCCAGAAACTATCCTCACATCCTTAATCAGACAATTCCCACTGTTTTATCCTCAGATACAGCTCTGTTCTTTTCCTGAAATAACATAGGCTTGCCTGTCTGGAGTTCCCTATAAATGGAATCGTATAGTAGGTACTCTTTTGTTTTTTTAGCTTCATGTATGTCGTTGCACGAATCAGCAATCTGTTCCTTTTTATCACTGAGTATTAATATACTCAGCATGTAATCCATACTCACGATATACATCCTGGAATATATTCCACAGCATTTCCACAGTTTATTTCCCCCTCCGTATTCTTCCTATTATGTGCATAGTATATCATTACATAGAACACTTCAGCTGTTTCTACCTTCTCCTATCACAGAGATTAACCTCTCCTGACAACATCTCACGTGGATTACAAATATACAGGCTGAATTCCAAGAATGGAAATCACCGAGTCATTGTCCTTGCTTTATTGACTCCCAAACCTGAGAGCAAACTTCGGTGCTTCACAAATTCGAGACTGAGACACCTGTCAGCCATGTTTAAATGGCAGGTGATTTGCAAGGCATCTTAAGAGAATAAGAGCTGTGAGTGACCACATCAGCCATTCCTGCCAGGAAGGTCAGTCAGGTCAAATGCTGGCTTCCCACCTCCACCTCGTGTGTTATGTGTGTTATAGCGCGGGGCAGAAAGCTCAGAGACTGGTCACAGAGAACAGCAGATTTCCACAAATATTGTGAGGTTGTGAACTCCTCTGGAGTGGAGAGCGTTCTGGACCCATTCTTCTAGTTCCTGCACTAAACTTTTGTTTCCACCAGCTGCTGGACTTGCTCGGTTACAGTCCTTTGTTGGAGAACTCACATCCCAGGAAGGCTCTGGGTTTCATTAGATAAGCTTTTACCCTCCACCCTTTTTTCACACCCATCATCCCCCCCCCCCCCCCCCCCCCCCCCCCCCCCCCCCCCCCCCCCGGCCCCCGGGATGTGGTGATGGCTTTTCCTTACGTCCCTCCCCCCCTTTCTCTTTTATTTCCCACTGATAAATGGCAAAAGCAGCTGCCGGGGTTTGCTTTGAAGACGCTGATGGACGAGCATGATGAATCGGGATGGATTAGAGCAGATGAATCACATAACACGGAGAGGGAACCAGGGAGCGAGAGCGCGAAGCCGGCTTCCAGCTTTACGTTTTTCAAACTCAGCCTTAAAAGCCTGTGTTTCTTTTAATCTGGTTCCAGTTTCTGCGATGACTCTGCATATGTTTAAAAGAAGGAGAGCCAGAGAAGCCTTGTGGATATAAACAGGGAATTCATTCTTTGGTGGGACTCTAAGAGCGCATTGTCATTCAGGGGGAGTTGAAATAGCTAAGAAACCACTTCAAGGCTCCTCAAAAACAACTGGGCAGCCCCAGGAAGAGGAACAGTTGGCAAACCAAGTGACAGAATTTAAAACTGTAAATCTTTAACATGAGGATTGACTAGCAAAATACAGCTGTTGCCGTTGGTCGCCGTAGCCTTGTTTGGACGGAAAGTGTATTCTCGAGCTGGTTATCCTAAACTGCTCGGTTACTGTGAATGGTAAGCATTAGCAGGTTGGAATCTGGTCCTGTTTTGAACCCAAGAAAAATAAGAACAGTTATTTCACCGCCCTGTAGTGTTTTCTGGTCTTAAAGGGACAAAGAAAATAAACTGCCGTTCTGGAGCTGCAGTTTCTGTTTGAGACTGAGAAATTCCAAGACCTCCTTTGAAATTCAAGAGACACTTAACCGAGAAGAAAGGTCTTGGTGAATGGATGGTTCCTTTGTATTTGAACAAGAGGGGCCCTCTTCCTCCCTGGATGGGAAGCTATTCAAAGGAAATCATTAAAGGACGTCCCTTTTTTGCACAGCTGAGACTCTGGGGATACACGCAAAACGAAGTGTAGAATTGATGCAGTTATCCAAACAACAAGGCTTACGATGGAAAAGGGGGGAAATCTAGGCTTAGCTCTTTGGCTAACTGCTAGGATCCTGCGATTCACCACAACCCCCTCAGACATTGTCATCATGAAGTAGTTACTGATCTCTTTCTAAATTTCATATTTGAGGTATAGGAAATAGTAAGTGGTGCAAAGGACTATTGAATGGTGGGGAGAGGGATCTCGATTTGATTTATCAAAAACCTTTTGACCACAAGAGTTTTCAGGTAATCAGTATGGGCTCCAACTGCAAAGATTTGAAAGAGGCTCTCCCAGCATTGCTGAATACTAATAATCCTCGCCGACAGTGTGATTGAAAACTGGCTGTGTGGCCACCACTTTGCTAAATCCTTTCCGTGGATTATCTGATTTAATCTTTGCCTCATCCCTTTGGAGAGTGTGGCATTTCTTTCTCTCAGAGAGCTTTAAGAAAAAAGTGGGTCATTTTTAAAAATGGTTCTGGCTGCCCTGCTCAAGGTGGATCTAAAAACATTAAGCAATGCTTAGGAAAGACATTTCTTTTCCTCTTTCTTTGCTACACATCTTGCATTGGCTTTTCCTGACAATGTGGGTCTAAGGGGAGCTCTGAGGGGGTCCATGTCAATTGCTGCTCATGTCCCCACTTCATTTCCACACCTCCTGTTGCCAAGTATTGGCCTGATTCTTGGTCATCATGAGTGGAAGAGTAATAAAAGCAGAAAGGGGCTGGGGGCGGGGAAATAATGGAATTGCTTTGTATGCATTTTGACCATGCACATTTTATAAATCTATTTAGAAGACAGGCATAGCTCCCCATCTGTTTGGGAAAGTCCTGTTAAACATAAACGAGCGTTAAATGATTAATCTGATTTCCCCCCAACTGTCGTGAGTTTTAAATTTAACTAGATATCTGGACATTAATAAAACTGACCCAGAGTCCAATAAAATGCTTGTGGTTTGTTTATAATTCATCTCCACCTACATCTTCCTTTTCATTCAACAAGTATTTATCAAAAAAACTGCTATGTGCCAGGTTATCTACCTGCTAGATTCTGAAAATTTGTTAATATATAAGATACACAGTGCCCCCCTTCATGTTTATAGTGCAATGGGTGGCTGATATTAAGTATATAATATAGAAACACTCAGATAAAAATCTAGTTACCAAATGTAACAGGTGCTAGGAAAGGGCTCTGAGAGAAAGAGAGCACACAAAGGATCTAATGTTGATGGAGTGCCCTAGAAAAGCCTGTCTGAGAAAGTGACATACCAGTAGGCTTGTAAAGGAAGAGGTGGCCAATTCAAAGCTAACGGCAAGGATATTCCAGGTAGAGGGATTCACACTGCAAAGGCTCTGAGGCTTGAAATTGTTGAGTGAGCTCAGATAACTGGAAGAAGGCCACGGGGACTGTGGCTAGCAGGATGGGGTGGAGGGATGGCGATAAGCTGCATGGCCAAGGTCAAGATCTGGTACCACGCACTGAATGCCAGGGAGGGACTAAATCCAGCAGGCCTAGTCAATATTTAAAACTTTATAGGAACAATGAATAGGATGCTGTTCGATGGTTTTAAGTGGAATGATGAGCAATCTCAGTTGAGGGACTGGAGATGGATTGAGGGCAGCAAGTGTGAGCTCAGGGAGACCAGGTAGAAGGTGACTACAGTAGCCCAGGTGAGCGTTGAAGGGCAGCTTGGATGACGGTAGAGGTTAGAGAGATATGACGAGTCTGCAGGGGTTGAAACAAAAATCATTCCACGATCCTTGTATCCTGAACACGACCACAGGCACAACCACCAACAGAAGTAGGCAACGGCTTTGGGGTTGTCCACTTCATTAACCACATGAAGGAATTCATATCTGTGGAGTACTTTTTTAGGGGGAAAAGTTTCCTAAATGATTCTTTTTTTTTTTTTTAAGTTTATTTATTTTGAGAGAGTGAGCTTGAGCAGTGGAGGGCGGAGAGAGAAAATCCCCAGCAGACTCCACACTGTCCTATCACACACTGGGGCTCTATCCTGCGAACTGTGAGCTCGTGGCCTGAGCCAAAATCAAGAGTCAGACACTTAACAAGCTGAACTTCCCAGGCACCCCCACTTTCCTAAATTATTCTGATTAGCTGTTCTCAACACGCTGTTAAGTGGTAGATGCTAGTTGCCTAGCGATTGACACTGGCCTTAAGTCATAAACTGATTCAGTGATTAGCACATTGCTCCTTCAGTGGACTTGTTGAAGATTCTACAAGTGCCCTGTATAAGAGGATAGAGATCCTGTGTTATTTATCTACCAAGTTATAGAAAGCACTTACTAGAGGCCCCTGTAAGCTTTAGTCTCCCTCCTAGTAGCCTTACCAGCATGCAGTTTTGATCTTTCTCAAGTGCCATCATTTCCTTATCAACCAGAGGCCACCCCTTCATTCCTGAGCCATAAAGTCTGTCTTCTGAACATCATGGCTCATGATGAATTACATCCCCATGCACAGTAACCTACTGTTGCCTGGTCTGTATTAATTCTTTGGTGTCCATATCTGGTTGCACATGTTGAACCAGGCTCTTGTGAACTTTACTCATCCTCTGCAGGGTTGGACAACAAACTCTGCTGTATGTGATGTTTGTCTTTGCTCAACCACAGCCCTTAGCTGGATACAGTCTACAAGTTGCTCTTTCAGTTGAGTTGGCAAGGGCTCATCACATTGGAGGTGAAGATTGCATATTCTGTTTCCAAGAACATATGCCTGGGATGAGCCAATAACTGGGGTGCCTGTCTTTGTGAACGGGTCATTACAACACCCACCAATCATAGCCACAGTGTAGTAAACCTCCCCTACAAGAACCAGGGGGATTTTCCTTATTTTCATGTATTTTGTTGCTTAGGCTGTGTTAGAAGGTTCATGTTTTAAAATAGTTTAAATGGTTTTTTTTTTTTTAACAGTAATAACGCTTTTATTCCATATGGGAAGGTAAATATTTGATGGATTTCAATGATGTCTCTCTAAAGTTATCCCAGCTGTGTCCATGCACACGTTGAAATGGATAACAATGAGGACGATTTTCTGGATGAAGTGCCAAGAGCTGAGATAAGAATCTGAATCAAATCCAAAGTCCCTTTGCCTCACTGCATCTTCTCACTTGGCTGGTGGTCTTCCTTTTCCATTTCTTCCTTCCTCTTTTTTTTTTATTGCAGTAAGAGAAACATAACATGAAGTTTACCATTTTAACCATTTTGAAGTATACAGTTCAGTGGCATCAGGTATATTCACGGTGTGTTCAGCCATCATCACTGTCTGCATTTCCAAAACTTTCCCATTACCACAAACAGAAGTGCTGCATTCCATTTTCCTCTTTCCCCCAAGCTCCTGAGAACCCCTGTTCTACTTTTTGTCTCTATGAATTTGCCCATTCCAGGCAGTGATACGGACAAACCTCATTCTATTGAGCTCCATTTTATGGCATGTTGCTTAATTGCATTTCACAGACACTGGGTATTTTACAAATTGGAGATCTGTGGAAACCTGTGGTCAAGCAAATCTATCAGGGCCAGTTTCTTTTTTTTTTTTTTAAGATTTTATTTTTAAATATTCTCACACACAATGTGGGGCTCAAAGAGATCAAGAGTCACACCCGCCACCATCTCAGCCAGCCAGGCATCCTAGTCGGTGCCGTTTTCCAACAGCATTTGCTCACTTCATGTCTCTGTGGCACATTTTGGTAATTCTTATAATATTTCAGACTTTTTATTATTATAATATTTGTTTTGGTGAGCTGCAATCCATGATCTTTGATGTTACTATTGTAATTTTAGGGGGATGCTGTGAACCATGCTCATATAAGACAGTGAACTTAATAAATGTGTGTGTTCTGACTACTCTACTGACCAGCTCCCTCTCTTGGGCCTCCCTATTCCCAGAAACACAACAATATTGAAATTAGGCCATTAATAACACCGCAACAGCCCCTAAGTATTCAAATGACAGGAAGAATTGCATGTTTCTCACTTTACATCAAAAGCTAGAAGTGATTAAGCTTAGCAATGAAGGCATGTCTAAAGCCATGGCAGACAGAAACCTAAGTCTGTTGTGCTGAACAGTTAGCCAAGTTGCGAATATAAAAGAAAACTTCTTGAAGGAAATTAAGGGTACTACTCCAGTGAAAATATGAATGACAAGAAAGTGAGGCAGCCTCCATGCTCATATGGTGAAAGTTTGAGTGATGATCTAGATAGAAGATCAAACCAGCCATAACATTCCCTTAAGCTGAAGCCTAATCCAGAGCAAGGGCCCTGACTCTTCAATTCTGTGAAGGCTGAGAGAGATGAGGAAGCTGCAGAAGAGAAATCTGAAGCTAGCAGAGGTAGTTTCGTGACATTCAAGGAAAGACTACATCTCTGTAACTTAAAAGTGCAAGATGAAGCAGCAGGTCCAATGTACAAGCTGCAGCAAGTTCTCCAGAAAACCTAACTAGGATAATATAATGAAGTCGCCACAGCAAACAACAGGTTTTCTCTGTAGATGAAACAACCTTCTGCTGGAAGGAAATGCCATCTAGGACTTTCATAGCTAGAGAGGAGAAGTCAGTGCCTGGGTTCAGGGCTTCAAAGGACAGGCTGGCTCTCCTATTAAGGGCTATTACAGCTGGTGACTTTAAGTGGAAGTCAGTGTTGATTGACTGTTCTGAAAATCCTAGAAGATAGCCATCTCCTTTGCCTATATTTTTCCAGTGGAGCAACAAAGCCTAGATGATAGCACCTCTGTTGACAGTGTGGCTTACTGAATATTTTAAGCCCACCATTGAGACCTACTGCTCAGAAAAACAATTCTTTCCAAAATATTACTGCTTGTTGACAACACACTGGGTCACCCAAGAGTTCTGATGGAAAGGGACAGTGAGATTAATGTTGTTTTCACGCCTGCTAATACCACGTCCTTTCTGCAGCCCGTGGGTCAAGGAGTCATTTTGAGTTTCCAGTATTATTATTTAAGAAATACATTTCATGGGGCACCTGTGTGGTTAAACATCCAACTTTTGGTCACAGCTTAGGTCATGATTCTCATGGTTTGTGGTTTCGGTCCCCACGTCATGCTCTGCGTTGACAGCATAGATCCTGCTTGGGATTCTGCCTCTCCCATTCTCTGCCCCTCCCCTGCTCACTTGCTCTGTTTCTCTCTCAAAATAAATTAAAAAAAAAAAAAAAGAAATACATTTCAGAAGGCTATAGCTTCCACAGATAGTGATTCTGATGGTTCTGATGATTCTGATGATTCTGATGATGGTGCTTCTGATGGTTCTGGAAAAAGTACATTCAAAACCATCTGGAAAAGATTCACCATTCTAAATACCATTAAAAATGTTCATGATTTGGGGTGCCTGAGTGGCTCTGTCAGTTGAGTGTCTGACTCTTGGTTTGAGCTCACGTTATGATCTCATGGTTCAAGCCCTACATTGGGCTCTGTGTTTACAGTAAAGAGCCTGCTTGGGATTCTGTCTACCTCTCTTTCTCTCTCTCTCTCTCTCTCTCTCTCTGCCCCTCCCCTGCTTTCTATCTCTCTCTCAAACTAAATAAAAATAAATTTGAAAAAGAACTGCTGGCGATTCATGGGAAGAGGTCACCATATCAACATTAATGGGGGTTGGAAGTAGTTGATTGCAACTTTTCTGGATGACTTTGAGGGGGTCCAAGACTTCCATGGAGGTAACAAGAGAACTGGAATGAGAAGCGGAGCCTGAAGATGGGACTGAATTGCTACAATCACATAAAAACACTGAGTGGATAAGGAGGTGCTCTTTACAAATAAGCAAAGAAAGTGGTTTCTTGAGATGACATCTACCCCTAGTGAAGATTGTTGACATGACAGCAAAGGATTTAGAATATTACATCAACCTAGTTGGTAAAGCAGCAGTAGAATTTGAAAGGACAGACTCCAGTTTTGAAAGAAGTTCTACTGGGGTAAAATGCTATCAAACAGCATGGCATGCTGCAGAGAAATAGTTTGTGAAAGGAGGAGTCAATCCATGTGGCCGACTTCACTATTGTCTCACTTTAAGGAATTGCCCGAGCCGCCCCAACCTTCAGCAACCATCACCCTGATCAGTCAGCACCATCAATATCAAGGCAAGACCCTCCTCCAAGAGTAAAACGATTATGACTTGCTGAAAGTTGAGTTAATAGCTAGCATTTTTTTAGCTATAAAGTATTTTTTATTATTGAAGTATAGTTGACATAGAGCAACACAGTATTTTTAATTACAATTACATTGTTTTTTAGACATAATGTCATTGCACATTTAACAGACTACAGTATAGGGGTGCCTGGGTGGCTCAGTCAGTTGAGTGTCCGACTTCAGCTCAGGTCATGATCTTGCAGTTTGTGGGTTCGAGCCCCACTTTGGGCTCTGTGCTGACAGCTCAGAGCCCGGAGCCTGCTTCAGATTCTGTGTCTCCCTCTCTCTCTGCCCCTCCCCCACTCACACTCTGTCTTTCTTTCCTTTAAAAATAAACATTAAAAATTTTTAAAATAAACTACAGTATAGTGTAAACATAACTTTTATATGTACAGGGAAACCAAACAGTTCATCTGATTCACTTTATTGCCATATTTGCTTTCTCCCAAATGATCTGGAGCCAAACCTGCCAAGTCTCCCAGCTAAGCCCGTTTAAGTGGAATTATGGCTTCTCCTTTAGTGTCTGGTTTGTTTCACTTAGCTTATGTTTTCAAGGTTCATCCTTATTGCAGCGTGTGTCAGAATGTCCTTTGGGGGGACTAAATAATAGTCCATTGTATAGATATACCACATTTCGTTTATCTATTCATCCGTTGGTAGTTATTTGGAGTTTACTTATTAACTATTGTAAATGATGCACCTGTGAACCTTTAAGAATCTGTTTGAGTCCTTGCTTTCATTTCTTTTCGATATATACCTAGGGATGGATTGCAGGATCATAGAGCAATTCTGTTTAACTTTTTGAGGACCTGCCAAATAGCTTCCCGCCATTGGCTGCACCTTGATGCACCAGAGTTCTGGTTTGTCCACATCTTCCCCAACACTTACTATTAGCCGTCCTGATGGCTGTGTACCTTTCTTTTTAAGTGATCCTATGTCTGTATGCCTAGTCATCTTGACAAAATCAGTAGATCACTCTATTTAACATGGCTGAACTACTTGCACAAATAGATGTACATTTTCATTCATGCACAAAGTGAAAAAAAAATCTACCAAGATTCAAAATAAGGAAGCAGTGATAACCCATGGCTAAAAGCTTGGACTCTGGTAGTCTGGCTTGCAGGTGGCTCTGCTCTGGCTAGCTGTGAACTTGAGGCAGCTGCTGAACGCCACTGCATCAGTTTCTTTCTCTATGACATAAGGTTAAGAAAGATACCCACTTCCTAGGGGTGTCGTGAGAATTAGGTAAATGGATACACGCAAAGCTCTTAGAACGGTGCTCTGTACATAGAAGTTTAAATAACGTTAATTCACTAAGTTCCTGGTTCAAATATGCATGAAAACTTTTGGGCTTCATCTCATAACCCAGGCAGTTAAGTCAGAATCTTAGTTGGGAGGTGGGGGGACATCTGTATTTTTAATGAGCACCCCCTGCCCCAGTGATCCCCATAGGCAATCATGTCTGGCAACCCCTGTTCTAACTCACAGCCAACTGGTGTCACCTTCAGCTTTTATCCGACTTTCAGGCAAGCTGAGTCCCAAGAAGAGACCCAATTTATGTCTCAAGTTGGAAAACTACAAGTAGAATTTTAAATTATGGGAACTAATAGCCTGTAAAGGTTATGAGATTATTCCATGAAGGAAATATGTTTTAAAATTTTGCAGCCTGTTAATTTGAATGTCATAGTTTCTTCTTTCTGGAGCAAAAAGAGTGATTTTTTCCCCCTTCCAATCAAAATGACAAAGACTTTTTCATCTTTGTAACCAGTTCTGGCACAGCCTTTTAAAAAATCTAAAAAGTTGCACGTTATTTTGATAAGATGGGAATTCTGACAGTCCAGAAAATGCCAGAGCCTTCATTCAAAAGTCACCTAGCCCTTCCCAGTATCCAAATATATGGCATTAGATAAGCAAAACATTGGAGTTGAAGACACAGCTTCTATCTTGGCCTCAAAGGGCCACAGAAATGTTCCATTGCTCAAAGCATTTTAAACAATGCAGGAATAGGAGCTCTTGTGAGAAGCTTTACAAGTTTCCCATTTCAGAAGTTGCTTCCGCAACCTGAAATCTTCAGAAGGCCGAAGAGTTTAAGAATACAGAGACCTAACACATGCAGGCCACGCTTTTCCAATGAGGCCAGACTCATCAAGTCCTCACTGGGAAAGCCATCAGAATTTCCACTTCGTGGCAAAAGGAAGTAAGAGCTGGAAACACTATGTGAGGATTTCCTTCCAGAAAAGCTAGGGTTACTAAACAGCATGTAGGAGAGAATAAGGACATTTCATGTCCAGAGCCCCAGAACCACTTTGAAAAGAAGCATCTCTCAAAAGAATTGCAAGCAGTGGAAATATTTTGCACTGAAAACAATGACCAGAGTCATCCTATCAGCAGCTCACCAAGACTGCCCAAAGGCTCTGTAATTTTAAGGGGCGGATGTCTGGACACAGAGGGGCTGATGGACAAATTGTAGTGTCACCTGCCAGAGCTTTGAAAAGACCCTGAGTTTCATAAACACATGCCTAGCCCCCACACATTCCCCATATGCACACCAGCATCGCTAACATCTGCAGGATGTCCTCAGAATATGAAAGATAGCAACCACCACATTTAAGCGCTTCCCAGCAGCCAGATACCGAGCAAACCTGCCTACAGGTTACCTTTGTGAATCCTCACAACTCTCTATAAAGTAGACCATTTTACAAATTAGGACAGCTTAAGGCTCATTTATTTGTTTGTCCCATAAATATTCACTGGGCACTTCCTACCTCAGGGATGCTGGAACACAGGGGATTGAAAATGACAGGGACAGGAAGGCTAAATGCAAGAAGCTAATCTGAAAAGGGTACATATTGTATTATTCCAACCATACGACATCTTGCAAAAGGCAAACCTGTGGAGACTGTGAAAAGATCGGTGGTTGCCTGGTGTTGCAGGGAGGGAGGGATGAATAGGTAGAGGATGGGAGTTTTTGGGCAGTGAAACTATTCTGCATGATATTAACATGATGGATATGTGGCACTAAACACTTGACACAGAATATCCAAACCCCAGGGTGAACCCTCATGCAAGCTCTAAACTTTAGTTAATAATGTATCAACACTGGCTCACCAGTTGTAACAAATGTGCCACACCAAAGAGGATGTTAATAACAGAGGAATTTAGGGAAAAGAGGGCATGATGGGATATGTGGGAAGTCTGTACTTTCCACCTAAGTTTTTTGCAAACCGAAAGCTGCTCTAAATAAATAAATAAATAAATAAATAAATAAATAAATAAAGTCTGTCGTTTTAGGTTGTTTTTTGTTTGTTTGTTCTTTACAAGAAAGACCATAGCTCCTGCCATGATGAAGACTTCAAGAGGGGCAAGACAGATATACAGCAAGGAAACCAGGCCATGGAGGAGCTGGAGCTCTGCGCAATGAAGGAAGGAAACAAACAAGGCAAATGGGTAGGCCTGCGCTGGTTGGGTGGTCAGGGAAGCCTTCTCTGAGGAGGTAACACTGAAGCAGAGAGCTGAAGGTACTACCTTGCAAAACAAAGGGAAGAGTGTTACACAGAGGGAACAGCATGCGCAAAGACCCTGAGGAAGAAGGGAAATCTAGGAACACAAAGATCACCCAGCTGGCAGAGAGCAGAGTCAGGAGTTGATTCTCCTTCTGCGCCCAGCGCCTTGTCTCTCATCTAAACGGCCACTGTCTTGAATAGGGAACCTCACTCTTTTTCACATTCTCCCTGTATTCCATTCCCTATGGTGTGGCTGGATAGTGTAAACATTACTTAAAATGGGAATAAATTCTTCCGTCGCTGATGGCAAAGTATTCCACCCCACTCTTCAATCAGTAGAGAAAATTCCAGGGCTTTGCTTTCCCAGCTATCTTTAAAATTCAAGAGGTTTGGGGGGATGGGAGGGGGGGGAGAGCATTTTGTCATTTGGAAAAAAGGTCATCTATTCATCATTTTCCAAAAACATCCAACACATACTACTTAACTCTTATTGAGCACTTCTTTGCATTATGAGAGAGGTTCCTATGGTCTTTATAAATATTTATGATACACGGCTGGCCACGTTATATATACTGTGCTCTGCTAATATTAGTCATGGCTTAAAGTCTTCCTGCACACGGAGCACGGTGAGTGTGGATATGTGGAATGGCACCCTGACCAACGGGGCAAAGACGCTCATTGCAGTTTTTCTGCGGGTCTGCTTAAGGAATCTGCACATAACCAAGTCAAAATACAGGTACTTCTTTACTTGAAGAAGAAGAAGAAAAAGAAAACAATCTGTTGCAGTCCATATGAAAAAGCATTTTCAAACTGAAAACATGGCATGTAAAGAAGAAAGAGGTAAGTGTGTTCTTTTAAATGGAAAAAACAGCTGCTTGGGTCAGATAGAAACCAGATGGGAGAGAAAGATTCAGAAGAGTAAAGCTGAAATGCATTCAGGAAGAAGACATCAGAATATCGGAGGAACGGTAACTCCCAGACTTTCCTTCCTGTGGTGCGGGACCATATGGCTCACAGGATCGCTCCTTCTCCAGGAACATGGAAGAAAAACCGAGGTGGATGCACCAAGGTATCCAAGGCACGGACCCAAAGGCATAACCCTGTCACACCCCAGATGGCTGGGTGTCCTCACTAGGGAGGTGCAGAACTTGGCCTGATCTCTGAGGGAATGGAGAGAAGCCCCAGAAGTGGAAGCATGTGTCTGTATGTTCTCGTCCAGCTCAGAGCTAGAGGAAATAAACCAGACGAGCAGAGCCCGGCCTTTCAAGCCTGTGTTTACAGGAGCGCCCCTTTGTCACGACACACCTGTCTTGTAACACAGTTCTCCGGGGAGGATGTCCTGGGAACCGCAGAGGCAATGCTCCAACCCCATCGGTGGCCTCCTTGTCCAACAGAGGTGAGGTGGAACATTCTGGCGAATTGCTTCCTCCATGCCATGTTGTGGCTTTCTCACGCTGGTGAAGTGTGTTATCTGAGTTGCCACATGCTGACCACAGACTTCCGGCTGCACCACTTGAGCCACAGGGAGAATGGCTCGTGGTTGCACTTCCCACCGAGACTTGCTGTGCCCGGGGAGGAGGCTGGCACATCCACCCACACAAAACTGGAGACAAGCCTACCTCTGAGTGCTGAGTGAATGGTCCAGGCCCAGGTTTGTGTGGCCAAGTGTAGTTATCTTATCCGCTTGACATTATCTGAGCAGCTCGTGATGCGGGAACACACCGCGTCAGGAGGAGCAGTAAGCCGAGAGGACAGCCAGCTCCTCACCACTCCACAAAAGGACAGAGCTGGTATCCAGGCGGCTCAGCCTAAACCCGTGAACAGCGACGGTTTAGCAAATAAAAAGAAAGGTTCTAATAAAGAGTATTACAGGCTGCTTTCATAAAGCTCTATAACCTCAGGCCAATGACTAAACATCTCTGAGCTTCAGCTGCCACATTTACAAAATGGTGATCCTAGTAATATCTATCTCACAGGGTGGTTGAGAAAATCAAGTGGGACTATTTTTATTTAAGAAGCTTATAGTATAACAACTTTACAGTTAAATAGGAGAACCTCAACTCTAACTACTTTGAAAAGGACAAAAAGAAAACATGCTTACTGGCTTCCATAAACTATAAAATTCTGGAGTGCATCTGGCTTCAGGCGTGGCTGGATCCAGTTACTCATATTATTTCTTCCAGATGTTTGTTTGCTCTTATATTCTCTGTCTCAGTCTCTTCATCTCTCTCTCAATCTGTTTCTCCCTACTCCTCTTCCTACTTTCTTCTCACTCTTGTATCTCTTGTTTGGGCCTTTGCTTTCTTCAGTGTTGGCTTTGTTACTCAGGCAGTGTCTTTCAAATGCCATGAGAAAGAGCCCCTCGCAGTTGCAGACAAAATAGTCTATACAGAGGAAGTGAGACTTCCATACATCCTATTTCATGGAGGGACTCTGGTTGGATCTGGAATTTGCCCCTTGCTTGTCCCAGTAGTTACAAAATGGGCGTAGAAAATTCTGATTGGTCAGGCTATCTCTCCTTTACAGAGATAATGAGGAAGGGGCAACTTTAGGGGTTTTTTGTTTGTTTGTTTGTTTGTTTGTTTGTTTGTTTTACAGATGGGTTCACCAGAATCATGTAGGTTGGATAAAGAACAATTCTCTACGGACGCAACATCTGCTCACAGAAATGGTTCTAATCTCCCTAAGCAGGTCCATGTCATTACTATTGGTCTCTCTTACTTCTTTTCATATCAAAATCGGTTCATCCTGGACCTTGTTCCCTTTTATTTGGCTGTCACTTTGTAAAAGAATTGGATATAGATTGGCCTCTAGTCCTGTGTTATGGAAAGAGCTTCTACCAGAAGCCAGAGATCAGCATTCTAATCCAGGTTTTGCCGCTACATGGCTTAATGACTTCAGTCTGATTAGTTTGGCCTTCCTATGAAGTTTCCCCAGCTATCACGTACATGAGAGTTGAAGTCAGTTATCTCCCAGACCCCTTCCAACTCAGAGGACTGTGTTTCTACGATTTTGTCTTTGTCACATTCACATTTTAGCAGAGACGTCCTGAAATGGCGATGATTTGACACAATGAACAAAATGTTAATGAAGACCTTTGGACAAGACAAAGCAGGAACCTCTCTCCAAGCCTCCTGAGCATCATTCCACATGGGCAGGCACCTAATCATGGTAGAGAAGCCTCCCTTAGCCACGGTTTCGCATTCCACAGTTTCAGTTACCCACGGTCGGCCACAGTCTGAAAGCAAATGATCTTCCTGATAAATTACCAGAAGGTCAGTAGTAGCATAACACTAGGTCACAATGCCTACGTCATCCTTTGTACTTCATCTCCTCACATGGGCATTTTATCATTTCATGTCATCACGAGAAGAGAGAGTACGGGGGGGTCCTGGGTAGCTCAGTTGGTTAAGCGTCCAACTTCAGCTCAGGTCATGATCTCACAGTTCGTGGGTTCAAGCCCCACATCGGGCTCTGTGCTGACTGCCAGCTCAGAGCCTGGAGCCTGTTTTGGATTCTGTGTCTCCCTCTCTTTCTGACCCTCCCCACTCACGCTGTCTCTCCCTCTCTCAGAAATAAATTTTTTAAAAAAACAATTTAAAAAAATAAAATAAAAAGAGGGAAGAGTATGGTACAGTAACATATTTGGATAAAGACTCTAGCCACATAACTTTTATTACAGTATTTTGTTTTAATTTTTCTGTTTTATTATTAGTTATTGTTCATCTCTTCCTGTGCCTAATTTACATATTAAACTATCTCAGGTGTATATGTATAGGAAAAACTTAGTATAGATAGGGTTCAGGTCGGTCTGTGATTTCAGGCACCCACTGGGGGACCTGGCACATAGTTCCCACAGATAAGGGAGGACTACTGTGTTTTGAATTTGCTGTTCAAGGCAGTGGAAAGTGTGACATAGTTGACTTGTGTCAACAGAGTGGTGGAAAACGAGGCTCAATGAACAAAGCATACTCTAGCCCACTTTCCTCTGACCAGATCTGTGGCCTTTCACTTCTCTTGCCAATGACTCTTGTCCTCCTTTGGAACAGTCCTTCTGGGGCCTCCCACGGGGGTTTGTCCCAGAGCTACTTCACAAAGCTCCAGTCTCCAAAGTGTCCCTACTGTCCAAAGCTCCACCAAGATTTCACTACCCTAGTTCCCATCCCGTTCAAGTCGTACACCTTGCTCAGTGGCAGACACTACATTCAATACACCATTCACTTCTGCCCTACACGTAAGTTACCCTCCAAAACAATGTATGCTTGCTTCTCAAGGGTCTTGTGAAGATGATGCCCTAACACAAAAGAGTGAGTCCAGTGGGGGAAGCCAGGACCTGTGACAGGGGACAAGGGAGTTGGCATAGATGCTAGACCACGTGTGCTCATTCTCAGGCAATTCATATTTATGACTTTGTACATCACGTCTTCCAAACAATATTGGAGTCCACTTAGGACTATAAAGAAGACAGGTGTGGGGCACCTGGGTGGCTCAGTCAGTTAAGCGTCCGACTTCGGCTCAGGTCGTGATCTCGTGGTTCATGGGTTCCAGCCCCGTGTCGGGCTCTGTGCTGACAGCTAGCTCAGAGCTTGGAGCCTGCTTCAGATTCTGTGTCTCCCTCTCTCTCTTACTCCCTCCTGCTCATTCTGTCTCTTTCTCTCTCAGAAATAAACAAACAAGCAAACAAACAAGAAGACAGGTGTAAAATAAATTAAAGAAGGGAAAACATATAGGTCAAGCCTCTAGACTAATATATTTATTAGGAGTATAAAAATTCACTCTGAACTTCTTGAGAGCCAAGGCAAGAGTAAAACATGGTGGAGCAAATCACATTCCACCAGTTAAAAGGAAAAACGTTAGATCCTGGTTCTAAATTAGCAGAGGGACTCATATGAAGGACTTTAGAAATAGTACAAACAATGGCTAAGACTGCTGGTTACATGGATGCAGGTATGGTCCTCACATCAACTTTCTTTGGGTCTTTGAGAAAAGGTAACCTCACAGGGCACAGGGCTCCCTGGTTCTCTCACGTAACCCTGTCTGTACAGCACGAGTGATGTGGAAAATCACCAGTTACCGCAGGCGAACAAGGTTGTTCATTTAAGTCTCCTGCCTGAATTGACGTGTAGAGATTTGAATTATCACTTGGTGATAATGGATGTCATTTCTGCATCCATAATGCTCTCACACCAGTGCATTCCCCTTTTTCACCATTGTCCCCAGCCTCATGTTCAGCTCTCCCTGGAACCGATTTGTCTCCAACCTTCCCAACCATTGCAACCTTTCCAAGGTGTGAATCTGACATTGCCTCTTCAGGGCCTTCCCACCACCACCAGGACATGAAGGTGCCAGCCTGGCCTTCCAGACCTTCCGTGATCTGGCCTTCTGTCTGAGCTGCCAGGTTCATCTCCCTTCCTCCTGTCCCCTTCTACTTCTCTCTCTTCTAGAACATGCTGAGCTCTTCCAGATGCCCCACAGTCTTTGCCTGCTGATTCTTTCTCACCCTTCAGATCCCAACCTCACCACCCTCTCTTGCCTACATCCTTCCTCAGCCCGCCAAGACAACCCTCTCTCTGTATCTGTTCTTGCTTCTCAAACCACCTTGGAATCACCCATTTACTCACCTGCTTGATCTACTGGACTCTCCGCATCATGACTCACAAGCACAGCCCCAGAGCCATCCGTCTTTGTCCACTTCGCAGTCGTGTGAATCCTGAACAAGTCATTTCATGCCCCTGTGCCTCAGTTTCCTCATCTGTAAAACAGGACTCATAATCGTGCCTGCTTCATAGAGGTTTTGTGAGGACTAAATTTGAAATTTCATCCAAAGAACTTATACTGTGGCAAACACACAGTATGAATAACAATAATTATAATCCTGAGTAAGTTATTGTGTTAGGAGAGAGATTTGATCAGTCTTATTCACTGCGTTGTTCACATAGCCAGCCCAACGTTGGGCACAGAATAGGTGGTCCGCGAACCATGTCGGATGAAGGAACAAATGAATGAGCATTGAATTATCTGGTTCTATCACATGCGTGGTTCAGTCTGCATTTTATTTGCGTCCGCGTCGACCATAAAACCAATTGTCCTTGCACCTCCCCCCGTTTGTTTGCTCTGTGTTTTTACCATTTACTCTGTTAGGAGAAGGATTCCATTTTACAAAGAAGGGAGGAGGGAGGAGCCGGTTTCCAAAGGCCTGTTTGTTCTCATTATTAATTTTCCTCCCCTCTTCCAAGTAGAGTTTGAATGATTTTGAATGTGCACTCATCTGGAACAGCACCCTCATTCTCTTGTTTCATGCCTGGCTGCAATTAAAGTCAAAAGCAAAATTTGAAAATACAACTTTATTATAGACTGAAAGAACTGTTGATTCAGGGACTATCCTGTAATCTCACAACATTACAGAAAAAAAAGGGAGAGAGAGAAAAAGAAGTGGGGGTGGGGGGGCGTGAAAGAAAGAAAAGAAAATAGAGTACCAAGCTGCCAGCTTATGGGTTTGGTCTCACCAAGCAGAGACTCAAAACTCAAGAATCAGTAACTCAGTTAACTTTGCTGGTTTCTAACACAATTGTAAGAACTGGAAAATTGCCCAAATGCTCAAAAAGGAATTAAGGTTTTTTATAAAAACATCCCCACCTCCTTTTCTAAGGAAGTACTCCAGCGATAAAGGCAAAATAACTGAATGGGGTAGGGCTGGGCAGTTTCCAGTGTCAGATCAGAGCTGTGGAATTTCAGAGCTGGAAGGGAGGCTCAGAGGTCATCTCGAGGCCATTTCACAGATGAGGTAACTGAGACCCAGGAAGGGTAGGAATTTACCCAACTTCACAGAGTGAGTGTGATTCTTGCTTAAAGCATCTCTATCCTGATTTCTTCATTTGTGTGAAAAATATTTACTGAGAGAGAGCCTCTTCGGGGCCAGACATTGGGCGAGGCATGGAGAGTTCATGGATAAGCCAAAGTGATGTGCTCTCTGCCCCAACAGAGCTTACCATCTACCGTGGAGGCAGTCAGTCAACAAGTAAACCAACAAATAGGATGTGAGAGATGGCCAGAACCAAACAGAGTGTGGTGGTTGAGAGCCAGTTATCTGAAGTGACTGGGTTGGAAGAGGGGACATTCTCAGCAGGGAAGAGTGAGCTCAAAGATATCGAGACAGCGAAGAGCTTGGCAAATTCAAGAAAACAAAGGGAGAAGAGTATGGCTGGGGCACAGTGAGCGATAGGATGTCCACATCCTGAAAATGGAATAGAATAGCCCTCGTGCTCTTAGCACCAGAGATGCCGCTGGCCTTTGGCAGAATAAGGAGGGGCTGGAACCCAACCTCTAAACCCCCCCCCCCCCCCGAGAGCTGGCACACCCGGATCCACTATCACTGTCACCTGTTCACATCGCTTATGAAAACTGTTTCTGTTCACCACGGAGAAAAGAGTTGGACCAGACTTAATGCCAGACTTAACATTCAGCCGCCAAAATCAGGAGAAAGCCATATAAGGGGAATATGGCTTCGGTGAGAAAGGTCTGGAGCAGGGGTTGCAGCATAACAAAGTGGGAAAGAACAGACTCTAGTCAGACACCCTTGCAAAGAGACAGACTCAAGCATTATGGGACTGGGCAAGTTGCCTAACTTCTCTGAGCTGTACTAGTTTTCTCCTCTGTAAAATGGGTACCTCACCGTGGAGTTGGAAGGAATAGATGGGAATCTGATCATAAAGAGCTTAGGACCTATCAAACCCTCGCTCTGAGCCGCACACTTGCATCGGCTTTCTTAGGTTCGCTCACCAACTGGCTTTCCCAGCTAGGGCCCTGATTCCAGCCCCATTCCATTATCCTTTCTCAGTGGTGCCCAGCGGAGGCACACCTGAATGAGGAGCTAATCCCCTGGGGCCCAAGGACCGTTTGGCACAAGGCCCCGTAGGCTGCCTGCCCCCCACCCCCCGCCCCACTACCCTGTGAACCCAACAGCAGATGACCTCAGCAGAATTAACAAAAGGAATAGCACTGTTTTTGTTTAAACACCAATAAGGTGATGTCTGGTTTTTATTAAATATCATAAGTAAATAATTCATACCAGAAACAAAAGTATAAACACGGTTGTATTATAAACATTGATAATCACATAGTCTACACAGCACACTAAGGGCCCCTTTTGGCCATATTCTAGGACCCATAGGCTTAACTGGCTTGAGGCCTCCTTACCTACACTGAAATCCCTGCAAGCAAGTGTTCTGGAAGGTAGGCTACTCCTCTGTGCTACTCTACACAACCATCCTATCCTACAAAGAAAGTCCTTGATCCTTTTAGTCAATTCTGAATAACGATGATAATCATATCAACAATAATATTTCTAGGGGTGCCTGTGTGGCTCGGTTGGTTGAGCATCCAACTCTTGGTTTCTGCTCAGGTCATGATCTCACAGTTTCCCGATTTCAAGCCCCATGTCAGGCTCTGTAGCTAACCATATGGAGCCTGCTTGGGATTCTTTCTCTCTCTCTCTCTCTCTGTCTGCCTGCCCCTCCCCCACTCACATGCACATGCCCACGTGCTCTCTCTCTCAAAATAAACTTTGAAATAATAATAATAATATTTCTGAAGCACTTCTTATGTGCTGTCCACTTGGCCAACCGCGCCTCATGTGGCATTTCAACACCAGAAATGTAACTAATCAAAACTGAGCTGTGCTGCTGCTAGGAATTTACCCAAGGGATACAGAAATGCTGAGGCATAGGAGCACATGTACCCCAATGTTCATAGCAGCACTCTCCACAATAGCTAAAACATGGAAAGAGCCTAAGTGTCCATCAACAGACGAATGGATCAAGAAGATGTGGTTTATCTATACCATGGAATACTACATGGCAATGAGAAACAATGAAATCTGGCCATGTGTAGCAACATGGATGGACCTTGAGGGTGTTATGCTGAGCGAAATAAGTCAGGCAGAGAAGGACAAATACCATATATTTGCACGTATAGGAGGATTAGGAGGAACTTGACGGAGGACCAAGGGGGAGAAGAAGGGCGGAAATGGTGGGGGAAAGGGAGAGAGGCAAACCATGAGAGACTCTTGAATGCTGACAAAAACTGAGGACTGATGGATGTGGGAGGGGGGGATGGGCATGAAGGAGGGCACTTTGGGGATGAGCACTGAGTGTTATGTAGAAACTAATTTGACAATAAACTATTTGTAAAAAAAAAAAAAAAAAAAAAAACTGAGCTGTGCTGCAAGCATAAATACTAAATGCCAGACTTCAAAGATATAGGATGAAAAAAAAGTAAAAGACCCCATTAATAATTTTTATATGGATCATGTACTGAAATAATATTATTTTACATATATTGGATTGGATAAAATGTATTATTAAAATTAATTTCACCTGCTTTTACTTTTTAAAATGTGGCTACTAGAAAATCTTAAATTATTTACGCGGCTCTCATTTTCTCTCTAGTGAAGAACCCTCCAGGGGAAAAGCACGATACATGCGTTATTTCCTTCCAGCTCCAAAGTAACTTATTCAGGTAATGACAGTTATTACAGTCATTTCACAAATGATAGTTTTGAGATGGAATAATTCTGACTTTAGTCCTTCATGTCCTGGAGATTGTTGGAGTGTTTTGTAGATATGTCCTTCCCTGGCTTTTCTCACTAACTTCTGTTTATTCTCAAGGCTTAGAACTATGTCTTCCTCCTCCTTGGAAGTCTTCAAGGGTGATTGGACTCCTAACAGTTGTCTCTTCTCTCTCTCTCTCCTTTCTCTCTCTCTCTTCCAAATGTCTGACATAACACTTCTTGCCTATTCCTCATAATTAGGTGTTTAAATGCCAACTGCCCTGTCCTGTATTCTTATTATTAAACATTGGTTGGCTTTTTCTTTGCGAATAGTATGTTCTTATTTTTTTTTCAAGCGATGGGTTGTAATCCAGCCATTGGTGGGATATGAAATCAGTTTAGTGAGCCATAACAAAACTTTCAAAGAATGAAATGGAAGAGCATAGAAGAAACCAGAACAGGGGGGAAAAAATCAGTGTACGTGACACAGTAAATTATTGTTCCCTGGTACGCATGTCCTGGGTCGCAATGTAATTTATATTTCTGACTTTACAGCTCAATCCAGAAAACTTTGAGAAACACTGTGTGCGTGGTCATGGGCATGGGTTCCAGAGCTGGGCTGCCTGAGTTTGAGTTCAGTTCTATCACCAGACATGCATACTGAACTAGTTTCCTGATGTGATTTGTTTGGCATTATAAAAAACAAGCTGGCACTTAGTATTTTTGAATGGTTATATGAGCAAAGATGCGATAAGTATTCATTTTAGGAATGTACGCAAGGGTTACAAAATGGATATAAGATGATTGGTAGGGAGAGAGGGTGGTTATGACTAAATGGATCTTTCATGGTCCCATGATCTATCCTTTTTTTGAAATTTTTTGAAGAAAAGTGGGAAGACCATTCTTATTTTTAAAAGAACAAGCCCCAGGCTCTACAAATGGCTTACATTGAAATTTCATATTGGAATTAAAAATAGTTAAACATGTGGAGGCAAGAGAAGAGCAAGGATTATATTCATGCCTCATGTGGCTGTCGGAAGGATGAAATGAGAGATGCACACAAGAATGTATGTAGGGGCGTCTCGGTGGCTCAGTAGGTGAAGCGTCTGACTTCAGCTCAGGGCATGATCTCACGGTTCATGAGTTCGAGCCCCACATGGGACTTTGCTCTAAGAGCAAGTGGCCTGTGGATCTTATCTCTCCCTCTGTCTCTCTGCTCTTCCCCTGATGGCTGACACACAAAGCTACAAATTGCTTTCCCCCCACAAAAATTAATTAATTAATTAAGTGTGGTTAGGACTCCCTTGCTCCAAACCTCCCATGCCTCCTTACTGTCTGCGAGGTAAAGCATTAGCATCTCAACCTAGAATTCACACCCATGTCAGTCTGACCCTAAATGACCTCTGCAGCTTTGTTGCCTGTGTACAAGGAAAGGCTCGCCTTTCAGCCTCGTGAGCCCCCTGCCTGACCTGTACTGAGCCTTGTCCATTTCTCTCTGTGTAACACTATCCTCCTCGAGAACTCCACCTAAATTCTCCTCTTTCTGCTCTCTACCTGGTCAAAGGCTAGTAGCTTTCAACACCAAACCAAGCCCCCACTCTTAGGCGTAGTCTTCAGGGATCTCTTTCCCAATGTCTTAATCAACTCGCTGGTCTCAACTGTTGTTTTAAGTTCAAGAGCCAGCCAAGGCACAGGGCAGGGTGGTTACAGAAGAGAAAGGCAGAGAAGGAGGAGACCTGTGACAGGCAGAAGGTGTTAGTGGATCATCAGAATCACCAGAGGGCTTGTGAAACCTTGGATTACCAGGCCCCACCCTCAGAGGTTTTGATTTAGTAGGTGTTGGGTGAGGAGGGAGGATTGAGAATTTGCATCTGTAGCAAGGTCCTGGGTGTTGCTGATGCTTGTGAAACACGCTTGGAGAACCTTGGTGAAGTACTTGAGAGTATGCACTCAGTTAGATGGCCCTGGGCTGACAGTGATGCCACATGCTAACTGCTTTACAAACTCAGGATTCAAATCCAGTCACTTTTTTTTTAAGTTAATCTCTGTTTTAATAGCAGGATGTTCTGTATCATTGTTTTAAAACATCCCCCCACATACACCAAGAACTCGAGAATTATACTAAGCAGGGAGGGAGTTACTCTTCCACAGGCCAGAGCAACTCTGTGCTCACCAGCATACCATTGGCATTGCTTCTCATGAACACGCAGGGACATTGTTGAAGACCGGTGCCACACCACCACTGGTTGGCCCTTAATAACTGGTTCTGACTGCTCCATGTGCCCGCTGAAGCTCACTTGAATCCTTGTTTTGGGCTTTAATGTTACAGCTTTTTTCCATTCACGTGCACATACCCAGCCACCTTTCACCAAAACACAACCACTGTGCTAAGATGGCAGGGTCCAAGGGAGTTCAGACCATCACCGAACCACACTGCAAAACCAGCTCACCTCTGTGAATTCTCAACCCTTGAGTTGAACTTAATCCTTCGTATGAGTCTCCTCAAGGGAACTATTTTAGGGACTCCATTGCCCTGTCCTGTCCCATCCTTGGTAGGGCCCTCGTGAACAGCCGAGATCTCTCTCTAAAAGAGATTGAGAGCCATTTCCACAAAACTGGCCAATCCTCTCCAGGCACCAGCTTTACATAACAAAGGAGTGAAGCCACTATTGGTAAAGCACTCAAAAGAACAAAAAGGCGTTCGTTATTCCCTTTCCCAAGACAATGCAAGCCTATTGATGCTTTTCATTTGCACATTCAGAGGGGCTTTTCAAGGGCCTTTATCCTGACCCCATTGACCTGCTTCAGAGACTCTGAGCTGGAACCACTACCGTTTAATTTTTGTTTTGTCAAGCACTAAACCCACCTCCAGTTTGGGCCTCTAATGTCAATCTGCGCATCAGTACCCTAGTGGGTCATAACAAAGATTTAGTGGATTAAAGTGGAAAATAATGGAGTACTTGCACGTATTAAAGAAAGAATTGATACAGGGAACTTTTGTTTCCCTTGTATCCAAAGACATGCCTCTAGTGGATCCAAGTAGTAAATGAATTTAAGTGGGGAGAAAAGTCCAAAGATTTGATTCCATGCCTCTCCGCAAAACGTCAGCTTTGTTACTGAAACACTTTCCTCTTTTCATTCTTTTGTCTCCTGGAAACCTAGTTTGGCCCCCTCTTCCCCTTTAAGAGACTGGGCACCAAGCTCCCAAAAGATCCTGCAAGTGTCTCTAACCACACTTGCCAGTTTGGTCTTGCAGGGATCTAAGTACTCCAGGGCCCCTCCTCTTTCGCCCATCCACCCTTTATAGACCTTGAGCTCTTTGAGGGCAAAGACTATGTCTTCATCTCCACTGCACCCCCAGTGTTCACACTCGGCATTGGCACAGTAAATATTTGCTGAATGTCCCAATGTGCCCCCTTGACTTGCCTTTGGCACCTTTCAAGATACCCTATGTCACCGTGCATTGAAACTCTTCCCCAGCCTTGTGTTTGGTAACTTTGGGTACAATTTTTATAGTTCATCTGTTTCTCTTAGTAGAATTTAAACCCCTTGAGGGCAGAGATCATCTCTTATTCTTTGTATCCTGAGTCCTCAGAGAAAACTGAATGTAAAGGCATTAATCCCAGTCAATGGATGGAAGGTTCTGTTGAGCAGAGGACAGGAGATCAGGCATGTCTGACTTTCTGTCTTTAGGTATATCTCAGCCTGTTCCAGAAAGTAAGGGTGCTCAACAGGATATATTAAATAAAGCAGGATTACATAGATTAGAAGCCAGTGAGAACTTCTAAGAATTTTAACTGAAAGATCCACGTATGCATAAAGATTCAATTATGAGTGTTTACCAAAACATGTTTTTTTTAATAAAAAGAGAAAAAAAATTTTTTAGGAATGGACCAAAGTTCAACAATCTTACATTGGCTGAATAAATTCTGGGACATCTATTAGATCAAAGATGTGTATGATATAATCTAAGGATATAGAGGAGGACTGAGCTAAAACACTATATATGGTATTGATTTCATTATGTAAAATACACGTGTATATGAATGGGGCCAGGAGGAGGAAGAAAATCCACCAGAACGTGAATGTGGTTCTCTCCAGATGTGACTAAGTGATTTTTACTATTTTGTTTGTTTCATGTGTTTTCTACATTTTCTAAAAATGAATTCATACTACTTTCGTAAAAGGGCAGGGTAAGAATTTTGTTTTGTTTTAAGGAGGTAACCCAAAAGAAAGAAAAATAAGAGCAAGGAGCTAAGAGTGAGGCTTATTCGAAAAATGAATCCGTAACAGCTCAAACAGACAAGTCACAAGTTTGGCTCTGAGCTTTTGAACAATTCCCATAAAAAGAGAAACGAGATCAGCTGCATAACTCCCGTTGTCCAAGGGGGTAAAACGGTGCTCTTCCTCATTACATGCATATCTATCAGCTTCTGCTTTGAAGCCCTCGGGGGGGCTGTGCATTGTAATGAATAACATCCGATCATCCATAGTTTCCTAGAGTTGGCCTACAGTAGAGATGTCTCTAAATTAGATTACCACAGTTCCCTGCCCCTATTCCAAGGATGGCCTTGGGGCAAGGTATTTAATTCCTCACTGAGTATCTCTGCTTACTAGTGGTGATTAATTACTGCAGATCTAAATGACTGGTGGTTATTAATAGCCACGATGAACAAAAATTGTTATTAATCCATCCTAGCCTCCAGCTGGCTTCTCTGAATTAGCACCATTCCCCCCCCCCCCCCCCCCCCCCCCCCCCCCCCCCCCCCCCCCCCCCCCAAATGGCCAACAGCACCTTTCCAGAGGACTGGCCTCTACCATAGTGCACTGCAACACAGCCAACAGGTGACTCAGGGACTCACCTTCACTCCCACCTTGAGCTCATCCAGGGGTGCGGAGGCAAGAAACCAGAAAGACTTCATTGTTAAGAAATTATCTTCTATCTAAAGCCCAAAATACCCAATAAGACCAAACGAAGGGCCGTTTTTCTTCATAGCCAGAGCTCTTGGAATAGATATGTGGAGAAAAGGAGAGAAAGGCCACAGAAGGAGGTACAGAGTCCAAGAAAGTTCCCCAGTCTGGGATCCCAAGTCCTTCTCCATTGGAGGCATTTGGGCTCCAGGTCTTTGACTGTTTATGACACCCACCCGTAAAGGTGCCTGGCACAGTGCTAGGTGCTAAGGTGCACAGGTGAGAAGGCGTCGGAACTGGGCAGGCCGATCTTCTCAGTATCATAGGTTAGAGAGGGCAGAAGCAACTAGGGGATATAAAGAGATCCTTATCCACTCCTAAGCATCAGGGAAGGCCTCCTGGCAGAGGTGATATCTGAACTAGGACTTGAAGCATCAGTGCGGCTTTGTAGAACTGAGAAAAAGGTAAGGGGCATTCCAAGGGGGAAAAAAAGGCACGCCGTCTTCTGGGAGACTCCCATCATCTCCTATCGCCAGGGTATAAAGTTCAGGATGGGATGGAGACAAGGCAGGGGAAGCCAGGTCAGGGTGGGACCTGCCTGTAGCACCAAGCCTGGCTTGTGTACATGAATGTGAAGACCAGGCAGGTGATGTGAATCAGTGCTTTGGCCCCGGGGCAACAGAGAGCAGTGGAAAGTGTAGCAAATAGGAGTGCTCTTGAATCACTGAAGGAGGCCAGTCAATACTGGAGCCAGTTGTTACGGTGACAAATCTAGATCTCTATGTTGGTGACTCATTCAAAGTTAGAACACAGTGAATACCATCAAGGCATGGGGGCCTTCATATTGTATCAGTGAACATTGGCCTGTAAACCCACCGTGTTGCCACTTCTGTCCTACATTTTTTTAATATTTATTTTTGAGAGAGAAACAAAGACAGAGACAGAGAGACAGAGCATGAGCAGGGGAGGGGCAGAGAGAGGGAGAGATACAGAATCCAAAGGAGTCTTCAGGCTCCAAGCTGTCAGCACAGAGTGGGGCTTGAACCCACCCATCGCGAGATCATGACCTGAGCCAAAGTCAGACACTTAACCGACTGAGCCACCCAGGTGCCCCACCACTTCTGTCTTAGAAAGTGGGGCGTCATTAACAGCTCTGAGGTAGCGGGGCAACAAGTAGACTTAAAGTTTTTTGAGCGCATGTGCAATTCTATGAAATGTTGGTTAGAAAGGGCAAGACAAGGGGCGCCTGTCTTAGTCGGTTAGGCGTCCGACTTTCGCTTAGGTCATGGTCTCGTGGTTCGTGGGTTCGAGCCCCGCGTCGGGCTCTGTGCTGACTGCCAGCTCAGAGCCTGGAGCCTGTTTCAGTCTGTGACTCCCTCTCTCTCTGACCCTCCCCTGCTCACACTGTCTCTCTCTCTCTCTCCTAGAAATAAATAAAACATTAAAAAAATTTTTTTTAAAAAAAAAAAAGAAAGGGCAAGACAAGAAGCCTGAAACATGTTACTTAAAGTACTTCAACCCATTCTAAGAATGGGTTACCGGGAAATACCCAATAGGCAATTGTTACCACCCCAGTGGTTTTCAGTATCAAACTCAGCATCATGAGGGCAAAGGATAGGGGCTGGGTAGTAGGACAGAGGACTCTGCTGGTCTGTGCACGCCTACTGTGCGCTTAAATATGAGGAGAACCAGTGGGGTTAGGTATGTGAGGGTAAAGACAGCATCTTACTCATCTAACAACCTCAGCCTTCACCTACAACAGAATCATATGGAAGCGATGAGCATTTTAATGAATTGACTAATTTACTAATGATGATATGGTAATGAGCTCCGGGGTCTGGCTTGGCAAACTATTAACCAGACAGCTCTGGTCAAGACTCTTGGTGTTCCTCAGTCTCTTGCTCTATAAATCGGGGGTAATAATACCAACTGTATCTAACTTGTAGGCTCAAAATCGTAACACAGAAATGTTTGTAGGGAAAAGCTTTATAGACTCGCAAGTACTCTATAGCGTAGACTGAGATGATTACCATTACTTTGCCAAACCTGGCTTTCTTTAGAACAACAAATTTAGGTATATGGAAAAACCAGAGAGAGAAGGTATATATAGCATCTGATACCTTTGATGTGGGCCTTCCAAACCTTGACAGGTCCCCACCTTTTTGCAAGAGTTTTGGAGCCTAGTCTCAACCCTACGCCAACAAGCACCTGTAAGGCGAAAGTATCCTCCCCCCCAAACCACTCCATCACTTCTTGCTCTCAACGTATGTGCTGTGAATTGTACATTCCTGTCACATAGAAACACTCTGAGCCAGACCTGCACGTGCACACTGCTCTGTAGAGCCTTTGCACATGCTGTTCCTCTGACGGAACTTTTATGCCTCCTTTCCTAACTTTTATGCCTCCACTAATGTCAGCTGGCTAGTATTGTTATGAAAAAGAGTGTTGAACCTACATATCATTCCAGAGATCTCAGGAGGGTGCCTGTGTGTCTTGGTCAGTTGAGTGACTGACTTCATTTCGGGTCATGATCTCATGCATGGTCCATGGGTTCAAGCCCCGCATCAGGACCTGTGCTGTCAGTGTGGAGCCCACTTTGGATCATCTGCCCCCCTCCCTTCATGCTCTCTGTCTCAGAAATAAACATTTTTTTAATACCTCAGGGACCCCAGAGGTGTGAAACCGCTGCTGACTGATCTATTCCTTAGCAAATGTTGCTTACTTACACATCTTTCTCTCTTTGTCTACCTCTCTCTCAAACTTAAATGTTCACTCAAAGTAGTAACAACCATGTAGGATAACTGAGCTGCACTTTCTTCTTAGACCCAGAAGGACTTTAAAATTTTTTTAATGTTCATTTATTTTTGGGAGAAAAAGAAAGCACACAAGCATGAGTTGGGCAGGGGCAGAGAGAGAGGGAGACACAGAATGTGAAGCAGGCTCCAGACTTTGAGCTGTCAGCACAGAGCCCAATTCAGGGCTCGAACCCTTGAACTCTGACATCAAGACCTGAGCCGAAGTCAGATGCTTAACTGACTGAGCCATGCAGGTGCCCCAGATCCAAAAGTATTTTAGATAGCAATCGCTCTGAAAAAATGTACTACTAATTTTTAGTCAAATAAAATTTTGACTAAATTCTTTTTTTTTCTTAGTGAAATATTTTTTTTAAGTTTATTTACTTATTTTGAGAGAGAGAGGCAGAGAGAGAGCCAGCAGGGGAGGGCCGGAAAGAGGGAGAGATAGAATCCCAAGTAGGCTCTGAGCTGTCAGCCAAAAGCCCAACTTGGGACTCAAACTTACAAACCATGAGATCATGACCTGAACTGAGACTAAGAGTCAAAAGTTTCATTAACTGAGCCACCCAGGTGCCTTTCTTTCTGAAATATTTTAAAGTAAATCTCTGACAACATGTCACACACCCTTTAACACCTGTGTCCGAGTCTCTGAAGTATAAGGGCACTTTCCTACAAAACACAGTACTATTATCACACTTAATAGATTAACAATAATTGTTTAATACTACTTACTAGCCAGTCGGAATTCAGCTATCCCCAGTCATCTCAGAAGTGTCTTTTTATAATCGGTTCATCCACAAATGCACTAGATTATTATGTCCCTTCCATCTCATAGTCTAGAATAGATCCCTTATTGGCTCTCTTTTTTTCATGCCCTTGACTTATTGCAGAAACAAAATCAAACAAACAGGAATAAAACAAAGTCACCTGTCCTACCCTCCTGGCATTCACTGATTGCCTCCAAAGCCTAAAGCACTTGAACTTGTGCCTCTGTCCCGGTTGGTCAGCTCGGGGGGGGGGGGGGGGGGGGGGGGGCGGGGGGGGTTGATCAGTCTTTTTCGGCAATATTATGGCTTACCTGGATTGTTGTGTTTCACACACTGGACCTCCCCGGGAGTTATCACATGCTGTTGTTAAGAAAGATCAGTGCTTTTTCATCATTACATGGGGTATCTCGATCTTTACAACCACTCAAAGAGGTGTGTTCCATAACAGTCCCTGTTACAGTTGAGAAAACTGAGGCACCAAGCAATTACAGGCTTTGCCCAAGTACACACACCTAGTAATTAGGTCTCAGACCTGGAAGCCTTTGACGTGCCTTAAAAGCAGCCAAGTCAGTAGTTTCCATCTGCCACTCTGCGGACTCCGTGTCTTAGGCAGAGATCCCTCCTTCTCTCTCTTCCACAGCCTCACTGGTAAACATTCCCAAGCCCGAGTCCACTTCCTCCTGATGAGGGGGTTTTATACAAATGCCTGGTGGAGAGAATACTTCTCTTCCTTTAGCTGCAGTTAACAGAGAACAGATACTGTGCTCCATCAAACAAGATATATGTGTATGTAGGGATACACCTATAGATAAATATGTATATACATACAGTGAGTCCTCATTATTCATGTGTTCTGTATTTATGATTTCACCTGCTTGCTAAAATTTATTTGGTACCACAAATTCAATATGAGGCAGCACTTTTGTGACAAACACATGCACAGCAGCGAAAAATTTGAGTCTCCACAGTGCACGTTGGATGTTCCCAGCTGACATCAAGAAAGGTGACCCTCTACTTTTTGTTTCAGCTCTCATACTCTAAACAAGTGTCCTTTTCACAGCCTACTTAGCACCACGTTTTCCACATTTTTGTGCTTTTTGGTGATGATTTTGCTCATCACAGTGGCCCCGAAGCATAGTGCTAGAGTGCTCTCTGAGATTCCTGATGTGCCTTAGAAGAAAATATGTGTGTTAGACAAACGTCGTTCAGACATGAGTTACAGCGTTTTTGGCCACAAGTTCAATTTAATGAATCAACGATGTATATTAAATAAGATGTCTTTAAACAGCAACACACATAAAACAAAGTTATGTGTTGGGGCGCCTGGGTGGCTCAGTCGGTTAAGCGTCCAACTTCGGCTCAGGTCATGATCTCACGGTTCGTGGGTTTGAGCCCCGCATCGGGCTCTGTGCTGACTGCCAGCTCAGAGCCTGGAGCCTGTTTCAGATTCTGTATCTCCCTCTCTCTCTCTCTCTGAGCCTCCCCTGCTCACGCTGTCTTTCTCTCTCTCTCAGAAATAAATAAAACATTAAAAAAAAACAAAGTTATTTGTTGATCACTTAACAGATTGTTACAGCCAAGGCTCACAGGAACATAGCCCTGTATTTCCCTTGGGGCATTGATTCACTGTTCACTAATTCGGTGTTTGCTGTGACTTTATAGAACAAGACGACCCCAACTAGTGAGAATTGGCTCTATATACATATATACTCACCTTAAGGTTATTCTTTTTTTAGTTCTACAAAATCTGATTAACTGTGTTGTCAAGTTAAATATTTTGAAAAAGATTTTTTTTAAAACTACAGTGAGGGCCGGGGGGGAAATGCACTGAGCACCTGATAAAGAGTGGGAGTTTAAAAATATATGGATCAGATTTTCTTTTTTCTGCTCCAATCAATTCAGGATAAACGTTCCCACTGAAGTGTATCCTGATATTGCTGACTTCCGAGGCAAGCTGGCTTTGGGGAATAGGTTCAAATCTGCTCCCAATTTAATGTTACTCAGTGCTGAAGTATTTATAACTTTGTTTTGCTGAATCATTATAAAGTATCTGAGTAAAAGAAAATGAATCAATTGCTGAAGCTTTTATGCCTCCACGGTTTGGGGCTGGGGAGGAGATTAAACTAGCAGAATTTAATTTTATTATGATTAGTTTTCAGCCCTGATCAGAGTCTATACCCCTTAATGTCAGTAATTTTATATTGATCCTGGGTTTTCTCTGTAAAAATGCACTTGGGGTTCCACTTGAGAATTTTCAAGGTTCTTTGTTTTTTTTATGGCTAAAGGAGAGTGAAAGAAATGAAGTGAAAAGAGATGAAATGAAAAAAATCTATTTTATGATCACACACACACACACACACACACACACACACACACACACCAAACAAAAACCACCCCAAACTTTTCAAATTGCTTGTTTGAAAACCATCAGTAAATTCTGTCAAGTTGACTGCCCACGGTCATTTCAACCTCACACTATCTATTTTTAGACTTTCAGTTGTATGTGGAAGATGAGAGGCAGAACTTTCAGCTAGAAAACATTGTCTGGACTTAAAGGATTGCAGGTGTGACTTCCCTGGGTTTTAAAGAACTGTTCTTCAGACTGTGGTTTTCATCAAAGTCCCTCTCTACATTTTTGTAAACATGTTTAATAAGAAAAAATTTAAATAGCAACAACAATATAAAAGATTGCTCTAAATATGGAAACATTGGGATGAGTGTTATGTTTTAAAGGCTCTCACTTATGAAAACACTAATTAAAAAGTCCACACTGTGTATCTTAGGGTAGGGAGACATTTCTTTACTGCTTTCTAAAAAAAATTTTTTTCACTAGCTTTTAGCACTAAGAATGGAAGAAGATAGGTTTTCTTTTGGTTTTACATTGGCTTAACACAACCATAATCTTCGGGGTTTTTTTTTTTAATGTTTATTTATTTTTGAGAGAGAGAGAGAACAAGAAGGGAAAGGATAGAGAGAGAGGGAGACATAGAATCTGAAGCAAACTCCAGGCTCTGAGCTGTCGCCACAGAGCCTGATGCGGGGCTCGAACCCATGAGCTGGGAGATCGTGACCTGAGCCGAAGTCGGACACTCGGCCGACTGAGCCACCCAGGTGCGTCCGTAATCATTGCTTTTGAAACTGATTTGAAAACAAGAAAGGGGATGGATCTAGCCGCCCGAGTCCAGGGCTTAGCCCCTTGTCTTACCGGCTGTGCACCTTGGGCACGTCACTGGGCTTCTGTGGCTCTTCCACAGAATGGAGCCCGGGACTCCTACCACACAGGCTTCATCCACGTCCAGCCGTTTCCCAGAGCACCAGAAGATAGTCCTCAGTACAGGCTGGCTGTTGTCACTAAGACTTGCACCCTCCAGCGTTTACAACAGGGAGGCTCTTCTCACATTAGGAATGAAATGGCCAGTTATACTCTAACCAGCATGTGTTTTTAAATGTCCCAGGCATGTAACTGAGGAACAAATACAGGAATTTTCTACCTGAAGTCCTTGTTTACCAACTATCCCTGGACAAATACATGTTTGTCTTTCTGTTTGTTTGTTTGTTTTCAGAGAGCGTAAGTGGGGGAGCAGAGAGAGAGGGAGAGAGAGAGAGAATCCCAAGCAGGCTTTCCACTGTCAGCCTGGAGCCCTATCTGGGCCTCGGACTCACTAACTGTGAGATCATGACCTGAGCTGAAACCAAGAGTCAGATGCTTAACCAACTGAGCCACCCAGGAGCCCGTCTTTTTTTTTTTAATGTTCATTTATTTTTCAGAGAGATACTGAGAGTAGGGAGGGGCAGAGAGAGAGGGGAGCAGAGGGTCTGAAGCAGGCTCTGTGCTGACAGCAGACTGTCCCATGCAGGACTCACACTTAGGCTCCATGAGCCAAAGTTGGATGCTCAGCCAACTGAGCCACTCAGGTGCCCCTGGCTTTTTTTTAAAGGGAGGCGAGGCAAGAAAAAATGAGGAATGCCCTCAAAGAAAGGGAGTTTGGTGTAAGTGTTCTGAATAAAAAGAAGAATGGCTGCTCTCACTTCTGATTGTTTTCCTGTGGCCACCAAACCTACAGAGTAGATATCAATGAAACTCCCATTTCTTTTTTTTCAACTTTATTTATTTTGAGAGAGAAAGAGAGTGTGCATGCACAAGCAAGTGGGGGAGGGGCAGGGAGAGAGAGACAGAGCGAGGGGGGGAGAGAGAGAGAGAGAGAGAGAGAGAGAAAATTCCAAGCAGGCTCCACACTGTTGGTGCAGAGCCTGACATAGGGCTTGAACCCACAAACTGCAAGATTATGATCTGAGCTGAGATCAAGAGTTGAAAGCTTAACCGACTAAGCCACCCAGGCACCCCAAAACTCCCATATCTATGGCCTGATTCTTCCTGATATGCCTCATGAATGCTTTCTTGGTTGTAAGAAGACAAAATGTCCTTCTCAGTCCTCTGCTTGGACTTTCCAATAAAGAACATTTATTTTAACAACGAAAAAGCAACATGGGGAATGATTGCCAAATCCACGGCCGTTACGCTTTTTCCTTGAGGTAGAACTTTTTTCAGGCCGCAGGGTGCTTAGCCTTGGGGGATGACCTATGACTGGTCTAAGCCAGTCATGACTATCCCATTTCCCTTTGCCACTCATTCATCTAAGGCAATGGTTCTCAACCTGGTCAAGTTTACAAGCACATATTCATATACCCATAGGACATTGGCAGTTTCTGGAGACATTTTTGGGTTGTCATACCCGGAAATACATTACTGGCATCTAGTGGGTAGAGGTCAGGGATGCTGATAAGCATCCTTCAATGCCCAGGATGGTCCCCTCACAACAGAGAATTAATCTGGCCCAATATGTTTCAGAAATACTGGTCTAGGAGTTGACAGATGGCACAGTTCTGATAATGAAATGTGACAGGAAGGAAGGAAGGGAACATCTAGGAAATAATTTTCCTGTAGAAAAAGAGGAAATTTTTTTGCCCCCTTCACCTTCTTTTCTTTTTGGAATGAGGGGGTGTGGAGATGTGATGCCTGGGACTGCTGCAACTATGTTGGGACCATGAGGAGATATATCACCAACATGTTGAGGATCTATGAGCCACTATCTCCAGACTTCTTCTTGTATGAGAAAAGGCTTCATTGCCTTCAGTTTTAAAGCTACTATTAGTTGGCATTTTTGTTCCTTGTCTTCAAAAACATCATAGTTATTACACATACAATGGCATATAATTTTTCCCTAAAAGGTCCACATTAGGTTAACTAGAAAACAGCAAAACTTTTCTAAGATTCAGATATTGCTCAGTGAATGGGACTCAGCCACTAGCTAAATGTCTCACTTTGTGCACAAAGCCCGTCATAGCAAAAGGATTTCATCGCATGGCTCTGAAGAATGATGCATGACTCCATGCTGTGTATCTTAGAACTAACTCATGGAGACTGAAAATTGTGAAGCCATCCTGTCCTACTTTATTTTTTTTAATGTTTATTTATATTTGAGAGAGATGGTACATGAGTGGAGGAGGGGCAGAGAGAGATAGAGGCAGAATCTGAAGCAGGCTCCAGGCTCTGAGCTGTCAGCACAGAGCCTGACATGGGGCTCGAACCCACAAGCCACGAGATCATGATCTGAGCCAAAGTTGGATGCTCAACCAACTGAGTCACCCAGGTGCCCCCATCCTGTCCTACTTTAAATTCAAACTCTGCCACCGAGTCGATGCATGATCCTGGGTTAGGTTACTTTTCTGTTTCCTTGTCTGTAAAATGGGGATACTCTTCCTCAGAGGTTAAATGAGTTATCTCATGGAAAAATCACTTACAGTGGTGTCTGGCATATATAAGCACTATGTTCATATCAGTGTTACTAAATGTTACATCTGAGACCCTTGGTTTCAAGGGTCTGCTAAACCATTTTTACATCTGCAGCTTACCTGATTAAGTGACTATCCTTCAAAGTTGAAATTGACAACCGACTGGGCATTAACTACAGGCTACTGATAGGGAAGTGGATTAGCAACACTCTATCCAGTTGTACCAGGTGGTTTGTGCACATTCTCCCCAGGACAACTGGAGCCTCATGCTAGTGACCCACCGTGGCTATGTCACCTGCTGGCAGAGGAGGTAATATTCTAACTGAGTGGCTCAGTCAGTTGAGCATCTGACATCAGCTCAGATCATGATCTCGCAGTTGACGAGTTCGAGCCCCATGTCGGGCTCTGTGCTGACAGCTCAGAGCCTGGAGCCTGCTTCAGATTCTGTGTCTCCCTCTCTCTCTGACTCTCCCCCACTCATGCTCTCTCTCTGTCTCAAAAATAAATGTAAACATTAAAATTTTTTTTATTATGGGGCTAATGAGACCCCCTTTTATAGAATCACCATGCATAAGTTAACAGTAAGTCTCTAGTATGGCTCATGGGATAAGGTAGGTTGCGAGTGGTAGTAATTCTGTTTGGTTCTCTGCAATCCCTGCTCAATTATTTAATAGCAAAATCAGTATTGTAGCATATTTGAGGACTCAGTGCAAGTTGATTGCACTGAACTATGCTGGACCTCAGCCACACATGAGGCTCCCTTTTCATAAATACTTGAGTAACTTTAACCCAAGAAGGCAAAGGAAAAGCAAGAGGTCCCAGGAGGAGTCCGCCAAGAATCCACGTGAACTGTGGGTTCGAAGTAGCGCTCCTGCAGTCCTAGAGCATAAATCTTAATCTCTGCAGGCCTGTTCTGTTTTGTAGACTCCAAGCTCTACAGCCTGACAACCACTTGAACCGGTTGCCGGGTCTCCGTAGGCAAACGTAGTCCTGTGCGCAACGAGCTTTCCCGCCTTGTGTAAATGTTCCAGAGCGTGGCACCAACGTGTCTATTTAAAGCCTTCCTGGAAGGAGCCAGACCCTGTCTTCATCTGCCCCCTCTGTGCCCTTGGCCAACAGGTTACGCACCTGCCCTAACCTTGAGACAAAAGTGTCAGCAGGGGACAGGATCCTAAAATTCTTCCTTTACATCCTGCTGCCCTTCCAGTGATTCTCCAAGTAAGCTGTGCTTGTAGCCTTGGGGAACCCGCAGGTTGACGTGGGTGGTACACAGATCATCTTTTCGAACAGGGGCCATGCTAATCTTCTCTGTATCATTCTAGTTTTAGTGTACATGATGCTGATGTGAGCACAGTGTACTCTAGGATATGGAGTTTCTTTTAAACTAAGTTTTGATTGTTTCAAGTGAAAAAAGAATCAAAGTATTCCAAATGGATTTTTTTCATGGTGAGTTAATTTTAAGTATAATGTAATTTTAAGAACCTTCCTTAGTAGTTAGCCAAGAGCTGACGGATGGAGTGTTCAGAGCATTCCAGGCAGAGCCAACAGGGCATTGCAGGCATCGTTGCTACCACTTCAGTAGTAGAACTTGATTTTCACTTTGCATGTGACAGAAGTGAGGTTCAGAGAGGTTATACAATGTATTCAGTTATTGTATTGGAGCTGCCTTAACCTCCTCTGCTGTGGTGATATGTTTACTTTAAGTTCTTATTTGGTGAGATGAGGCTCCAAAGCCATGGAATTAGGACTCAGTAGATCTGGCATTGGCCCAGGAATCTGTGTATTTACCCCGGCAGGTGCTGACGCAGCTTTCTGGAGACTGTCTCTTAGGTCCTCAAAGTTGGATGATGCCTACAACCACTTCCAGCTGGACAGGGTAGCAACAGATGTCACCTGTTGAGCAAAAAGTGTGCTGGACACTGAATTAGGCATGTCTAGTCAATGTCTAGTCAGTGTCTAGGCATGTCTATTAGGTCTATCCAATCCTCTCTCCCAGTAGTGTTGTTTCCTCCACTGCAGAGATGGGGAAACTGAGGCTGACTCTTGCACAAAGTCCTGGCTCTTTACGTGGCTGAGTTAGGATTCAAGCCTAGATCTGTTTATCTCCAAAGACTGTTCTGTTAATTTCCATAATGTAATCCTTTGAAAATGTGGCTAAGAATTCTTTTTCTTCTTATATCTTACAGTCATTATGAAGATCAAATATAGTAATGTATGTTAAAGTCATTTGTGGTGTGTACAGTGCCATGCTTAATTATTTAATCAGTATTTGGTCTGATCATGTAATTCCTGTATCTAAAATCTTCCAACGGCTTTTGAGTCTCTCAGAGTTAAAGCCAGAGTCCTCACAGCAAATGATCCAGCAGCCCTATTACCTGTTGGTGATTACCTTTTCTCCTTCACTCTTGAGCAACCACTCCAGCCTCTTTGATATCTGCAAACACACAAGGCCTATTCCTGCCTCAGGGCCTTTGCATTTGCTGTTCCCTCTACCTTCAAGGCTTTTCCCTCACATATCCACATGGCTTACTCTCTCATCGTCCTTGGGTCTTGGCTCAAATTTTCAGTAAGACTCCTCAACCTCCCCAGGTATAACTGCATCAATTCTCAACCCTCCAATTCTCTATTCTTTTTCTCTGATTTATTTTTTCCCAAAGAACTGACCACTATGGAACATAGTGATGAATCTATCTGTCTGATGAATTGGCTGATCTCCCATCATTTAGACTATAAGCTCCTTGAGGTGAGAGACTTCTATTTGTCTCAACTGCTTAAGAATGGTGCCTAACCTAAACTAAGTACTCCATAACTAGATGCTGAATGAATGAATGAATGAAGTTAATGAGTATTCTTATCTGCCAGACATGGTGTCAGGTGCAGGGGATCCAAAAATGAAGCTCATATATGCAGTCTCAGCCTTCCTGGAGCTTATTAATAGATTCCTTTTTGGTTTCCCTCTGACATCCAATTTATTTCTGGATTCTTAAATGCAAGAGCACAAACTGTAAATAAATGTGACCTGGATAAATCTCTGAGCTTCGGCTTTCCCACACTGACAAAAACAAAGCTCAAGAGTGCAGCTCCAAAAACACCTACCATGCTGGTCCTTCCCTGTCCCTCCCTCAGTCACAGAACCTCCCTTTTTCCTTCCAGGAAAGCTCCAGAGCTTCTTGGCCTCCACCCACATCTCCTTCCCCAGGGAAACCAGGATTCAGCTGGATTTCGGTAGCAGTGAATGCTTGACTTTTTCCCTGCGGATATGGCTTCTTAGTCACCCTATAAACTTTTAATTGTATTTAGCCATATTTTATAAGCTGGCATATTATCAGAGCTGTCTCTCTTTATGCCCTCAAGTGCCTGTGAATGTACATATAGTGCCTCTTAATTTTATGTCACTTTTTGCATTCAGTAAAATGTAGTCGTACACAACAAGAGAGACTGGGAAATGCTCTTGCAGGATGGGTTAGCCCAGCGTGCCTGTAGAAGCCCCTTGGAGGAATAAATGTGTGCTCGTTCAAGTGCAGCGTGTTTCTCAAAAAGGAAATCATGTCATGACCTCACCAGTAGAGCCTGGGGACTCCCAGCCACCCCCGCGGAAGATGCAATTCTGTCAGCGTGGGGTGGAGCCCTGACGTTAGCGCGTTAGCTTTCCATTGAGACGATGATGTACAGAAAAGTATAAATGATATTCAGCCCAGTGAATTGTCACATGCCCGTGCAACCACGAATACTGCCGGCACCCCAGAAGTGTCTGGAATCCCCTTGTGTCCCCGCCTCTCTCCAAGAGTTATCCTGCTATTATCCTGACTTCTACCCCATAGAGTGAGTTCTGCCGATTTCTGTACTTCTATAAAATGAAAACACACACTGCGTATTCTTAGGTTGTCGGCCCCCTTTGTTCAACATTATATTTGTGAGATTCACCCACGTTTTTGCATGTGGTTGCAATTTATTCATTTTCATTGTTGTATCAATTTTTACTGTGAATATGTATTTTTTATTTATTCTGATACTGATGGACAATTGGGTAGACTTCTGTAGGCAGCTATTATGAACTGAGCTGCTTTGAACATTCTAGTACATGTCTTATGATGGATAGATGTACACATTTCTGCTGGGGGTATACTTTGGAGAGAATTGATAAGGCAAATCGGCATTATTAACAAAGCAGCTCAGGCATTTGCTGACTCATGCTGAAATTTAAGAGCCATATGAAGAGACTAACAAGCAGTACCATTTACCAAGATGATTAAACTCCTTTGAGTGACACTTGAGTACAGAAAATGTTAACTGCCCACAGGAACATTACAATCTTATTGAGGAGGGGTGAGGTTAAACACCTTAGACCCACAGAGCACACAGTGAAGAAAACACTGAAGAGAAAATAACTGAGGGACCCAATCCAGATGTCTGCTCTAGTTTAAAACAATATACATGTACATAGAGCAGAGTTGCAAATTGGCTTTCTATAAGAAAGACTCTGGGCTGTATTTGGCAAACACAATGTTTCAAACCTTAAGAAATATTATAAAAAGTCTTTATTTCTCCTTTTTTTTATGTTTATTTATGTGAGAGAGAGAGAGAGGCAGAGCAGAAGTGGGAGAGGGTCAGAGAGAGAGGGAGACACAGAATCCAAAGGAGGCTCCAGGCTCTGAACGGTCAGCACAGAGCCGGAAGTGGGGCTCAAATTCACCGGCTATGAGATCATGACCTGAGCTGAAATCAGAGGCTTAACCGACTGAGCCACCCAGGTGCCCCGATTTCTTTTTCTTTTTTTTCCCTAATGTTTGTTTATTTTGAGAGAGAGAAAGAGAGAATGTGCTCTTGCTCTCTCTCTCTCTATCTCTGTCTGTCTCTGTCTCTGTCTTTGTCTCTCTCTCTCATACACACACACACACACACACACACACACACACACACACGTGGGGGAGGAGCAGAGAGGGAGAGAGAGAATCCCAAGCAGGTTCCCTCACTGTCAACAGAGAGCTAACTCGGGGCTCGATCTCATGAACCATGATCTCATGACCTGAGCTGAAATCAAAAGTCTGATGCTTAACCGACTGAGCCACCCAAAAGCCTTTACTTCTGATTTCTCTTGGAAAATTAAACTCCAGCAGTATTGGGTCCTCATTCCTACATAACTGTAATTGGCCACAGCTGAGCAACACCTGTCTGTGCAGAGGGTACTTGCCCCCAAGCACAGTAGTCCCCACCAACCCCTACTGCCTCATTCTGGCCTCCTCCCCTCCTTTACATTAGCTGCCTGACTCCTTTAGGCCTTTGGCTTCCTGAACTCCTATGGAAAATTACCATAAACATTTTCCCATACAATATCTCTATTAATCCTCTCCAGAACCCTACCATCAAGAGCTTGATAAGATCATGCCCCTTTTGGCAGTGGGAGCTGAGCAACGTGAGGCTCCAAGAGGGAATTAACAAAATTGCATAACTAGCAAGTGGTAGCCTTTTGATTCTTACCCCAGGGACTGTTTTGAGTAGTCTTTAAAAAATTGTGTGTCTGCTTTTTTATGTGAAGTGGTAACAAATAAATCCCGATCTGTATAATAAGATGCTTATAATAGGGGCTCCTGGGCGGCTCAGTCGGTTAAGGGTCCGACTTCAGCTCAGGTCACGATCTCACAGTTCGTGGGTTTGAGCCCCGTGTGGGGCTCTGTGCTGACAGCTCAGAGCCTGGAGCCTGCTTTGGATTCTGTGTCTCCCTCTCTCTCTGCCCCTCCCCTGCTGGCACACACACTCTCTCAAAAATAAATAAACATTAAAAATAATTTTTTAAAAGATGCTTATAATAAAGTTCAGAAAAAAAATTTTAAGGCATCAGCAGAGGGACAAGGTTGTGTGGAATGAAGTGGTCACAGACGTGTTTCTCCCGAGGACGTGGGATCTCCTCTGATCCTTGGCCGATGACTGAGAAAAGGGGGAGGGATGGCATTCTGAGCCAAGGCTGAGCTGCAGCAAAGCCAAGGAGTCAGAAATAGGCTGATGAGGATGAGGTGGGACTGGACAAGAGAGAGCCCCCAAGGCATAGTGGGAAATGAGCCTCCTTACACTACTGGCTATGGCTGCGTGACCTTGGGCAAAGGTCTTCACCTAGCTGAGTCTCCAGTCCTATTAAAGCTCTCTGGCTCACCAGGTCTGAGAGGGCTGAAGAAACTTCTATACGCTGTTACTTGAGGTGTATTCTTCTTCTTGAGAATGAATAACACATGAGTGAGCCTGCAGACCACAGGAAGTAACGGAGATGTTGATGGTCAGAGTGCTGGAGGGGAGAACTAAGAGACCGCCAAGTGTTGTGAGGTAGCAGCCAGCAAGACCTGCATCTTGACACCCTGGCCCCTCAGCCCAGTGTAGGTCACATTGACCACCAGATGGGAAGGAGGGCGGATTGACATTTACAGAGAACCCACAAGTTACGAGTCCTGCACTGGCCTCTGTGTGCACTTTGATTTTAATCCTTTGAGGGCTGCGGTGAAGACCTGATACTTGGGCCATTTAACTCCAAGAAAGCTGCAACAGAATCGTTGGTGTAGACGCTGCAGGAGACAGACTAACTTCTTCTTGTTTGGTGGGCCCGTTCAGCGGTCTGCAGAAAACTAACAAATCCCTTGTCAGGATAATGTTTTGAATCGCATAAAACAATGTCAGTATTTGCACTTGTTTTGGGACAGTCAAAGGAGACCAGTGAGACTTCCTTCTCTTCAAGGACTTAGACAGAAGTGATTAACAGGATCCAAGGGGAAATTTCTGTTCTTATGAGGTTGGGCTTTTAAAGCCCACTCAAATTTATTCTTTTGGTAATTCTTATTTTTCTCATTATAAAATGAATACATCCCAATTGTGTGGGGGGGGAGATGAGAGAATATAGAGAAGTATAAAAAGGGGCACCTGGGTGGCTCTGTCGGTTAAGCGTCCAACTTCGGCGCAGGTCATGATCTCACAGTTGTGGGTTCAAGCCCTGAGTCAAGCTCTGTGCTGACAGCTCAGAGCCTGGAGCCTGCTTCGGATTCTGTGTCTCTCTCTCTGCCCCTCCCCAACTCATGCTCTGTTTCTCTGTCTCAAAAATAAACATAAAAAAATTAAATCAACATAGGAATTATCTATTTCTTGAAAGTTTGAAAACCTCATTTGTTTGACCTCAGAAGTTATATTAGAGGTGATTTTCTGCTAAACAGTTCAATTTTTTTCTGTGATTATTTGGTGATTTTATATCCTCTCATAAAAGCATTCATTTCTTTGAAATCCTCCAATATTTTAATAGAAAGGGCATCTCTTTTTCCTTTGCTCTCTTTTCATTTGAATTTTATTTATTGTATTTTCTCTTTTTTTTCCTGGGTAAAAATTTCCCAAGCTTTGTCTATTTTGCCTTTTTTTTTTTTTTTGTAGCTCATAGAATTCGTTATCAATTGTATGGCTGTTCTTGGCCAAGTCCACTCATATTTGCCAGAATGTTTATTATTTTTTCTTCTATTTTCAATATGGATGTTTTGTCATTTTGATAAGCTTTTGTACCAAACACTAACCTTATTTATTTATTTTTTATTTTATGAACCCTTGGTTCACCTCATTTACTTTCATTCTTTCTTGTTTCATAATGTACCCATTTAAGCCAATAATTTTGCTAATGGTTTGGGTTTGCTGGTTTTCTGAAGATATTCTCTTCTCATTAATTTCCAAGTTGTCAGTAAATACGTGCTTTTTGTTTCTTCTTTACCTCAATATTTTGGGAGAGTATTTTTATTTATTGCTAAGATTTATAACATACATTTATTATTTACCTCTAATTTTATTGCACTATGTTCAAGATACTTATGTATTTTTATTTGGAGAAATTATTTTTTCAGTGTGCTAACACCTTGTCAATCTTTATAAACACTAATGGATATCCAGGAGGAGGGTATAGTTTTTATATACAATATACATATTGAATCTTAATGATTAAATTTATTGTTCAAATTCTCCCATTTATCTATTTATGTTTTCTAAATACCATATTTGTGAAAGTATATGAGAAATGCTTTTATACCTCTCAAAACAACTGATAATTTTCTGATAAATAAATTCTGAGATCCATTTCTACTTCTTTCTGGATTTGTGATAAAAGTTATGTTTATGTTGTTGACTGTTCTGTCTTTGCTCTGGATTCTGTCATCAGTATGAAATTACCTTTTTGGGGCACCTGGGTGGCTCAGTGAGTTGAGGATCTGACTTCAGCTCAGGTCATGATCTCATCATTTCTGAGTTTGAGCCCTGCGTTGGTTTCTGTGCTGACAGCTTAGAGCCTGGAGCTACTTCAGATTCTGTGTCTCCCTCTCTTTCTGTTCCTCCCCCTCAAAAATAAATAAGCATCAAAAATATTTTTCTTTAATAAATTACTTCTTTGTCTCTTAATGCTTTTTGTCCTGGATTTTTTTTTTTAAGATTTATTTTTAAAGATCTTATTTTTCAGAGAGAGAGCACAAGCAGGGTAGAGGCAGAGAGAGAGAGGGACAGAAAAGCAGGCTCTGTGCGGATAGCAGTGAGCCCGGTGAAGGGCTCCAACTCACCAATCATGAGATCATGACCTGAGCTGAAGTCGGAGGCTCAACAGACTGAGCCAGCCAGGTGCCCCCCATTGTCTTGGATTTTAAATAGTCAGGAAATAACTTTGCCATCTCTGAGCCTCTCTGTTAGCATTTGCCAGAAAAATTTTACTCACCCTTTAATTGCTAAACTTTTCTCTCTAATTCCTTGCAGGTATGTGTTTTCTTTTTGCTCTTTTAATTGCTCTGTAAATTAATTACGAAGGAAGTGTTTTTTCCTTTCTTTTGAGGAAGCAGGCGGTACTATTTCACAGAGAATCGTGAGTTGATTTCCTAATACCACACACCCTTTGATTTATAGTTGGTGAACATTCCTCTGATATTCTGTACCTGATCGTCTATCAGGGTTGGTTTCTATCTTTTTTTTTAGTTTTTGTACGTGTCTAAGGAGAAGTGGGCAGATACCATGGTAGAGGCTGCAGGCGGATGCCCTTTTAAATTAGAGTCTGTAAGGTCAAATATTCATGCTTTGTAACAACTCCCTAACTTAGCTTCATTACTTAACACAGGAATCACATCACTGCTGGAGAGTAAACTCCAATCATATGCTCACCTTCAGGTCACTCAATATTCACATCACCCCCAAGTAAGTCTGATAGAAAACTTACTAATTCAGTGCAACTTAACCAGTTTTCATTGGCCTGCTATGCACCAGGCATGTATGTATACATCTTTGTATTCACTTAACAAAAAGGTACTGGGCACTCATGTGTGCTGGGTACTATTCTGGACCTTGCGGGAAAAGTGGGGAACAAGATGGAATGCTGTTGTTGTTTTTTTTAAGTTTATTTATTTTGAGAGAGAGTGCGCAGGGGAGAGTCAGAGAGAGAGAGAGAATCCCAAGCAGGCTTCACATTGTCAGCACAGAGCCCAATATGGGGTTCAGACCCACGAACTGTGAGATCATGACCTGAGCAGAAATCAAGTCAGACACTTAACCAACTGAGCCACTCAGGTGCCCCAGGTCAGAATGTTTATATCCTCATGGAGAATACATTTTAGTAGGAAAAAATAAACAGTTTAAAAATAAGTATATGATTCTAGATAGTGATGCATGCCAGATAGAAAAATGGAGTCAGAAGAGGTAGAGGAAGTAGTTATTTTAGAGGAGGTGGTCAGGGCAGTGACGTTTGATCAGGGACCTGAAAGTCAAGGAGGCGGCCAGGGAGGACAGGAACAGGCTGCTTTGAATGAACATTAAGACTCCTCTTGTGATACTCAGCCACGATCCAATGCCCAGTGGCTGCTCCGGGCTCACATGCCATCATCCTGGCGTCCAGAGGGAGGAGAGCAGGACATCTCTCATCTCCGTCTGTCCGACTTCTGTTGTAGGAAGGGGAGCACATGCTGTTAGCAATTCCCCAATGAGAAAGGGGGGAGCCGCTGAACAAGCAAGTGCTCACTTGTTTCACTGTCCAGCATGCCTTCTTATGCTTATATTTTTAAAAACTATTTCCAGCTAACGTTATGCAGTCGGATTCCATAGAGCCATAGGCATATTCACCCACTTACCAGAGGCAAGCAGCAAAAAGTCTCTTTGTTTCCTGCATCCTCATCTCAACGTGCAGGGTTTGTGCGTGAGGGCTAACCCTCCAGTTCTTCTCGATCTTATCGCAAAATGTCTGCGCTCAATTGCAAAGTTAACCATCACACATCCTATATAAAAAACGGAACAGGAAAGAATAAAGAGAGAGAAGGGAAATTAATAAACACAAGCATATATAAACTTGCACACATTTATTACAAAAGGACATCAAGGCAAATAGAAAATATTAAAATATTTACAAATGGCTTCTATTCTAAAATGTTTTAAAAACTGGTTACATTTAAAAGACAAAGTACGGGGCGCCTGGGTGGCTTAGTCGGTTAAGCGTCCGACTTTCACTTAGGTCATGATCTCGCGGTTCGTGGGTTCAAGCCCCGCGTCGGGCTCTGTGCTGACTGCCAGCTCAGAGCCTGGAGCCTGTTTCAGAGTCTGTGACTCCCTCTCTCTCTGACCCTTCCCTGTTCATGCTGTCTCCCTCTCTCTCTCTCTCCTAGAAATAAATAAAACATTAAAAAAAATTTTTAAAGACAAAGTACAAATTAAACAAATATCAAAAGGTGAAAACAATTTTAAAAGCTCATTTTTAAAATTAACTACTCAATGTTCGGGGGTAGGAACCAATGCTTGTGATAAATAAGATGAACAGAAGTTGCAGCAACAACAACAAAGATGGATGTTTAGTTATTTCACTTTTTAAAGGATTTAAAATATTTCTTTAAATTTTAATTCCAGTATCGTTAACATAGTGTTATATTCGTTTCAGGTGTACAATATAGTGATACAACACTTCATACATCACCCAGACCCCATCATAACACGTGCACTCCTTAATCCCCATCACCTGTTTCACCCATCCCCCCACCCCCCACCCTTCTGGTAACCATCGGTTTGTTCTCTCTAGTTAAGATTCTGGTTTTTGGTTTGTCCCTTTTTTTTCTTTGTGTTGTTTCTTAAATTCCACATATGAGTGAAATCATATAGTATTTGTCTTTCTCTGGCTGATTCATTATACATTATACCCTTTAGATCCATTCATGTCATTACAAATGGCAAGATTTCATTCTTTTTTTATGGCTGAGTAATATCCCATTGTATATAGATACCACATCTTTATCCATTCATCTATTGATAGACGCTTGGGCTGCTTTCATAATTTGGCTGTTATAAATTAGAGGATTTTAAATATTTTGGAATGAAGAATGTTTTTACATCAAAAGACCCAAGGGCATCTCGGTGGCTCAGTTGAGTGAGCGTCTGACTCTTGATTTCAGCTCCAGTCATGATCTCACGGTTGGTGAGTTCAAGCCCTGCCTTGGGCTCGGCACTGACAGAGAGAAGCCTGCTTGGGATCCTCTCTCTCCTTCTCTCTCTGCCACTTCCCCTCCACCCCCCAGCGAACGTTAGAGTGCATGCTCTCACTCTCTCTCTCTAAATAAGTAAATAAACGTTAAAAAACAACAGGGGCACCTGGGTGACTCAGTTGGGGAAGTGTCCAACTTCGCCTCAGGTCATGATTTCCTGGTCTATGAGTTTGAGCCTCTCTGTGCTGACAGCTCAGAGCCTGGAGCCTGCTTCAGATTCTGTGTCTCCCTCTCTCTCTGCCCCTCCACCCCCACCTCAAAAATAAATAAACATTTTTTAAAAGTTTTGAAAACTACAACAAAACAAAACAAAATGAGCTCTGTAGAGGACTCTGTTAAAGAAAAAAAAAAAAAAAAAAGACACAGCATGTGAAATTTACCACCAAAATGGCATTTCAATGTATAAGGAAATTACAAGGAAACAAAATCCCTTGCATGACTGAAACTGTTTTTCCAAAGTAATTGATCCATTTTACATTTACAACAGCAATGTATCAGAGTTTCTCCACACTCTTGTCACTACTGTTTTACATTTTTTATTACAGCCACTCTAATGAGTGTGAATAAGTATCTCACTGTGGTTTTAATTTGCATTTCCCTATGCTTCCTGATATTAACACCTTTCATGTACTTAGTGGTCATCAGTGGATCTACTTCGGTAAAATGTCTAGTCAGATGTTTTGGTCATTATTTAATTGGGTTATTATTGACTTGTAAGAATATGAGTCCTTTATTAGATAGGTGATTTACAAATGTTTTCTTTCAGTATGTGGCTCATCTGTTTCCTTCTTAACTGTGCCATTTAAAGTGTAGAAACTTAATTTCTGATGAAGTTCAGTTTACCAGTTCTTTTATCAACTGTTCTTTGGGTGTCCCATGCAACCATTTTGATTTGTGCTCAAAGAAAACAACATACTTTTGACTTAAAAATATAGAATAGATACATTTTTTTAAAACCTCTTCACCAATTTTGAATAAACTTAGAGCATGGTGGTAACATTCTCCTAATCTAGCATCTGCTTTGCAAGGTAAAACAATAGTCATGGGGGAAAACATTTTGTTATCAGTGCAGACTAAGCCTGCAGGTGATTATCGGGTGAGTTTTTGCCTACGTATCTCTCATTGCCTGACCTTCCATCTGATTTCATGGGTAGCTTTGCACCATTGGCTCAGTTCTGTAGCACCAGGAAAATGCCCCTTTTGAAAGTGAAGGTCAAACTTTACATGCTCAGCCCCACTGAACCTACAATAAGACATCAGAAGATGAGAGATAGTCATATATAAGAGCCCATCTATAGAGCCAGATAGTGTTTGAGCTACTGCTGTATAACTTAGGAGCAATGAGAACCTGAATAAATTCTTTAGTTTCTTTAAACCACAGACAGTCCTTTTATAAGATGGTAACAGTCAGAGTTAGACAAGGCTTGCTTGCACCTACTAAGCGCTCCATAAATGTCAGTCATTGTTCTTTTGGTAATTACTATTGCTATCATCAAGAAAGGGAGAACCCTAGAGGGTCAACTTTCAGAAGCTTCTTTTGAATCTAGGTTTTTTTTTTTTATTTTATTTTTAATGTTTATTTAGTTTTGGGAGACAGAGGGCAAGCAGGGGAGGGGCAGAGAGAGAGGGAGGGACACACAGATTTCGATGCAGGCTCCAGTCTCTGAGCTGTCAGCACAGAGCCCCATGCAGGGCTCAAACTCATGAACCCCGAGATCCATGACCTAGGCTGAAGTTGGACACTTAACCGACTGAGTCACCCAGGCGCCCCTGAATGTAGGTTTTGACAATACTTAGGAAATCAGAGATACTCCTTGCTACTCAGTGTGGCCCCTGGACCGGCAGCATCAAGGTCACCTGGACACTTGTTAGAAATACAGAATCTCTGGGACTCCTGAGTGGCTCACTTGGTTAAGCGCCTGAATCTTGGTTTCAGTTTCGGTCATGATCTTGAGGTTCAGGAGATCAAGCGCGGCATCTGACTCTGTGCTGACAGTGCAGAGCCTGCTTGCAATTCTCTCTCTTTCTTTTTCTCCCTGCCCCTTCCCCACTGGCTCACACACTTGTGCGTGCTCTTTCTCTCTCTCTCTCAAAATGAATAAATAAACTTAAAAAAAGAGAGAGAAATGCAGAATCTCAGGTTCTATCCAGATCTGCCTAATGGGAATCTGCATTTTAACAAGGTGTCAGGTGATTTGCGGACACTTCACAGTTTGGGAAGTACTAGAATCTTCCCAGCTTGGGGGGAAGAGTGAACACCTGGAGCTCCCCTTCACCTCCTTGGGACTCTACCCACCCACTAGGCTGCAAAACAAGCCTGTCTTCATTTAACAGGTGCTTTTCAAGGAGATCATGGTTTGTCTCTCTCTCTCTCTCTCTCTCTCTCACACACACACACACATACACACACACACACACACACACACACACACACACACA